>NC_140501.1:32674983-32994983 GCF_964271855.1 Acomys minous | reverse complement strand
GTTTCAGGGTATCTAATGCCCTCTTCTGACCTCTGCGGGCACTGCATGCATATGGTGCATATGGAAGCAAACAGGCATGCACATAAAAAAATGAATAAAATTTAAAAGTTAAATGTTTGATGGTGCTCATTAAAAGTCTGCCTCCTCTGATAAGGAATTCTCTTTGTTGATGTAGCTAAGAATGGAGCACACAGACTCACTATTAGCTTATATTGTTGATGCAATCATGAGCATGTGGAGTGGGAGAGGTAGTGGTTGTGCAGATAAGAATATATATATATAGTCAGGTATGAGGGACTGACAGATAGGCAGAAGTCAATAGAGACTTATACTTTTCTGAATTGAGTACTAGTAGTTTGAGATAGCAATAAGCAAGATAGATACTAAGAGTATTGTAAGAGCAAAGCAGGCAATGGATTGTCTCCAGTCAACCCAAAAATGCCAAGTGCCAGATTTTATGATGCCAAAAAATTAATGGTAGCTCATCCATTTTGCTACACAATGTAGGCTACTCCCCATAGCCCACATGAAGCGTCTTGAAGAGCAGCATTTGAAGGATCATCTTCATTGTCAAATGCAATGAGTGCTGGATGCCACAATTGTACTGCAAAGTTCAGTCATCCCTGATTTCTCGCAGCTCACATGTTACAATTTAAGTTCAATGCTGTGTCTTACTGATTTCAAGTTGTCTATAATTTATGTATGAGATAAGTGAAATTGAATTCCCATAACGAGCCAGGCATACTATTGATAAGGAAAACTGAAGATGCGTTTTTAAGCAATTAGCTGGATACAAAGGAAAGCCATTATGTGTAAAGGCCAAGATATTTATCTTTTGCTTATAGTAATTCTTGATACTAATCATTAGCACATAGAGAATTTATAATGCTATGTACTTTACTTTTATTGTTGAAATTCTTATCACAAGATACACACACACATATATGCATTTTAGTTGTTTATGTCACTTAATATACTATAATATGTGACTTGGATGTTGCAAAGCTAAACAATTTATATGCTTTACAAAATATGTTTATTATATACTGTAAAGTGGCATCATAATAAAAAAGCTACTGTGATGCTACTGCAGTGTCATAATGCTTCTATTTCTTGTTCAACACAAAGTCACTCTCCTTCCTCCATCTTTTCAACTGAAGTCTTAGCACTCTTGGGAACCTTCTGATGCTTCAAGTCCCATTTTATGTTGCTACAGAGAAAACAAGGAAAGAAAAAAAGGATAAAGAAGAGAGAACAGATCCACCTGAGAGTTTTAAGCACAGAAAGACAGTGTGACAGATTAGGGTCCCCTGGAAGATGTCAGGTCATTTTCCTACTTCAGGGTTTCAACTCTAATCTTTCATAAGTTTCTGTATCTCAATTCCTTTCATCCACTCCTAAGACATTTAAATACATTCATGCATGTTGTTATGAGAATTCCAGGTTAGAAACTAAGTCAAAGCAGAGCATAGATCATTTCACTGTTACCTGCTAGGCTCACTAGTTAGACTTGGCTCTGACCTTGAGTGTATCTTAACTGAAATGCTCTGCTTTTCTCCACTGTGTCTATCAGTCTACCACCTTGTTATTTTCCAGAAATTATTTAGGGTTGTATTAATCTAAAAGACAAGGTAATGGTATCCTTGAAAAGTTGTCTGCAGTTTTTGTCTGTGAATTTATGCTTGAGCTAAAGCTGAATGAAGCTGTACTTTCAGAAACCTTAAGTCCCAATTTATTTGAATATTGGAGCAGCAAAGTCACAGAGAAGTCAATCATCTCCAGAATTCTTGAATTTTTAAAATCAAATGCACCATAACTGTTTCTTAGTATTTTTGTACTTACTTTAGAAAGCCCTTATAAAATCTAGCATGCTGGATTTGAATTATACTTTTGATTTTTCACCTTATTCAATATACAGGAAAATAACCTACATCTTTAAATTGTGATGGTTCATAAATTACTTCACACACACACACACACACACACACACACACACACACACACACATACACACACACACACAGTGTATTTTATAATTCTAAATGCAAAAAAGCTCTCACATTTAGAGAACACACTCATTTCCTACTCTCTCAAGCTTTCCCCCTGGCTGCCTTGTGTCCATCATGTTGATTTTCCCTCTCTTGCAATCAGGCAGTGGATCCTGAGGTCCAGCTTTTTCTTGCTAGAAGAGAGTGAGAGCTGAAATTAATGGACCAGGTCCCATTCTTCCGGGGTTTGTTTTTGTACAAATGTTTTGTGCCTTAAAGGTAAGCCACTCACTTGTGACTCATTCTTTTATGGTGCTCTGACTTTAATAATTTTCTTATCAAATGAAACAGATGCAATTTTGCTGGATTGCCAATCCGCTTTTAAAAGTGTAAAAATAGACCATGCCCTTCTCCAAAGCAAGTGGCTGTATAATTATAGGACCATGTACCTATTTTGAAACTTAATTCTAAGGAAACTTATTTAACTATACATTTAAATGAGAATCTTTTTGTCTTAAGCTGTGGTTATATATGTACATATATATGCATGTTCTATATTTTCATCCATATATATTTCACACACATATAAAAGAAGGGAAGATATTGGTATATTGGTATTTCTGAAGGCTTATACTTTTATGTGTCATATTATCACTGATTAACACTTAGTGAGCTTTATGATGCTGACCAGGATGCTTAGAATGATGGATGAAATGATCAGTCATCAGGAACAAAGCCAACAACTGACCTTGGAAACACCCTCTATCAGTCAAACATTGGTTCTTCTTTTTGCACTTACAGACAAAACAGTAAAATGACTCTTCCTTTCCAAAAGGTCTTCCAACTCCTACCTCTCATTCTCTGGCATCTAATTTTAATAATTGAGAAATCACAAAACAGAATCCACATTTACTTGTGTGCTTTATTTTTGCTAATTTTTTTGTATTTTTGTTTTAGTGTTTTCCATTCTTTATTCAGTCTTGATGTTTGTTTTTTCCTGAGAGAAAGGAGAGAGAGAGAGAGAGAGAGAGAGAGAGAGAGAGAGAGAGAGAGAGAGAGAGAGAGAGAGACAGACAGAGACAGAGACAGAGAATGGGTGGGTGGGTAGGGAGGTAAAGAAAATGGTAGGATGAATACTATCAAAATATGTTATATGAAAATTTTTATATAAAATAGGGAAAAATAAACAGAAATCTTTTTAATAACCAGTTGTCCTTTATGTGATTATACCATGGAAACAAGCTATTAGGCCTAATGTGTTCTTTTTATAGTTCACATTTTTGGTTTTAATTGTTAAAGCATTGTAGTGTCTTATTCTTTCACTGTCCAAGAATTTCAGTAAATATATACCTGATTTTTTAAATTAACTAAATGTGGATGGAACAATTAAATCACCTTGCTCCTGAGTTATCTGACATAGCTTAGTTTAATGACATAAGTGCTAATTTTATTTAAAGAGGAAAAGACGATATTGGTTAAAAAACAAAAGAGGAAATTGTCATACATGTCGGAGAGAATGTTTTCAAGATCACCAGCTACTGCCCAGGTCAGGCTGGTTGGTAGAAGAAGGACTTTATGGGTTTACTGAGCTGCAGTTATACATAATATCTTATATCATGAGTTCAAGTGCCGTTCCAAGTGTGCAGAGGACAATACACATACAAACACACAAACACACACACACACACACTCATGCACACATGCACGCACATTCTAGGATTCAAGACTGGAGAAGTGGACTAGTGTTTTCTCTTTGTCTCTTTTACTTTCCCTGGTGCTAAATTTTACTTTATATCATTAATATTTAGTCCTGTCATCATGATTGTAATTGTTATATCTAATTAAATATAGGAGGAGAAATGTAGATCAACGAAGTACAATAACAGGACCTAGAATAAGCACACAGACACCTCATCTTCAACAAAGGTGTCCAAAATAAATATTGGCTAGAAAATGACCTCCTCAATGACTGGTTCTGGGAAACAAGATTTTCTCCACAATCTCCTACCTTGAAGCAAAAATAGTAGATCATTTACCTTAATGTAAAATGTGAAACTCTGAAATATTTCAAGATGCAGGCACAGGCACAGACTTTTTCAAAATGGCTCCAATAATACAGGAAATAATTCAGAGATAACCAGTGGGATCAGACAGTATAAAAAGCTTCTGCACAGAAATAGAAATGTGAACAGTGCCTACAGAGAGGGGGAAATGATTGTCATCTATATATCAGACAAGGTATTGACATTTACAACACACAAAGAACTTTAAAAATTAGATACCCCAAAATCAAATTATCCAATAGGTAAGTGGACTAACAAACTCAATGAACATTTCCTAAAAGAAGAAATACAAATAGCCAATAAATATTTGAAAAAGTTTTCACCATCTTCAGCAATCAAGGAAATGCAAATGAAAATTGCTTTGAGATTCCATCTCACCCCAGTCAGTCTGATTATAATCAGGAAATAAATGACAAAATGCTGACAAGGCTGCAGAGGAAGAAAAGGTTTCCTTACTACTGCTGGGACTGGATAGAAGAGCTGCTACTCTGGAAATCAGTATACTATGTCTTCATCAAACTGAAAACACACTCCTATGTGACCCAGCTATATCACCCCTGGGTCTATCCTTGAGGGACTCTAAATTAGCATACCACAGGAATTCCTTGAGTGTGTACTGTTTACAATAGCTAAGAAATAAACCAGCCTGGGTGTCCATCTACAGATAAATGTATGATGAAAGATGTGATGCAGATACACAACTGTTTTATTTTCTGCCCTGAAATGAAATGAAACCATGACATTTGCACAGAAATGGATGGAATGTAGAATGGATAACTGTAGAACGCTATGTAAACTCAGGGGATTCAGGAAGAAAGATATAGGGGTTGGGAATGTAGCTCAGTGGTAGAACCTTTGCTTAGTATTTGTCGGGAGGTGGGTTTGATCCCTTGTGCCACAAAAACAAATATTAAATAAACAGAAAGACAAATATGATATGTTTCTTGTATGAAAATTATATTATTTAAACTGTGTGTGTGTGTGTGTGTGTGTGTGTGTGTGTGTGTGTGTGTGTGATGAAATTAGAAAGGGGACCATGAGAAGAGAAGAAGAAATTGTATGGGAAAGAGGAGGTGAAAAAGAGGAGGTAACTGAATTAATGCGGCATGAAAACACATCTGCTATCTAGGAGAAAGGAGGAAGACCAGTGAGGGGAAGTGAGGTAGAAAGGGTGGGATTTCGATGGAATGGGTAGAGTAAGAATGAAGAATAATGGCATGTATGAATGAAAATAACATAATGAAATTATTAACAAGCCAGATTTTTATCATCTTCTGAACTATATTTCACAAACAGGAAAAGTTTCCATTCTCTGTTAAATATGATAAAAAATTTAAAAATCAGGCATTATTATTTTGATGAGGATAACAATGCATAGAATTATTTCCCGCTTGCTTCTAATTGGGAAGACATATAACAGATTTAATTTTGACTCTGGATACTATTGTTTCTATGGTTTGGATACTATTGTTTCTCTGGTTGTCATTTCTTTTAAAAATGAATTTATTTATTCATTTTACACACTGATCATAGCCCCCTTCTGTCTCTCCACCTGGCCCTTCCCCCCTCCCTCCCTTTTCTTCCTACTCCCTCCCCTACTCATCAGAAAAGAGAAGCTCCCAACTCCAACCCACCTCAGCACATCAAGTCTGATTAGGACTGAGAGAATCCTCTTCCCACTCCACTGAGAGGGAAGTGATCAAAAAGCAAGCAAGAGAGTCCATGTCAGAGACAGCCCCTGCTTTCCTCACTAGGGGACCACATGAAGCTTGAGTTTCCCATTGACTACATCTGTGTAGGGGTCCTAGGTCCAGTCTACTCATGGGCCTTGGTTGGTGCTTCAGTATCCACAATCCCTTCTGGGCCCTGGTTAGTGGGCTTTGTTGGTATTCTTGTGGAGCTCTGGTCCCCTACAGATCCTTTTATCCTTCTCTCTGCTTTTCTGTACACATTGTCCAATGTTTGGCTCTGAGTCTCAGCATCTTTTTGGTTCAGATGTTGGGTGGAGTCTTTCAAAAGACAGCTATGCTAGGCTACCATCTGCAAGTATAGCAGAGTCTCTGTAGTAGTGTCACGGGTTGGATATCTCCCATGATGTGTCTCAGGGTGGGCCAGACATTGGTTGGACTCAGAAGGGGAAATGGAATAGACAGCAGAAGCAGTAGAAGAGAGGAAACAAGGTGGGAGAGGGAAGCTAACAGAGAAATGAAGGTAGTGAGGGTGGGGAGAGGTGTTGGGAGGATAGACAGCTAGCAGAGAGAAGAGAAACCATGGCTGGGGTCATCTCTGTGACAAGCTAGAGACAACAGAGTAGGCTTCTGGAAGGATATAGGGGTGACTGTAGCTAACACCCCTAGAAGCAGGGGTCATAGAGACTCAATAGGACACCCTCTAGCTAGACAGAACTCCTAGTGGAAGAAGGGGAACACAAACCTGCCCACAAAAACTTCTACCCAAAATGTACCCTGCCTACAAGATGTGCAGGGATAAAGATAGAACAGAGGTTGAGGACTGTCAGTTTTCTAAAACCCACAACGCTGTTGGTCATTATTCATCGTTTGGCAATCTTTTTTTCTGACTTACATAATCATTCAAATGCTTGGAGAAGACATTTCCTCCCTCCATGCCTCTCTCTTAAAGATTCTTTTCTACCTAGTGCTTTGTGCTATGGCAGAATACTAAACTACTTTAAAGACCATAGTGTATTTATCCGTTAGGGCAGGGAGACAATTGCTGAATACCCTCTTCAAGTTATAGTCTTCATGTGAACAGAGTGACAGAGAATAATGACAGCTTAGGATGTTAGTAGTGCAATAAAGCAAAACAAAATAGGACTAAAATTTCCCTTCCTTGAAGCCATTTTTCTTATTGTAGGAAAGACAAAAGTTTCCTCCTGTAAGTCTGTAAATTGAAAATACTTCTTGATGGTGGTCAGGGACTAGGCTATACTCCCATCTCTTCTAGAAGGTTAACTCTTTGTCCCTTTGATTTTCCATAGAAATCACTTTTTTCTATTTACTGTGAGAAGTGTCAGTAATCACTGTTGCACAAACCCATTTTCAGTTTATTTGCTATCAAGAGCACTAAAACATGTCAGTTAGAAATTGTGATGCTTGGTTCCACGGGGAGTTTGTGATTTTTCCTCTTTCAGTTCAGTTTTTGGCTCTGTTTAGCTACAGGTGTCCGTCTCTTCCAGATTTTTAGATTTCTTAGATCTAAAAGAAAAATTTCAGTCTTCTCATTGATATGATTGGCCATATAGTTTAAGTCCTAGGGCTGATGATTAAAGCTGTTATGTATCTAGAATGATCTTTTTACTCTGTCTTTTGAAGGAATCACCCTGGTTGCCAATGTTCAAAGAAGTTCAATAACTTCGAAGTTTGAAGTTTTGTTTGTATGACCAACTAGATTTACCAAATTTAAGGGAGTTTTGCTGTTTCCTTTTTTTTTATTGCAAATTGCATATTTTTCATCTTAGAAATGATAGTATTTCATATCTATCTTTTAAAATATTAATAAAGATCATAAAGGATCAGCAAGATAAAAGACTGGTGACCCACGTAGTGGAATGGGAGAGTGGATTCCCCAAGGTTTTCCTCAATTTAACACATGTATGCTGTGGTACACATACACACACACACACACACACACTCACACACACACACACACTGATTAAAGGTAACACATTAAAATGATTAGAGAAATTAAAATTTTCCTCAAAGCTAGATAACAACTAATCAAACCCATCACAGGGGAAGGCATATTCAATTATATTAATATAGGATTATATCTGTACACAACAACCTTACTCATGAGTGAGTGAGTTATTTTAACATTCTCTGAATGCTTTCTGGTCAGGGTACATGTCTATATAAATTCTCTACCTTAATACAGAAGCTTATGCTATCAAGTAGTAGATTTTCACTTAATAGTTATTTACTGAGTGAGTATAGAAAATGTCTAGAAATTGCATATTTGAATATTAGATGCACAGATATCTTCTAGACCGGAAGTTTACTTTTAATCTTTTAAGAGATATCTATTTTATGATTCAGCAATTTTTCTAAGTAATAAACATAAATAAAAAATATCAGAAAAAATTATCAATGCATATTCATCTTAGCTATATTAACAATAGAATAAACTGATACATTATCCCAAAAGTTGAGAGTTTAGTATTTTCTTTGACATATTTTATATCTTTTTAAAATATTTTATTAATTTATTCATATTACATTTCAATTGTTAACCCATCCCTTGTATCTCCTATTCCTCCCTCCCTCTTTCCTCCTACTCCCCTCCCCTATGACTGTGATTGAGGGGGACCTCCTCTCCCTGTATATGATCATAGGGTATCAAGTCTCTTCTTGGTAGCCTGCTATCCTTCCTCTGAGTGCCACCAGGCCACCCCATTCAGGGGACGTGGTCAAATATGGGGCACCAGAGTTAGTGTGAAAGTTAATCTCCACTCTCCACTCAACTGTGGAGAATGTCATGTCCATTGGCTAGATCTCTGTGCGGGTTTGTAGTTTACTGCAAGTATTGTCCTTGGCTGGTGCCATAGTTTGAGCAGGACCCCTGGGCCCAGATCTGCCCATCATAATGATCTACTTGTAGGTTTCTGGGACCCTCTGGGTCCTTCTATTTCCCCATTCTCCCTTGCTTCTTTCTCTCACCGAGAGTCCCAATTGGAAGTTTTCAAAGACCAGTGAATACCACCAGAAGCTACTACAGTTCTTATTCAAACAACCATATATTTTAAAAAGTACACACTAGTCCCTCAACTGTAACACCATTTCCGGAGCGTGAACATTTCTAGTAAGTGATGCACTAACATAAAACAATCCTACACAATTAAAAAAATATCTTTGGTGCGGTTTGTAGTCCTAAAGCTGGTTTGGAATGCTTTAAAGAAACAATTCAAATCAGCTCTACTCTTTATATCTGCTCTGTAAAGTATCACTCTGAAATTTTGGTGCATAAAACCAAAGCCAATATATTACTGTGTGGAGCTCAGCATATTTAGAAGCTGTTCAACAGAAAAATACATGACTATGAGGCATCACTAGATTCTGGGGGTGATAACCAGCTTAGCCCTGTGATGCTGTAAGAGAATTACAAAGGTAGGTCTGAGTGAAGCCCTGAGAAGAGGAGAAGGACCGAGAGAGTTTTGTGTCTTCTGTGTGTAGATGATGGTATTGTTTGTCCCTGTGCCAGGGAAGTTTAACCCCAGAAAACCCTAAAGAGAACAGCACTTTGTGGTTTCTATGCTTGTTTTTTATCACACAAATCTTGTTTTTATCAACAGCTGGCCAATCCTAGAAATTTCTCAGTGTGTGCAAGAACAATAGACTCTGAATGGATTAAATTTTTACAAGTTTAATGCTCTTAAAAAACAAATGTATGCACAACGTTTTGAATTTGGTACAAGTGATCTTTGAGTTATATGTATCAGATGCTAATAAACAACCAGAAATATTGGGAGAAATACACAGAGGCTGGTGCCTTAGTTTGAGCGGGACCCCTGGGCCCAAATCTGCCTATCATAATGTTCTACTTGTAGGTTTCTAGGACCCTCTGGGTCCTTCTACTTTGCCATTCTCCCATGCTTCTCTCATCTCGGACAATACAGGTAGTAAACCTTAAACCCCTACCCAGATCTAGCCAATGGTCAGAACATTCTCCACAGTAGAGTGGAGAGTGGGATATTACTTTCTCACATACTCTGGTGCCACACCTTTGACCATGTCCCCTGGAGGGGGAGACCTGGTGGCACTCAGAGGAAGGACAGCAGGTTACCAAGAAGAGACTTGATACACTATGAGCATATAGAGGGGGAGGTAATCCCCCTCAGGAACAGTCATAGGGGAGGGGAATAAGGGGAAATTGGGAGGGAGGGAAGAATGGGAGGATACAAGGGACTGGATAACCATTGAGATGTAACAAGAATAAATTAATAAAGGAGGAAAAATATTCATTATTATTAATGAGTTATTACTAAGACACATGCTCCAATACTGAATAGATTGTTTCAAGTAAGTTGAACCAGATACATCCATACCTTCACTATTAATGTGTGATAGGACACAGGTCTGTCTATATTTCAGAACTATGTATTTTAAGGTTTGTTTTATCATATTGAGTTTTGTACAGACTAATGACCACATTTCTTTCAAAGAAGAAGAAATAAAATGTACAATACAAGTAACTATTATATCTAGTAGAATCTCTATCTATATTGAAATTATATTTCTTTTTAAAAAATTTTATTTTATTAAATTATTCATATTACATCTCAATGGTTATCCCCTCCCTTGTATCCTCCCATTCCTCCCTCCCTCCCATTTTCCCCTTACTCTCCTCCCCTATGACTGTGACTGAGGGGGACTTCCTCCCCCGGTATATACTCACAGCCTAAGTGTCCTTCAGTGGAAGATTGGATAAAGAAACTGTGGTACATTTACAGTATGGAATACTACTCAGCTATTAAAAACAAGGAATTCCCGAAATTTGTGGACAAATGGATTGAACTAGAAATGATCATAATGAGTGAGTTAACCAAGAAGCAGAAAGACTCAAATGGTATATACTCACTTATATCTGCATACTAGCCCAAGGGGCATGTCCCATGAAAGTCTTCACTAACCAGGAAACTGGGACAGAGGGAAGGTCATCCTATTGTTACTCTAGATGAGAGAAGCATGGGAGAATGACAAAGTTGAAGGATCCAGAGGGTCCTAGAAACCTACAAGTAGAACATTATGATAGGCAGATTTGGGTCTAGGGGTCCCACTCAAACTATGGCACCAGCCAAGGACAATGCAGGCCGTAAACTTCAAACCCCTACCCAGATTTAACCAATGGACAGGACATTCTCCACAGTTGAGTGGAGAGTGGGGTCTGACTTTCACACGTACTCTGGTGCCTCATATTTGACCATGTCCTCTGAATGGGGAGACGTGGTGGCTCTCAGAGGAACGATAGCAGACTACCTAGAAGAGACTCAATACCCTATGAAATTATATTTCAAATTGATTGCAAAACAAAAATGAGGCTTGTGACACTATTTTAAGTTATTTAGAGTAGAAATAATTTGATATTTAGTGTTGATTGTGTTTATATTCTGTTTGATGTCTGTTTGTTCCATTTAAGTGTATTTACAATATTTTTCACATGATTTACAAAATGTGAATATTTACCTAAATAAAATGTATTAGCATCAGGGCTATTTAGAACTCTTAAATTTTTATACTTTGTCTCGTATGAAATAGTTCCATAAAAAGAAATAATAAATTAGGCATAAAAACTCTTAACCAAACCCAAGTAAATGTAGAAAAATGAAATGAGAATTCTTGTGAATATTTGATATACTTAAACTACTGTATCCTGGGTTATAGATCTTAGTATACCAATTCACCATATGGTATGTTTGAATTATGCAAATAGGTAGATAATTTTGAAACCAAAATAAACTAACAATAAAAACCAGCTGGATGTTATAAAATGTAAAATTTAATTAAGTTAACTTTACTGTTCATAATGACTAACACCATAGCCCTCTTAATGATAAAGTATCTGCTCTGAGAGTGTTTGACTAGAAATATTTACATAAGCAACAAGAATCAGTAAAATTAGAATGACATTATTCCTTCATGTTTTGTTGTCTGGAAGTGTGCACTGGGTATAAGGATCTAAAAACGTAAATATTTTGTGAATAACTTTAGCAACATGTGTCCTATGATTGGGGTTTTGGTCGTGACTACTCAAATAAACTAAGTCGGCACTGAAAGAAATAGATTTATCTCACAAAAGACCTGGCAGTTAGGAAACTGGGAGTGAAACACATTTATGTGCATTCTAATTGCTGATGTGTATCCATGGTCATAGAACCCTTTCTAATGCTGATAAGAAAGCTGTTCAGAGATATGATGCATATATTTGATTAAGGAGAGTAGACAATCTTGTAAAACTTTGGAGTACTAATCAAACTTTCTGGCACATTATTCAGTTTAATATTTCATTCACTACATAGAATGATGTCAATGTTTATAGCACAAACAGCAAAGAAACTGAATGTGCATTACCATGTTAACACAAAGAATATAGGTGTACCAGTCAATTTTCTTCTGTTATTGAAGAGTTTATAATATTGATTCTTATTAGGAGGATACCATTTCAAGGCTGAGGAAATGACTTTTTCTTCTCACACATGTATATAACTGTTATCTTAAAGTTGTTATTACATTGCTTATTTGCACTGACTCCGATATCCTAGAATTTCCATTATGTAAATTTACTCTACCCAAAAAACACTTTGTATTGCAATTGCTTTTTCAATTTAAAAGTTTGCTTCATTTTAATACCCCTCCCCAAGTTTCAATTTTTTCCTTGTATTAGCTTTACTCATTTGCAGTTATATAAATAATTGGGATGAAAATGATGCATATGAATGATTTAGGAGTTCTTTTGTTCTATACAAGAGACGAGTTATACCTGATATTTCAAGGACTTAGCATATTTATTACAGTTTAGCTTATAAGGTTAGAACATACGACTTTGTGAAAGATAATCAAGTAATGTAATATTGAACTTAAAGTCTGGAGATTTGTTTTTCTCTCAGACAGAAAATGAAGACAAATCATGAGGCCATGATTTCTTTCCAAGAACCATGAGACACATGACACAAACTTCTAACCCTGTGTTGAACAGATCTCTACTTGCTTTTATTTGCATATTGAATAAAGCTTAGTTAATATGATCTCTAGTCTCTACTAGAAGAAAGGTGTTTATCTGTGTGAAGGATTTCTGGCACTTGCAGACAGATAAGCAATTTAGCCATTCTCTGGCCTTGGATGAGTTTTGAGATCACAAGCCTTCCTTCTGGCTAAATCCAGTCCTGAACTGATGGTAACAGAGACTTTGAAGCTTTTTATGCTTTAATAAAATCCATAAATTCTTATCATAATCACACTGCATTTTGGTGTGGGAGTCTAGACCTGCATTTCTTTTTTTTTAATTTTATCTTATTAATTTATTCAGATTACATCTCAATTGTTATCCCATCACTTGTATCCTCCTGTTCCTCCCTCCCTCCTGCTTTAACCTTATTCCCTTCCCCTAGGTCTATGGCCGAGGGGGACCTCCTCCCCCACTATATGGTCATAGTCTATCAAGTCTCATCTTGGTATCCTGCTTATTCTTTCTCTGAGTGTCACCAGGCCTCCCCACCAAGGTGAAGTGGTCAAACATGGAGCACCAGAGTTCATGTCAGAGTCAGTCTCCACTCTCCACATAACTGTGGAGAATGTCCTATCCATTAGCTAGATCAGAGTAGGAGTTCAATGTTTACTGCTTGTATTGTCCTTGGTTAGTGTAGTAGTTTGAGCAGAACACTTTTTTTGTTTTCTTCGAGACAGTGTTTTTCTGTGTAGCTTTGGCTGTCCTGGACTTGCATTGCAGACCAGGCTGGTCTTGAACTCACAGGGATCCACTTTCCTCTGCCTCCTGAGTGTTGGGGTTAAAGGAGTGCACCACCACCACCAGGCTAGACCTGCATTTCTAAGAAGCAGTGCTTGGTATGTGGGTCCTTGAAGCTAGTCATAACCAGTAAGAATTGAGTTGTTTGGTTCTAGACTGGCTAAGCATTAACAACACCAAAAATGAAAATCACCAGTGCCTGGTACTTCCCTCCCATTGCATGGAGATCTGGATATGAATAGTGTGGATGCTTTTTGGGCATCAGCCCTTTAAAAACACCTCAAGGTATTCTAATATGCATTCCAGATAAAGAATAATTTCTCAAGTAAAAGTGTGCATATGTGTGTGTGTGTGTGTGTGTGTGTGTGTTTGTGTGTGTAGGTGTGTGTGAATGCATTGATTGCTTTATCTTTCTTGTTATCTCTAATATATTGAATATGATCCATAAAAACGTGTTTAAAAAAAGATTTTAAGTATAATTTTTCCCGGACTTCATTTAATAATATATCATAGTTTATCAAATACATGTGGGTAGAATTATCTTAATGATAGTAGAATACAAATATTTCAAGCATACTTTTATAATATGATAACATTAAGCATTTAATGTGAGCATTTTAATGTTAAAACAAAAAGGTTAAGAATATTGGCCATCATTGTTCTTCTTGCCTTTTTATTTCATTTCTCTGTGTGCATTATGCATTTCCTTCAAATAGTACAAATTGAACTGAAACAGTATATATATATATATATATATATATATATATATATATATATATATATATATAATTAATATATGCAGACAGTGACATCTACTCAACCAGAAGGGCTTTTTTCCATTCAGGAGTATCATATGCATATTCATTTATTTAAAAATATATTCTGGTATTCATTAGAATCAGTGTAATTTGCATTAACGCACACTCATTCTCACCTGTTTTCAGTCTTACATGGATAAGATTGGATATATACCTAGGTCAATTTGATATTTTTGTGTATGTGCATGTATGAAACTGGTGTTGACATTGGCCTGTGGTGGCTTTGCAAAATTCAGTTGGATGTGTTCTGCCTCCCTTCTTTGAAGCTAGTTTAATAACTTACTATCAAGTCTTAAAAACGTGACAAACATCCAAGTTTCATAAAACATCACAGAGAGTAGGACAAGAAAACTGCATTAAAGAGCAAGATGCCTGCAGTATACTAGTGCTTTCTAGACATGACAGGTAGTCTGTATTCATGAAAGCTCAACAATACTTTTGCCTAAAGGAAAGCTGAGTAATGACACTATCTGTCCATGGACCAGTATGGGTGGGTGGGCTTTCATTAGTCCCAGCCCTTAGATGAGCAGTTACAGGAAATAAGTGACTGCTGAGTGGAGGAAATTGTCTTCTACAGGGACAAGTCTCCAGTAGATTAGTCAACTGCAAGTGGTCACTCCTAAAGACACATACATGGAATTAAACTAAACACGTTTCAGAATAGGAAGTGGTGTATGATTCACCTCATGAAAAACAATAACAGTTAGATCCAAACTGTGGCATTTATAGGCAGTATATGTACAATAGTACCTTTTTATTCTATTAATTTACATTTCCGTATCAGTGAACTTGATGCCCCATTTGTAAAAAGCAAAAGAAGGTGGAATGTGAGATTGGATTATAAAACCCAAAGCTATATGCTTTCATATTATGAGTTCTAGATATGTATTTTTATAGTTGTCTCTCTCTCTCTCTCTCTCTCTCTCTCTCTCTCTCTCTCTCTCTCTCTCTGTGTGTGTGTGTGTGTGTGTGTTTAGTTTTATTCTGGCTTGAGATTTTTACTTGCCTGATCCTTTTTTTAAGGTGGGGGAATGCACTAGGATGTAAGAAAGGTGGGAGAGAATGGAGAAGACATGAGGGAAGGAAAACCCTGACCAGAATATATTCTATGGAAAAATTGTTTTTAATAAAACAATTGTTTATGATAAAAAAGCAAACAATGAACAGTAGGCAAAGGTAGTCTCAAGTGACAGTACCTACAAATTCAAAATGTGAGGGCAGACTAAAATACATAGTCCTGTCTCAAAGCAAACAAACCAAAATAGTGGAAAAAACCTATTATATATAAATATTAATTAAAATCAAAGTTTTTCTGTGGCTAAAATATTAGACAATGAATATTTTGGAGTAGAAAATATTGTCAGGAGTAAAAATAGTCATTTCCTAATTATATAGATTTAGTTATTCAGTGAGACCTAAAATTCTAAAGTACATAGATTTTATATCTGAGTTCAAAACACATAAAATAAAAATAACATTATTTTTGTCTCGATATACAGAATTTTATACTAATGAATTAAAAACATTTGAGAATGACAATAGTTTTATAGTTGAAGAACAGAAAGTAGAAATTATTATAATTTAATAAAAAGAAAAATGTAATACATTGAATTTGTTAAAGCTTAATCAGTGCATAAACGTATGTTTTCTATTATATTGGGAAAGCTGAAAAGATGACATTGGTTTCTAGTTTACACATAATGATAAAAAAGAGCAAGTTAAAGCAAAGAAAATAAAAACAAGAAATAATGAAAGAAAGTAATCAATAGGTCAGAACTGTTTGTCACAATTTCCCTAATAGTGCTGGTTTTTGAGGTTACCTGGGTCTGAATACCTACTATTGTTCTTGTTATAGCTACTGCAAAAATAAAAATATTCATGGTGGCATTGGTAAAATATTTGCCATGCAAACATGAAGACCTGAGTTTAGCTCCAGCATCAACCTGAAGCCAGGTGTGATAGCCTGCAGCTCTAAGAGTATAACTGTAGGGCCTCATTGGCCAGATGGTTTAGCTGAAACAGTAAGAAATAGGGTCATTGAGAAATTTTGCCTTAAAAATAGCATGCGGTGTTGATAGAGGAAGTCACTTGTTTTGGACATTTGGCATGCACATACACAAACATGAGCAAGCTCATGCACACAGATACACACACACACACACATACACACAAACACAAACACAAACACACACAACCAAAGGTGATGAGTCATTTTGAGTATTCATCAAATTCATGTGTCATTGATGGGGAACATGAGACTATTAGAAGTGGGTAGTGAAATATTTGAGAGAAATTTCAACTTGAAAATATCCTTTGGATAATCAAGTTACCATGAAGAAAATAGCAATGCAGGTTACAACCTTTCTCTTGGATTCTTTAGGTGAAATTTTCCTACGTTATAAATGTATCCACTGGGACTTGGCTTCCACAATCCACTTAACTCTGCTTTGTGTCCAATTGAGATTATCTGTTATGATCTCTATTTACTGAAAGAAAAGCTTCTTTGATAAAGGATGATATCAATCATCTGTGCACATTAGAATGAGACTTAAAATATAGTTCAGACTTATGTAGGTCTAGCAAAGTAGCAGTAATAGATTCTTCTTAAGGTCCATGACCTCAGTAGTCCTGGGAAGTTGGCTAGGTTTTACATCTCTATTATAGCACTGCACTGAGTGTTCAGAGAACATCATGGAATGGGAGGTGTATGTGTTTAAAAGACAGCATACTAGGAACTCTGCTGAGAAACATTATCTCATAGAAAGGGCTGGAGAAACAATATCTGAACAAGGATGATTTCAGTAGACATAGGGAAAGGAGAAAGGTTTGTTACGTTCATGCTCACTTAATAACCTCAGTGACATATTCTGCCACCATATTTTTTCTTATGCAAAGTTATGGCTTTCTTTGTATAACATTGATGCTCATGAACTATGCAGAATAGGTTAACAAGCTACTTTTTCCACCTCACCACCCACCTTCTCTCTCTCTCTCTCTCTCTCTCTCTCTCTCTCTCTCTCTCTCTCTCTCTCTCTCTCTCTCTGTGTGTGTGTGTGTGTGTGTGTGTGTGTGTGTGTGTGTGTTTTGTGAACTACTCCATTAATGATTTAGGCAATTTCTCAAGCAGTACTTCTTTAAACATCCTCCATTAAGAAGAACATGGAGAGCCTAGAGAAATGGCTCTGGTTATGAGAATGTATTGCTCATGCAAATGCTCTGAATCCCAGCAGTCCTGAACTAGCATTGTAGACCAGGCTGGCCTTGAATTCATAGAATCTACCTGCCTCTGCCTCCATGAGTGTTGGGATAATGTTTTTGCAAGTTAAATAAAATATATTTTTATGTTCTTTTTGCCCAATAAAAATAAGTTGACTTGGAAGATTTTTTAAGATAACAGGTTTGTTTTTTCACCAACTTTTAAATCATCTTGACTTTATACCACAAAGAAATCATCTTGACTTTATACCACAAAGATAATATCTTTAAAAGAGTTGCTTGGTCTAAGTTTGTAGATAATGATTATGTTTCTCTCATTACAAAGAAAATGAAAATAGATCACAGTCACAGCATTTGGCTCATTAAAATCAAACAGCATTTATCTGAGGCAAGAATTATTCTTATTTTCAGATACCAATAACTTTATTGTATCCTTTTAAAATATAGTATGTCTCTCATGTTCTCATTTTGAAGCAACTGAAATCACAATTAGTTACTGTGAGACACATCATTTAATTTTAGTTCAGTTCATTTCTTAACAGAGGCATCACAGCAGGTGAACTTTTCAATAACCGTGTTGAAGTTAAGTGTCCCATTGTGCTGTGTTGAAGAAGTTATTTAGTGTTTGTTTACTCACCTTATGTGTGTATAATTCATTGTTATCTCTGTTTTTATGATTAAATTGCATGCTTCTATCTCATCCTTTACTTGGCTAATTTAAACCAAATGGTACAGTATTACAAAAATGTTTCTTACATACTTATGCAATTAAATTTTAATAGAATATAATGGTGCTTCTATAGATAAGAAATTTATTAAATTTTGTAGAATGAGGATGACATTACAAAAAATGATTGCAAACTCAAGTCAAAATGAGCTACTAAATTTTACAAATGGATGTTTTTCTGCCTTGGTAAAGAACCTGCCTTTATAGCTAAAGTTGGCATTAAAATTAGAAATGAACCCAGAGTAGGTAATTGCTTTATTTTGTAGCAAAGCTGGTAATTCTCAGTTTTCATACACAATAGGGATAAAAGGATGATATTTGTTATCATTTGCCATCCACTGCCTGACAGTTCCTAAACTGTGCATTGGAAACTCCTAAATTAAAAAAAAAGTGATATATAAATAGCCTCTACATTGGATTTTGATTATATTAAAATATTTCTCCTGTTAGTTTAAAAATTGAACATAATTCTTGATTTCTAAAACAGGAAAAGTTAAGTTACGTAACTACATCAATGACTATCAAAACTAATAGTTATTTGCCGGAGATTCACCTTTACCAGAGGACTAGCTGCATATTGTTGTTTTAATTTAAGGCTAGTCATATAAATGTACAAAAAATATTATAGAATTTAGAATTTTTTCTTGCTTCCTATAATTCTTTAAGCTAAATAATAAAATTTTACTAGCCCAAAGTCTAAATGGAACTTCATTTTAAAGCAAAGGAAAGGAAAAAATCCAATTTTGGCCAAGTCAAATGCTCTAATGCAGATACTGTGGTGTACTTACTCAGTGCTTGCTGATTTCTAAGTTGGATATGATCTTCAGAGATTTGTTATTTGCCATCTCTAATTTGCTGAGGTAGCTTTTGAATCAGGAGTATTACTGCAGTGACATAAGCGCCAATTTCAAATCCTGTTTTCTCTGTGCGCAGCTATGGCACACATCTATTACACTTGAGCATGCACAATGTCCGGAAGCTTAATCTCTTCTCAGAAGGTCTGCTCGGACTTTACCTCGTGCATAAACACTTAGGTGACATTTACATTGTCTGGGTACATTTACCACATTACTGCAGTCCATGTGGCATGGATGGGTTTGTGTCCTTTGATGTCTTTGCTTTGTTAGATTCTTTCCATCTAATTTATTCATTCACTCCATTATTATCTTATTAAAATTCCTCACTAACAGTATTTGATCTTGATGGCTGGAATATATTAATATTGAAGTGGTATAGAAATTAAAATATAGAAGTGGTTAGTGGAGTTCTTAATGCTGCAATTTTAGGCAGATAGAATGACAATTGAATATAATTGATTGAAGGAGAAAAGAGTTAGATGGGTCCAGAGTTTGTTAAAGGTGGAGAATTTAGGCTCTGGAATATTCATGCAAAACTGTATCATGAGAGTGTTGTCTAGGGATGTCAAGAAACAAGGAGGCTAGTGACACATAGACATAAGCTCAAGGAGAAGGAGAGAAGGGATCAAAAGTAATGAAACATTAGCCCAAGACCATGAATGACTTCAGTACCACTGCATGGACTACGGATGTTATTGAGTGCCACTGAGCTGGCCAAGACTGAGATGGATTACTGAACAAATGTTTTGTTAGATTCAAAGACAAAAGAATGAGACCATGATAGAGATACAGCAACTAGGAAATTCTCAAAGAGAATATGTTACATCTGCATCCATTACAACAGAAAGGACACAAGAGATAGAAGATGTGCTATTACTTTTAAAAACACCTTAAGCTTTTCTATATACACAAACCCAGTTTTGTTGTGTTACCAATTCTGTTTCTCTTATGTTTCTTTCTTCATAGATTTCATTCATTTCTACATTGTTGGTGAAGATTTCAGTGCTGAAAGTGCATTTACTTATCATGGAAGTACCTAGGAAGTAGAGCCTAGGACTTAACAAATTACGCAGGTCTACTTCCACTGAGCTGAACCTCAGCCCTTGTTTTACTGTCTGATATTCAAGACAATGCCTCACTAACTTGATCATGTTTAGCTTGAGTTTACTGTGTATTGTAGGCTGGCTTTGAACTTGCTATTCATCTGTTATGGCCTCCTACATAGCTACAAGGACCAACTCAAGTTTCTAGTTATTATTCTAATTAAATGGTTTCTTTTGAGAGGACTGTATCCATAATAAGCTAACACCAGTAGAAATCTGATACAAATCCATTTTACTGACCTAATTACTAATAGCCTTTCAACTATTTACTTAATTATAATTTC
Organism: Acomys minous; assembly: GCF_964271855.1. Taxonomy (NCBI): domain Eukaryota; kingdom Metazoa; phylum Chordata; class Mammalia; order Rodentia; family Muridae; genus Acomys; species Acomys minous. The sequence continues at coordinate 32,974,450 of NC_140501.1, read as the reverse complement.
TTTCTTTAAACTTTTGGATTTCCAAATACTGTAATGTGATAGTCATCAATATACAGTTTTTTGATTAGTGCTGTCTGATTTATAAAATGATAATCTTTATGAAGGCAAGGGTAATGGCTATGCTACTTATCATACTAATGGCACTCAATAATATTTAAACATTTTCCTGTTGACTTGTCTTGTTTTATATATATATATATATATATATATATATATATATATATATATATATATGATAATATTTAAGGTAATAATACTGATAATATTTAAGGTAATAATAACAACTATAAACCTGAAAATTGATCCAAAGTGCAAAATGTAATGAAATTCCCATGAGTCCATATAATATAGTAAAACCTGATTTATTTAAGTAACATTATGGTTGAGGCTTGTGTGAGACTGACACCATAAAAACGATAATTATGACTGACTAAAATAGAAAGCTTTTTTAAGAGCATGTCTCACCATCATTTACTCTCATTTCTCTACAAATGTATAAGAAATGGTTCTGTAATATTTTTAAACATTTTTTAAAATAAAAGAAATGTAATCATCCTCAATATGGACACTTGGTTTAGCCTACCATCCTAGTGATTGGCATTCCAAAAGAGGAGAGGTGAATTTGAAGTCTGTTTTGCTTAGTTGGGAGGCAGAAGAACTAAAGTACATTGTAAACAATGTATGAAGAAAACCCCAGGTGCACAGAAATGAAAACGTTCAAAAGTTCCAGGTTCCAGTTCAAGGGGGGTAAATGCTAGAATTAATCCTGGAGTTATATAAGTATATTAGACTCATAAGACTAGAAAGAAAACACAGCATTGGAAGGAGTGAGGAACTGCAACTCGTATGGGAACATAAATTATACATATAAAGGAAGAGAAAACATGGTACTTTAAGGCGACATATGAAGAATGGAGGAGTACAGACAGAAACACATACAAATTCAGAAGCTTTCAACCTCAGTGTTTCTGTTAGACTATCCTGTTGTCGTGTTCTCTTTCCTAGGGGGACGGAATCCTGAACAGATTTTAACCTTGCATTTCCTCTGTCCCTCTACAATTAGTGATTATTGAGGAATCTTTAATTAGCAGGTATTCAGTAGGGTTGTGGCTGAGCATTCATTCTCAGTTCAGTCTTGTTGGCTCCTCCTAAATGTGAATATTACAAAAGCTGCTTTTGAAGGTTGAAGTCACTCAGGAAGTTTAATCACTGCACATCATGTCATATAGTAGTCATTATTCTGTGAGTAAATAATAATTGTGTATGTTATGACATGCAGTTTGTGACATTTCAGCAAAACTGGAAACATATAAAATGGTCTAATGTGCTGATAATTAAAATTTAGTGAGCTGAAGGTGATTAGCAACTTCATAGACAAGTCTATTCAGACACCAGAAAGTTTCTAGAGTGAGACACCTTCTTCCTAGAGGCAGAATCCATTTTAATAATCTGAAAACCCATGGCTTGTAGATGAACAGCCTATAATTTCTAGCCTAGAGTTAAGTGATGTACATTTGATATAGCCTATAATTTATTAATTAATACAATGATACTTTCTCTTGCCTTTTGTCACTGTTGGAAAGAATATGTCATTATGTTCCCATTACCTCCAGTTCTGACATCATGACATTTTTATGGAGTTAACAAAAGCTTTAACTGCATAAAATAGCACTTTAGTGTTGACCTCATTTGGAGTGTAAAACAGAAATTAAAAACATAGTACATATAGGTAGCACTGAAAATTTGGCCAGTTTACCTTGTTCTCTCTTGCTATAATAATTGGCATCAGTGGGCCAGGAAGTTTTCCTTGCCTTGAAACATTTTTGATAGGTTTATCTCTTACTTTTATTTTCTTAGACTATTTGATTTAAAAATACATAAAACTTAAAATCCTTTTAAAGCCCTTCTGAGATGTAAAGTAAATGGCCTTGAAGGAATATCTTCTTCTAGGACCAGAGGATTCATCCTTTTGAAACATAACCATCAGGAAAGATAGTGTCCCCTTCCCCGTCCTTGAAAAGCGAGAGCCTGACTTTAGTAAACACTAATCAGAAAACACACATACCCTAATAACACTGGAACCTCCTCCCTTCCCACACATGTGTCCTTTTGGACTAGCTCACCCTAATTCCTAAGCATCTCTGGCTTTGCTCTCAATTGCTTAAGTGCAGTCTATCTTCTCTGTTACAGTGATTTCTTTGCTATTGTATTTGTTTGAACACAGTCTTCCTTTCCCTGTCCATGGGCCCCACGCAATGTTCCTTTAATAATACGTATCACCAGTAACATATTCAGAAACTCTTACCTATATTTCTAAGTGTTTTTATATATTTATCTAATTTTGTGATGAGTGATGGATGGATATTATTTATTATTTTTTGGTGTATTTTGTCACCCAATTTCTTTTTTGTTTTATTTTCTTTAAAAATTTTTTAATTAATTTATTCATATTACATCTCAATTGTTAGCCCTTCCCTTGTATCCTCCTATTCTTCCCTCCATCCTGCTTCCTCCCTTCTCCCCTCCCCTATGTCTGTGACTGAGGGAGAGACCTCCTCCCCCTATATATGCTCTTAGGGTATCGAGTCTCTTCTTGGTAACTTGCTGTACTTCCTCTGAGTGCCACCAGCCCTCCCCAGGGGATGTGGTTAGAAAAGGGGCACCAGAGTTCGTGTGAGAGTCAGATCTCACTCTCCACTCACCAGCGGAGAATACCCTGTTCATTGGCTAGGTCTGGGTAGGAGTTCGAAGGCACCTTGGCTGGTGCCTTAGTTTGAGGAGGACCCCAGGACCCAGATCTGCCTGTCATAAAGTTCTTCTTGTAGGTTTCCAGGACCCTCTGGACCCTTCTATTTCCCCATTCTTCCATGATACTTTCACCTAAAGTCTCAATAGGATGTCCTCCCCTCTTACCCATTATTCTGGTAGGTACAGTTTTTCATGGGGACGTACACCTTGGGCTAGTATCTCGATATAAGTGAGTATATACCATTTATCTCTTTTTGCTTCTGGGTGAACTCACTCATGATAATTTCTAGTTCAATCCATTTGTCTACAATTTTTGGGAATTCCTTGTTTTTAATAGCTAAGTACTATTCCATAGTGTAAATGTACCACAGTTTCTTAGTCCATTCTTGTACTGGGGGACACTTAGCCTGTTTCCATGTTCTGGCTATTATGAATAAAGCAGCTATGAACATGGTTGAGCATATTTCCCTGTTGTGTGGTAGGACATTTTCTGGGTATATTCCAAGGAGTGGAATAGCTGGGTCTTGAGGAAGCCCTATTCCCATTTTTCTGAGAAAGCGCCAGATAGCTTTCCAAATACATGGAGAACAGGTGATATCAGTTTAACTCTCAAGGAGAATGACATATTTTAAGGATTTACATCCATAAGCACTGTTTCTCACTGCCTCTCGCTGTCAGGGAATTCTGCATTTATAATATAATTCTGTGAAAATAATTGGAAGATTTGTTGTTTAATTTTCAATTTGCTTTGGTAAAGCCATGAAAGACTTTTAGAAATGTTATAGCTATATAAAATAGGAAGGCCCTATTACAGTGCAGAATTGTATGATCATCTTTTAATTTTGTTAGACGTATAGAAATGTTTGAACATTGTGACTAAACAAGAGTTGTAATATTTTTTCATTTTGTGCATATGCCACTTTCTCAAATGTTCATATAATTTTAAAGATATGAATACATTAAATTCTACATGCCCTATTGATCAGTGGTGAGTCACATATATGATGTTGCTATGTAAGATTATAATGAAGCTGAAAATAGCTGGCATCAGTGCTATCAACCATCACCAGAACAACAAATCACATCTCATTCCTTATGTGTGAATGCTTATGCTGGTCTATATAAACCAATTGTGCAGCCAGCTCTAAAAAAGCATAGTGCCTAAACATCATGCACTACATTACACCTGCAGATAATGAGTACTTTACTGGTTATGCGTTTGACATACTTTATTATTAATTGTTATTTAAGGTATATCTCTCACCACACAAAACTGGAAATTTTACTGTAAAGTAGCAAACTGAGCTGTATACCTTGACTGAATGAAAAGGTCATGAGCTTGTGGCTGATGTATGTCATCGAGGTTCACTAAGTGCCCCTTGTGATGTTTGTATAATTAAAAAAATTAACGATTCTCAAACATATGCTCAGAGTGCAGGGGCACATAGCTGTACTCTGAAATTAACTACAGATTATGCAAGATCTAGGTCTTCTCACTGACAAAATTAAATAGAAATATTTTTTCTTAAACAATTCTCTGGTCATTTTATTTTATACTCACATTCAATCATTGTGGAAGATATTTACATGAAGATTAGATGGTATCCTATTAGATAATGCCTGGAAATATGCACAAATCTATTATCTATAATCTCTTCTGCTGTGTGAAGTTGTCTGTTACCATTTTGTAACTGAGGAACGTAATGTGACTATTAGCTTCAAACAGGTGTGTACATATTTACAGTACTCTTTCTGAACAAAAGCCCCTAGCAAACTTCTTGTTCTGGTCATGTTAAAAATAGACCATAAAATGAGATTATGCTGCTTTACATTTTGAAATAATGTCCTGTTTGCTCCCAATTATCTTGATATTAAATAAGTATGAATCTTTTATGTATTTTTATGGAAGGACATGATGAAATGTTAGATTTAGTCAAATTAGATAAGTTCTTAATTTAAAAAAATCTAAAAACACCTTTAGCACTTTGAGTTGTTTCATTTGGCTTCAGTCCAGGTAGAACTGAGGACAGAAAAAAAAAAAAGCAGAGGAAAGGATGAATGTTTGGTTCTTTTCGTTTGCATTTTATTAGACTGGCATTCAACTAGTCATTTTTATATGAAGATTCAATTGATGTAAATAAAAGGTGGCTGAGGGGTACATTGCTTAAAAGAATTAGTTGGAATAAAAGCTCCAGTGTCAAATCAACTATAATATTTTTATTTTCAATCAAAGTTAATTGGTGCCAGCTGTATGGTCTGGATACTTAACTAGTCCATGTAACTAGGATAACTAGTCCATGTAACTAGTCCACCAACCAGTCCAGCTGGTCAGTTATTGGGGGGCCGAGGGGGGTCGCAACCTGTAGTTAAAGATATGGGCGAGAGAGACGCAGAGCTCAAGCGAACAGTTGCTTGTCAAGAGCCGTTTATTGAAGGTAATGGCAGGCTTTTTAAAACCTGCTTTAGGGAGGGCGGGGGTACGCAAGGAGAGTAGTGGAAAAGTACAAAATCTTCTGGGGTTGAGCCCCGGGAACATTTGCAAGGGGAGGGGTCTTCCAGGTGAGACAAAGCAGGATGTCTCTGTGGTTATCTCAGGATTGGATCGCTCTCTTCTCAGGACTAAGCCGGATGCCTTGCATGCCTAATGAGTGGCCCAGCAGGATGTTTGCTGCAAATGCTGAATGGGTGGGGGTCGGCCACAGGCCGTTTGGTCCCTGGCAGATACTATTTTGCTCTTATGCATGAACAAAGGTGTGGTTGTTGTTATTTTAATTTAGAAACTGGAATTGTTTCACTATCATTAAGGTCTATGGATATAGAGAAAGTCCTGGTGTATGATGAACAGGGCATAGAGTTAAGTGGCTCAATTAACATGATATACTTGGGATTAGTACTGTGAGATGTTTCAGGTTTGCATAAGCACATAGGTGTCAATAATAGACTTCTACCTATTATAATTGAGGACTTCAGATACACTATAGCCTGCCTTAACAATAATCTTCTATTAAAACATTACAATGTTGCATCTAAATTGTTACTAAATTTCCAAATCCACTATGATGTCTTTTTTAAGTCTCCTCATTATCTTTGGTACTGTGATGTCGGCATTGCTGTTTTTCATTTACATTTTAGGTAGAGCAAATGAGTAGCTTTCTCACAGTTCACACATTTGTTGTAAAGCCAAGATTTGTGATCTACCAGCCTAGAATTCGTCCCTTCGGATAAACTTTCTTTGCCCCAGAAAACTCTTGTTTTTAAAGGTTTCCAATTGGTTATCTAGGGAAAGACCCTAGATTCTGCAGGACTCTAGATTCTTCAGGATCTTCACAGTTTCACTCCAATTAGTACTATTGAGCGAATTCAGATAGTAGCCTTGCCAGGAGAACATTTCAACAATAGGAGCAGTGTGATTCATCCCAATCCTTTATTAACTAGCTAGTACCATATGCTTTGCACTGTGCTTAATTCTGAGTAGATCTCAGAGCCAGACAACTCTGTTCTTAGAATCAGAAACTTAATAATGAGAAAGGTAAATGAAAAATAATCCCTGTACAATGTAGTGTCTAAATCAATACTATAAATAAATGTTCATGTTAGCATAAAATATTATAGACATCTAATTTATATTAGGACCAAGCTCAGAGATTGTTTCTTTTTTTTACTTTTTAAATTAATTTATTCATATTACATCTCAATTGTTGTCCCATCCCTTGTATCCTCCTGTTCCTTCCTCCCCTTGTGCTTTCACCCTATTCCTGTCCCCTATGATTGTGACTGAGGGGGACTTCCTGCTCCTCTATATGATCATAGAATATCAAGGCTCTTCTTGATAGCCTGCTATCCTTCCTCTGAATGCCACCAGCCCTCCTCATCAAGAGGACGTGGTCATATATGGGGCACCAGAGTTCATGTAAAAGTCAGTCCCTGCTCTTCACTCAACTGTGGAGAATGTCCTGTCCATTGGCTAGATCTGGGTAGGGGTTCAATTTTTACTGCACGCATTGTCCTTGGTTGGTGCCATGGTTTGAGCAGAACCCCTGGGCCATAATGTTCTTCTTGTAGGTTTCTAGGACCCTCTGGATCTTTCCATTTCCCCATTCTCTCATTCTTTTTTCACCCAGAGTCCCAATAGGATTGTTTTAAAAAAAAAGACAGGAAAGAATAGAAATGTTAGCAACAGAAACTGAGGAAGACGGTTAAACCGACGAGCAGGGAAAGATATTGTAAGATTTTTTCTTTTTTTAAATTTTAATTTATTATAATTTATTCAGATTAAACACTAAATATTATCCCCTCACTTGCATCTTCCTGTTCTCATCCTTTGTCCCTCTTCAATTCTATTCACCTATCCTAGACCTCTGACAGAAGGAAACTCATCTTCCACCATTCGGCCACAGAATATCAGGTGTCATCCAGAGTTCTTGCTTCTCTTTTCCGTATGTGCTGCCAGGCCTCCCCACTAAGGGGAGGTGATCAAATTATGGACACCAGAGTTAGTGTTAGAGGTAGTCTCTACTTACCCCACAATCGTGGCGAATACCCTGTCCTTTGGTTAGATCTGAACAGGGAGTCTAGGTTTGCTGCCAGTATTGTCCTTGGTTGCTGCAACAGTTTGTGTAGCTGCCCCATCCCCCCCCCACAGTTCCAGATCCACCAGCCTTGATGGTATCCTTGTGGGTCCTGAATCCTCTGGGTCCTTCCATCCCCTCATTCTTCCATACCACTATCATCACTCCACCCGAAAACCAGTAGCAAGTCCCAGCACCTGTTCAAATCCTCCCGCTGGGTGAAGTCTCTTAGATGACATCTAGGTTGTGCTAAACTCCACTTAGAAGTGAGTATATACCATGCTTGTCTTTCTGGGTCTGGGTTACCCGCACTCAGGATGATCTACTCTAGTTTAATTCATTTGCCTGCTAGAGTCAAGATTTCCTTGTTTTTAATAGCTGAATAGTATTCCGTTGTGTAAAGGTACCAGTTTCTCTATCCATTCTTCAGTTGAGGAATACCTAGCTTGTTTCCACATTCTGGCTATTACAAATAAAGCTGCTATGAACATAGTTGAACAAATGTCCTTGTTGTATGATGGAGCATCTTTTGGGTATATGCCAAGAAGCACTATATCTGGGTATTGAGATAGCACTATTGCCAATTTTCTGAGAAAATACCAGATTGATTTCCAAAGTGGTTGTGCAAGTTTGTACTCCCAACATCAAATGGACCACTGTTCCCCTTTCTCCACATCCCTGTCAGCATGTATTGTCATCTGAGTTTTTCATCTTAGCCAATCTGGTAGGTGTAAGATGGAATCTCAGAGTTGTTTTGATTTGCAATTCCCTGAGAATCTAAGGAGGTTGAACATTTCTGTGGGTGTTTCTCACCTCTTGAATATCCCTATGCTGAGAATTCTCTGCTTATCTCTTTACCCCATTTGAATTTGGTTATTTAGTTTGTTGGTGTTTAATTTCTTGAGTTCTTTATATTTTTAGATATTAGACATTTGTTAGATGTAGGGTTGGTGAAGATATTTTCCTAGTCTGTAGGCTGTCACTTTGAGATTTTAAGGACTGAAAAAAGGGCTTGGATTACATATATTACAAAAGATAAATAATAAAGGGAATGAATTTCACTATCCTCACCTGAGTTTAAGGTAGCAGAAATTCATTAAAAGTTTCCATTTAAGGTAATAAGAGGAATTTCTGTTTTTAATTGGTTACTTTGGTTATTACACGGGAAACAGCTTGGAAAAAAAAACAACATAAGAGGTGGGGGAAACATAAGGAGTATATTACAATATTTCAGAAGAAAGATGTTGATTTTTGAGCCTGTCTTATGGTGATTGAAGAAAGGAAGGTGCTGTAAATCCCGAATGCACTTTAATAGTAAGTACTTGATTTTCCATGAATTGTAGCATATTAATGAGAGAGAATATAACAGATTATCCTCCTGAGATAAAAGGTATCTGATTGTTCCATTCTTTCAAGCTTGAGATGTCAGCAGTTGCTATAGGCCTACTGTCCCAAACCGAGAATTTTCGAAAATACCTGGTCAAGGCACAGGGAACACATTACAATCACCTAGAAGACCCTTTTAAATTACTCACTGCCCAGACACTCTAATATATTCTCAGAAACACTCATGTGTTCCAGCACAGGAGCCTCTGCTATTAATGAGGGAACATTGGGACTTCCCAGAAGTCCTGTGTTTGGAACAACTTATATGGCAGTGTGAACTAAATCACTCAGCATAAGATTGGTATTAGTTTTTTTTTTGTTTTTTTGTTTTTTGTTTTTTGTTTTTTAAGAAAGTGGTTGTAGGAACAGAGAACACTTCACATGTTGGAGGCCTGGGTGGCAGTGTCTAGTTCTCAGATATAGATGAGGACATATTACTAAGTAAAACAGTAAGAATTAATTTTTATATTAATATCATATCACTTCTATAAAATCGGAGACATTTCCTAGTCCTTCTTAGCACCACTGGGCCTTTTCCTTCTCTATTAAGCCCATTCAATGCTTTACATTTAAAACACTTGCAAACAAGGAAACATCAGGGCATTAACGATACATGGAATTTATATCCTTATTTACATCTCATATTTCTAGAAACCAATTCTCACCAAACACTCAAATCAATGCTGTGCAGGTGCTTCTATATTTTGAAAAGAATATCGATTGCTTCAACTCATGATTTAGAGAAGGATATTGCTTCTCGTTAGTAATTGAGTGACATGCAGACCCAACATGACATAGCACTTTCTTCTCCAAGCACACAGTGCTAACCACCACACATTTTCAGTGCTGCATGGCCAAGCCTAGCTGTGGGATCCAGACCTCACCATTTTTGAACAAAGCAGACTTTACAAAATTCAGAGACTCTACTCATTTAGATACTTATTGGACCCAAGTCATCCTTTAGTATTTTTTATTATGCATAAAAATATCTTATCTTAATATAATTTCTTAACCTGAATTTGATGATTTTCCTTTTTGTTTTTAGATATACAATACAAATGCAAATGCATTGACATTTCATTGTAACATTTTCCACAACAATGGTCTAAGAAATTATTTTGCAGTCCTACGTCAATATTTACTTCAGAAAAGGCAGATTTGAAAGAGCACTCGCATTTTCTTTTTCTCTACTCCCCCACCTTGTGTGTGTGTGTGTGTGTGTGTGTGTGTGTGTGTCTGTGTGTGTGTGTGTGTGTGTGTGTGTGTGTGTGTGCTTTTCAATCATTATCTACTGAATGTCATTGCTACCTTATTAGTTCTGGATAATCTTCCTCTTTCAACAACTGAAGACCTGGAAGCACTAGTCAAATTGTCTCGTAATGACTGTCGCACAGCAGGGTCATTTATTCTGAGCCATTTGTAAAGAACACATAGCAAGATGTTCCAATCAATGTGTACAGATAGGGTCAGGCTAATACAGAAGTGTATTAAAATGGCAGGATGCCAATTTAGTTCTTCCTTTGTGAAGTGCTGAGTTATTTTTCTTGATACAAAGATGAAGACTTTGAAATGCATTTCCTTTCTGTCCCTCATTTCTTTCCAGGTATTTTTTTTATGAGGAATACTATGAAACCTAAAAAAATCACCAGCCCAAGTAATTTAAATACATTTCATTAAGGAAAAATATCCTTAAGCCAACAGGAAAATGATTGAAATATACTTGCTTGTTTGCCAAGACAAGTAAATTTCTAATCAATTATTTAGAGGACAATACTAGCTAAAACATACAGCAGTTCCCTGTATAGAGGCACAATAACCACAATTAATCCCCGAGTCAAAATGACTGTATTTGATCACTAGGAGAAATTTAATTTTGAAGATTTAATTTGCAGATACGATAATGCAAATGTTAATTTTGGAATGTGAAGCTATGAAACATGTCACATTATAAACTGCATGGTTACATTTACAATGCAAGGCTTGCTGACCTGGGAAGCTAACAAATGACTATGCAGTCTGAGGTGTGTCTAGTGGTCTCAGCTTGATGTCTGTGCCAGGTGGAAGGAGGGAACTGCCTCTCTGAAGTTGTTCTCTCACCTTCAGTTCAGATGCACTGTGGTAAGTGTGCATAGTCTCTCTCTGTCTCTCTCTCTCTGTCTCTCTGTCTCTGTCTCTGTCTCTGTCTCTGTCTCTGTCTCTGTCTCTCTGTCTCTCTCTGTCTCTCTCTCTGTCTCTGTCTCTGTCTCTGTCTCTCTCTGTCTCTGTCTCTGTCTCTCTCTTTCTCTCTCTCTCTCTCTCTCTCTCTCTCTCTCACACACACACACACACACACACACACACACACACACATGCACAAATACAGTAAAAAAAAAAGAAGATTTTTGGACAAAATCGAAAGAGTTACATAGGAACCACATGGAAACTGATGGTGCTACACAGTTTTGGTCATTTGAATCAGACCTAGAGTCATTTTGCAAGAAGGAACCTCATCTGAGAAAATGGCCCCTTCATGTTGGCCTATAAGTAAGCTTGTGGTAAATTTTCTTGACCGATGATTGATATAGAGGGCTCCAGCTTATTTTGAGTGATGACATCTCTGGAGTGATAGTTCTGCATCCTATATGAAAGTATGATGAGAAAGGCATGAGTGAAAAAGGGCAGGTAATATTCTCCATGGCCTCTGCTTGATTTCTGCCTCCAGGTCCCTGCCTTGTTTGAATTCCTGCTCTGACTTAGTGCGGTGATGGACTGTTACCTGAAACTGCAAGATAAAGTAAACTATTCTCTCCAAGTGGCTTTGTTATGGTATTTTATCAGAGTAATAGAAACTCTAACTATGAAACTGAAATTATTTTGTATTTTGCTTTTGAAATTATAATAAATTACATAATTTCTCCTTTTGCTTTCGTCCATCCAAGCCCCCTTATACTCTTTTTGTTCTCCTTAAAAATTTTTTTGGCTTTTTTTTTTTTTGGCTTTTCTATTTCTCACAGCATTTTTCCGTTATATTATTTTTCTTTTTTGCATATACATTTATATTACTACACATACATACAATAAACCACTGACAACAAGAACCATAAAAAAATCAGGATTTATGTAAATGTTACATTCATAGTATTTTGGCTATTTGTATTTGGCGGCCTTGCAGAAAACATCTTTTCTATCTTGGTGTATCGAAAATTCTGAATGTAAATCAATAACTATCATATCTTATCTTCATCAACTTACAACATATATTTAGTCTGAAAAAAATCTTAACCCCTAAACAACTAAGTTTAACTGTAAAATTAAACTTATGGAGATGGTTTCAAATGTGGCAAACTAGCCATTGGGCAAAATGTCCTTGTTTCTGTCATATACAGAATTCTTCCCAAAAAAAGGGCAAGCTTGGATGCAGGCAGAGTTGATGGCCAAACTCTGCCAAGACAGGGTAAGCAAGTTCTCAACAGTTCCTGAACACAAATATGTCTGTCAGATATATTAGGCCAGAAGGCTGAAGAGGATGCTTCAACATTATAGTTTTGGGTGACCCTTCAGGCAGCAAACTGTCAGTCATGTTCTCATTTTGGAAGCTGCTAACCTGCACTTCCTGTTTACTCATATAATTAATTTTATTCCTTCTCAATTCTCTGATGGGGTTGAAGACAGGTTAGTTTAATTTTACAATTAAGCTCTCCTTAAAATTTATGGCCTCTTTTTTCATGAACTTCTCTTATATGCATACATTATATTATATACATATATTCATAAATATAACCTATGCAGTCCATACAATGTTACTTAATGTTTGAGTCAGGCCAGGCAATTTGGTGAGCTATAACCAATTAGTGTGCTTTTCCCCAGAGAAGACCTTTAATTGTCAGATTTGGTAAGAATCATGATGGGTTCCCTATTGTAAGGGTTCGGGTGATCTACTGAAGAAAGACCCCCAAGGCAGTAGGCAAAAGCAAAGTGTTTTTTTAATCTAGCACGCTAAGATAGACTCTCTCTAGAGGGCGACCCCAGAATGAGCATGCAGGCTCAATTCATAGACATTTGGAGGGGTCTGTGATGACAGAATTGAGTCAGAGTGTACCAGGGGATTCAGTACTGGCTGTTTGTTTGGTTATTGGGGACTTTGAGTCACTGAAGTTTTGTTTCTTTCTCAGGAGTTGGCATTTAATTTGATTGGATGGGTTCAGCTGTGTTTTTTACCAAGGCCCTGAAGTAATAAAAACATGGTATCTGGTCATTTTGTTCTATAAGCTGATTGACTGCCCATGAGCTGTCCATGGTTTTTCTAGGAATTGTTAGAAACTTGACCTAGTTAGGCAGAGTGAAAACCTGAAGCCTGTCATGGAGTTGGTCTAGTCAAGCAACTGAGGTCATTGGAGGGGTTGGGGTGCCTGGTGTGTGTTGGGTCATGTCCCTTCACTATATGTAACATATGATACATAATATAAAACATAAACATTTTATATAATGTGAGTATAGCTGTATAAGGAAACAGCAATTGACTACCAAGAAACTGTTTAGAGTCAGTGGCATGATATGAAAGGGAACATGACACCAAGTTTATTTATGTTTTTATATTCTGTTTATTTTCTTGTGTGTGTGTGTGTGTGTGTGTGTGTGTGTGTGTGTGTGTGTGTGTGTGTGTGTGTGTGCTTGTGCATGATGCTATCAAATGTCAGTGTTGGATGTTTCAGTCAATTCTTCAATTGTTTCTCTACCTTAACTTTTTGAAACCGAGTCTCTCACTGAACCTGGGGCTCATACATTGGATTAGGCTCAGTGCTAACAAACACTTTCTCTCTCATCCTCCCTACAACTAGGATTGTAACAGCTAGCTGCAATTCTTTGTTTTCCATGGTTGCTGGGACTCTGAACTCATATTATGAAGGGGAATAGAAAACTCCAGAAGCAATGTCATTCTGACTTTATCCTGCTCTCCTATGCTCCACTTCTTTGTCCTGTGAGGCAAGCATAGATAGTAAAATTCCTTATTCCTAAAACGAGCTAGATAATAAAACTCCTTCCCTTCAAAGCGAGCCATGAAATCTCACTTTTCTCCTCTTCAGACTCCCTTGAGTATCCCCATTCCAGGGGTATCCTGGCCCATGATCAGGACAAAGGAACAAATGCTCCCCAGAGAGGACTTGCTGGCTTTCCTCCTTCTGTCTCTCATCACTAGGTTTTCAGTTACAATCAATTTTATTCTTCATCAGATCTAAAGAGGAAAAAAATCGTTTTCCCTGGGATTGTAGAGATTCAATTCTGAAGACTTTTTTATAACATAAAAATTCTAATTGATGATATTACTGTTTTCAAATCCAACTTTATCATAGGAGTGTTAGGAACATTGTAGGAGCATATTCTTACAGTGGTTAAATAGATGTACCTCTGAAGGTATATGGTTCATTGCCATATTTTTCTATTACTTTATATCTATTCATTTTTCTGAAAAGTGGGACACCTGGGTACTATGTGATGGAGTTAGTTGGGCATCATATGTATCTTCACAATGACATGTTTTGGGGGAATTCCTCGGTGTGCTTGATTCTTAAAGAAAGTTTCTTGAAAATAATCTGACAAATGTTTCTAGATATAAATAACAAGAATCTCATATCAACTCAGTTCTTTGTTTAAGGAGTGTTAATTTCCATAGTAGAGTTAAGGAGACATTTAAAGTTATAAACGCAGCTTAAATATTGAGTCGGAGAAATAAGAATCTAATGAGCTGAAGGTATAATAGACAAATAGAATGAAGTCATTCTCTCTGCTCTGCTAGGATAGTGAAACTTCTCACACTGTCTGCCAAGGGGTATTTTGTAATTTTTGAAGGGCTGCAGGCTAGCACAAACTGAACAATTGACATTTTAGAAAATTGCTTTTTTTCCTCGCATTCATTTCTAAATATCAGTATTTTTGAGGATTGCAGCCAAGGCATCAGAATGATCATTTTTTACAGACATTTTGTTTCTTCTGTTCTTTTAAGCTGTCTAAGAGTGATTCTAATATGGTACCTAGCATGATACTCTTGCAGAATGAAAAATAAAAGCTTCCATTTACCCAGGTGAAGATTAAAAAAATCCTTTGCTATAAAATACAGTGCTAAGTTTAAACCATATAGAAAGGATTAAGTGTATTTCACTGATAAAGTGAGACTAAGATGATAATTTCTGAAAATAAAATAGACGAAGTTTTAAATAAATTATTGTAGATTGTAACACTTACAATTCAATGTAAATTTGTCTTATAACAACGATGCCTTTGAAATATTGCTTCCCCATGACAGTAAGTGATGCATCAAAATTATTTCAAGACATTAGACTATCACTAGAAGTCTCTGAGGAAAGTTCAATGCTATTTTTGTATTCTTTTCAACAATTGTGAGGTGATGATGTAAGAAGTACTACAAACTGTTTTCTTTTCCCCACAACAGTGGCAAGGACCAACTAGATCTTAAAGCAGCTAGGTCTTATACAATTAGGGAGTACCACTTTAAAAGTAATGTAAAATTATAAATGCATAGCTACATGTAAAGTTTGCATATATGTAGAGTAAGAAAAGAAATTATAGTTGACAATATATTTAAAGATTCTGTCTATATGTTAACATTGCAAGAATCTGGATAATCAGAATGGTGCTTTCTTAGTCAGCTCCATGATTAGGTGCTTACTCAATTAGTACTAACTCATACAATACCTTCCTCTTAAATTTTGTTGCATACTCTAGTTAACTTTTCATATTATCAATGTTTTCTTATACCACTTTTCTATAGTGAGAGAAGAAAAAAATAAATCTTTTTGATCCACATATATTTACTTTGGATAGTTTATGTTATTTTATTTCATAACTCATGGTTGAAAATGTCATGCAGTTTTGAATTTTTCCCCCAAAACTGATAAATCTTCAATATGTGTAATTTAAAAAATATTACCAGCCATCTCTTATTTCAAATTATATTTTGATGGGTTGAGGAACCTGCTCATTTTATCTATACAGTAATTTCCCTCTAATAGCTTCATAGGTTACTGAGTGAAAAGGAGATTTCTCAAAGCCATCCCTACATTGAACCATACAGCAACTTCATTGATGTGCACCAAATTGACAAATACATATAAATAACCTAAATATATATTGTCAGCTCCACTTCCCCTTAGCTAGATAGATCCCAGTTGCTCAAAGGACCCCTCTGCCATATAACATGGGGCGAAGCTCAATAAGGGAAAAAATGATCTTAATGAATTATGATTAAGTACCTTACTTTTGTATATTTAAAACAAAAGGTCACCTGCCCACAGGCACATCTTGGAGTGTCTTCCTCAGCTTGGAACAAAACTGTGCAAGGAGGAGATTTTTATGCTGACTTCCAATAAGCCTGCCTTTGAACCTGATCTGAAGGCTACACCCAAAGTCAGACTAAGGAGCTGATAAAATGCCTGGCATACAAGCATGAAGGCTTGAGCTCAGATTCTTAGCATCTGTGTAAAAGCCAGGGACTGTATATCTGTAACAGAGTCACTGGGCCAGAGGTGAAAATAGAGTACAGATGTATCCCTGAAGTTAGCTGGCCTGCCAGTCAAGCCAGGTATATGACCCATAGTTCACTGAGAGTCCTTGTTACAAAACATAAAGTAGAGAGTGATAGTGAAAAATATTTCAATCAATCCCTGGCTTTAGCACCCAGGTGTAGATAGATGCACAGGTGTGCACACAAACACCAAATACATACACAATATACTAGAACCAAAAGAAGAAACACATATGGTGAATATAATGCTTATTATACTGATTTTTAAATTTTTTTACATTATTTTTCTTTTCTTACATATGCATTTATATTATTATACATATATATATAACAAACTACACATAGCAAGAAGAACCATGAAAATAATCAGAAATTATATAAATGTTACATTCATAGTGTTTTGGCTATTTGTTTTATTTTATTAATTTATTCAGACAACAACTCAATTTTTATCTCATCACTTGCATCTTCCCATTCCTCCCTCCCTCCTACTTTCACCCTGTTCCCCTCTCCTAGGTCTATGACCAAGGGGGATCTCCTCTCCCACTATATCGTCATAGGCTATCAAGTCTCATCTTGGTAGCCTGCTTATTCTTTCTGTGAGTGCTATCAGGCCTCTTATTTGTATTTGGCAACCTTAGGAAACCGTCTTTCCTATCTTGGTGTGTCTAAAATTCTGAATGTAAATCAACATCTATCATATTTCATCTCTATCAACTTAAATTTTTTATCTACTGATTTTTTTAAACATCGCTTTTGACACAATGTGTGACTTTAAAAAAATATATTTATTTATTCACTTTACATCCGCGTCACAGCCCCCTCCCACACTTCTCCTAGCCACACCCTACCTCATCTCCCTCTGTCCCCTCCTCTGTTTCCTAGAAAAGGGGAGCCCTCCCACCCCATCTCATCAAGTGACATCAGGATTAAGCATGACCTTTTCCCTTGTGGCCTGGCAAGGCAGGCCCACAAGGGGGAAGTGATTAAAAAAAAAAAAAAAAAAAGCAGGCAACAGAGTCCGTGTCTGAGACAGCCCTCACTTCCCTTACTAGTGGACCCACATGAAGGCAGTGCTGCCCATTGGCTGCATCTGTGTAGGGGGCGTAGGTCCAGCTCAAGCATGGTCCTTGGTTGGTGCTTCAGTCTCCACAAGCCTCTCTGGGCCCTGATTAGTTGGCTCTGCTGGTCTTCTTGTGGAACTCCTCTAGGACCCTTTTCTCTTCCTCTAATTTTTCCACAAGACCCCCTAAGCTTCACTCAGTGTTTTGCTGTGAGTCTCAAAATCTGTTTTTGAACTGCTGCTTGGTGGATCCTCTCAGAGAACAACTCTGCTAGGCTTCTGTCTTCAAGCATAGCAGAGTATCATTAATAATGTCAGGGGTTGGCTCTCTTACATGACTTTAAGGTGAATTCATTATATTTGAGAAAGAAATAACTTTCCAGCATCTGAAATAGATAGAATTTCATTTCCATATCTTAAATTTTTCTCTTCTGAGTGAAATACGAGATTATCCTTACATTTTTCTTCTCTATTCCCATTCTCCTGATAAATTAAAATTCTGTGACTTGTATGATTTTTCTTAATGACTTTTTCAACTCTCTTTAAGATCCAAATCTGAGCATCCTATTGCCATTAATTGATCACAGCAACAGAATATTCTAAAGGCTTGCATCAGCATCGACCGCTCTGACAAAGAAGTTATTTTTAACCTTTACTTGACCCCTCTCTTGTCATCAGTGGATCTGTATGTATTATGTGTATCTATGGCTCCCTTTTCATTCCTTCACAGAAAATCCATTTCTCAAATGTCCTCTATAATCCATATTCAGTACACTTACGTTAGGTAGGGTCTACATTTCTACATGAATGTAGAAGCACATTTAATACCTTCTCTTCTTATATCAGGATCTGCTGCTAGATGGTCAAGGTGCTGTTTCACTTATGAGTTTTAGGTTTCAGAATAATTTTCAAGAATCCTCGGTGAACAAAGCTTCTACTTCCATTTATATCTTCTCTACATCTAGTGTTGCACATGACTTCTACCTGACTTATTCAAATTATTTTTCCAGTTTGGGGACATATAATGATAACTGTGTCCTGTATCGTCACACGTGTTATCCATTATATGTAATTCTTACACTTTTTGTACAGATAAACAAAATTCTTTATGGTATCTGACATCATTTCAAGGAAATAAACCTCTTCTGAGGAAAAAAATCGTTTTCATAGTGTAAGGACAAGTTTCTTCCTTTACATCTATTGCACTTGGGCATTAATTGATAGTACTGTTTTAACCACAGTCCTTAAATTCAATGTGATCAGAGACTATACTATTTATTTCTGCTCTCTGAGTAAAATATAGGGTCTGATACATAGTAGGTTGTCTTCAGTATTTTAAATAAATAATTAAGTATAAAAACGGATGAAGAAGGCTTCAAATGTGGCAAACCAGCCACTGGGCAAAATGTCCTCATCTCTGCCACAGACAAAATTCTGCCTAAAAATGGGCAAGCTTGGATGCAGGCAGAGTCAAAGGCCAAACTTTGCCAAAGCAGGGTAAGCAAGTCCTCAATAGTTCCTGCCTCACAAATATGTCTGTCAGGTATACTGAGCCAGAAGACTGAAGATGATGCTCCAATGTTTTGAGTGACTATTCAGGCAGCAAACTATTGTTTATAATTTAGTTTTAACATTAAGCTTAGTTGTTTAGGGGATAAGATGATTTTAGATCTATATAAATGTTTTAAGTTGATAGAGATTAAATATGATAGATATTAATTAACATTCATAATTTTAGACTCACCAAGTTAGGAAAAATGTTTTCTTCAAGTTTGCCAAATTGAAATAGCCAAAACACTATGAATGTAACAGTCTTATAACTAATGATTGTTTTGTGATTCTTTTTGTATATAATTTATTGTATTTAAGTGTAATAACGTAAATGTACATGTAAAAAATTTTAAAAAGGAAAAAATGTTTTGAGATATGGTTTAGCTAGTTACAGGTCAGTTAGATAAGCCTATATATAACTGAATGGTTTTCCTAAATTCCATTCCTAACTAATGAGACATATTCAATGAAATATGAAATTATTCTTAATTATTATAATAAATTGTAATTACTGCCATCTGCTTAATATATGTGAAAGTAAAATATGAAAGCATGTTTTTTAGCCGTATTGTAAGAGGAGTATGTCATAAAATGCTGGCAATGCTGATTACTTCTTTAATGTGTTACCATAGTGACTTTAATGTGATGCTGTCATTGTTTCACAAACTTTTATCCTCTAAGCTGGAATAGCATATAATTTTTCTTTCTCATCAGTTGACAGCTTGGCAACATAGAGAGTTCCACTTCATAGTTCTATTTCCTGCACTGTAGTGGATCTTAAGATCTTTAAATTTATAAAATAAATAGTCAATAATAACATGATGTATAGAAATAGTGGAATTACCTTAGTATGTTAAAAAGTAATTTATAAACAAGAAACTCTAGAGTGTGCAGAATTATGCAATACCTCAGATACTCTAAAGTGCTTGGGCACAATATTTATGCTTTGGCAGATTCTAACTCAATGGAATTTCACTATTGATGGGAATAGTTACAGAAAAATTCCATAGTCAGTAAAAGTTGAAAATGATCTTTAAAGTCAATTCTTAGAAAAGATAAAACGGCTACCATTGTAATCTATTGTCTGTCTTGTCCCTCCACTACCATCTCTATTTAGACATTAAAAAAAATGTTCTTTGTATATCAATCTTAAAAAGTACATTATTTATGTGTATTTATAAATACATGGAATATTACTGTTGAATTGATCTCCTGAAAGTAAATAACTGATTCTCATATTACTACATGCCTTATTTTGCTTAAATTTCTACTGCATGACTCTTAGAAGTTGTTCATTTACCAGCACTGGAAACCCATCTTACATTCCCTAGTTGTACCAAATTTTATGACACCCCCATCTTTTTACCTTTAGCTTCTTTTTTTTTTACACATTTTTATTGAAAATTAAAAATAATTCCTATTACATCTCATTTTCTATCCCATCCCATGCATCCTCCCATTCCTCCCTCCCTCCCACTTTCACCCCAATCCCCCTTCCCTATGACTGTGGCTGTGGGGGACCTCCTCCCCCTGAATATGGTGCTAGGGTATCAAGTCTTTTCTTGGTAGTCCTCTATCCTTCTTCCGAGTGCCATTGGGCCTCCCCCACAAAGGGACATGGCCAAATATGGGGCACCAGAGATCCTGTGAAAGTCAGTCCCCAGTCTCCACTTAACTGTGGAGAATGTTCTGTCCCTTGGCTAGATCTGGGTAGGGGTTTGATGATGACTGCCCATTTTGTCCATGGTTGGTGCCTTAGATCAAGCAGAATCCCTGGGCTCAGATCTAGCCATCATAATGTTCTTCTTGTAGGTTTCTAGGACCCTCTGGGTCCCCCTACTTGCCTATCCTCTATATTTTCCTCATCTAGAGTCTCAATAGGATGTCCTCACCTCTATCCCCGTTTCCTGGTAGGTGCAGACTTTCATGGGACCTGTCCCTTGGGCTAGTGACCGGTAATAAGTGAGTATATACCATTTGACTCTTTCTGCTTCTGGGTTAGCTCACTCATTATGATCATTTCTAGTTAAATCCATTTGTCCACAAATTTTGGAAAATCCTTGTTTTTAATAGCTGAGTAATATTCCATCGTGTATATGTACCACAGTTTCTTTATCCATTCTTCTACTGAGGGGCACTTAGGCTGTTTCCATGTTCTGGCTATTATGAATAAGGCTGCTATGAACATGGTTGAGCAAATTTTCTTGTTGTGTGCTGGAGCATCTTCTGGGTATACTCCTAGGAGTGGAATAGCTGGGTCTTGAGGAAGCCCTATTCCCAGTTTTCTGAGATAGCACCAGATAGATTTCCAAAGTGGCTGTACTAGTTTGCATTCCCACCAGCAATGAAGGAGTGTTCCTCTCTCTCCACATCCTTGCCAGCATGTGTTGTCACTTGAATGTTTGATTTTAGCCATTCTGATGGGTGTAAGATGGAATCTCAGAGTTGTTTTGATTTGCATTTCTCTGATGACTAGAGATGTTGAGCATTTCTTTAAGTGTGTCTCAGCCATTTGATATTCCTCTGTTGAGAATTCTCTGTTTAATTCTGAGCCCCGGGTACCTTTAGCTTCTTATTGATTCTTTGTGAGTTTCATAACATGCACCCCAATCTTACTCATCTTACTCTCTCTTTTCCCTTTGTGTCTGTCCTCCGTCCTTGTGACCTCCCCCCCTAATAAAAATACACACACACACACAAACAAACAGACAAACAAAACCCAGAAAAGTTCTTATCATGAAAACTTTAGTATCTGACAGTATACCTCTCTGTCTACACATTCGCACTTGCAATGCTCATTGTAATGAGTTATTGGTCTGGTTTCTGGTTTCTGTTACACCATCAATATTGGTTCCTCTTGGTAGCCTGCTATCCTTCCTCTGAGTGCCACCAGGCCTCCCCATCCAGAGGACGTGGTCAAATATGGAGGGAGTAAGGGGAAAATGGGAGGGAGGGAGGAATAGGAAGATACAAGGGATGGGATAACAGTTGAGATGTAATATGAATAAATCAATATATATGTTTCTCACTGGTATTCCTCCTATGTTACTGCACAACATAGCCATTATATACCATGTCTGACTGAAGAATATTTGGATCTTTTACCTTATTTAATACAACATATGGAAATGCTTACACATTATTATAGTAATTGAGAACAGTGTTGTATATCATTGACTAGGTCTCATTGATAAGATATTTACTCATGAATATTTAGTAGGGAAGAGGCATTTTTAATGTCTCAAGGAAAAACTATGTTAAACAAAATTTATGTGGTTCATATATTAGGATGATCATATGTGAAATCTATTGTAAGTCATTAGCTATGTCACTTTGCATGCAAATAATCAATGAGCTCATCTACAATTACCTTACTTTATATCACATTATGTTGCCTAGAATTTATCTGATTTTTATTAAAAATCACTTATGAGTCTGTTACAATTTACTTGAAGCTTAATGTTAGACATTATTCAGGAATTGTCACACAAACAAATTGTAGTCTTCTCAATTCTTTGTACATACTGAGTTTTTTTCTGCTTTATTTGAATAGTACAGTTGTCAAGGACTGGCTCTGATGCCAAGGTATAAATTATTTAATTTAATTTAAATTATTTAATTAAAACTGACCTCATCTTGGTTATTTAATTTCTCAAAGGAAGAAATGGATAATTTAAGCTGATTTTGTGTTTTTTGTGTACGGAATGTCTGGTAAGAATGCCTCTGTCTAAATGTCCTATAGTACTTAACTATACAGAATGTTGAGAAATATCAGCAAACTTCGACCAGCTCCTAAGAGTATCTATATTGGCTGTTACTTCTGTTCTTATCAAGATCAAAGAAGCAATAACCGATTCAAGGTATGGATCAACTCACTAATTTCTTCTTGCCATCTCTTCTTTTGCACCTACTTCACATTTATTGACAGCACACCTTCATTTGCTTTTAGCTAATAACTTTCCAATTTATTTTCTGGAATGCAGATATTTTATCACACTTAGTGGAAATCTTGATTCCCATACACCAAGCTAAGCACAACATAATCTCTAAATTACTCTCCCTAGTGCACTGTCATCATCAACTCAGTTATGGACACTGGAAATTCTGGATTCATTTTTAATCTCTGCATTTAGCTCCCACATCGATGAAATGACAATCTATCAAACACATAATGACAATCCAGAATTAGGGCATATCATCTCTTTCCTAGAATATTTAAACAGATTGCAAAATGCTGTACTTTTACCTCTTTGTGGCTCCACTGCATTTTCTTCAATATAGCCAGCTGATCTTTCTTTTCTTTTTCTTTTTTTTTCACTCATTCACTCATTTATTCACAAGTCATTTATACCACATAATAATTACATTGAGCTACAAACGTGAGTCTTCCTTAAGCATTGTTGCATTTTTCCTTGAGAGGTTGTTTATAATGTAGCAAGCTGATAACAGGACCTACTTTTGCCTTGTGAGCACCCTCATACTAAATAATTGTTCTACAAAACAGTTGTTATTTTTCCCTTAGGATGCTGACCATTCCCTCCCCAAAATATAAGAGCAAATTTTTAACGCAAGAGCTCCAAACTTCACACTCTGCTTCAAGTTCTACTTAAGGATTACACTGGGAAACAGACCAAATGCTCAGTGGTTCTGTATAGATGGTTCACTATTGTCTACTGCTGACAGTACAGCTGATCTTTCTGAGGATAGTATGTATCACTAGGCTTGGTGTGAAAGGGTCTGAAATGTGGGGAAGAGTATAGTGGAAATACATAGCTTCTCTAGCTTCATGGACCACCACATGCAGCCATGGCCACACATATAAACAGGAACCTGTGTGTCTCAACAGTGTCTACAGTCATCTTGCCCACATGGCTGTTCTGTGGCATTCCTCAAGTCTAGACATGAGCCCATAGGTTAAATTTGTCCTTGTGAAGGTAAGGTCAGAGAACAGACTACATGTGTGATGAGCACTGGTTGATATCGCCTGTACACTTTGAATTCTTGGTGACTATAGGCACAGAGAATGCTCTAGGAAGACTAGTATGGGCACCAGTTGGACTTGTGTTCTTGGTCCTTTTGATTATTTTCCCAAAGAGAATAGTCTTGACCAGAAGAAGCCAAAGAGAATGTCCTGATTGTCTGTGTATCATAATGCTGATGCTAATAATACACTATTAAAAATTCCTTAGCAAATCTATTTTGTAGGAAACCTTTTTAAGAGAAATTACTCTAAAAGGGTATTTTAGATTACAGATCTGATATGTTTGTTTTTCAACAATACTATATTTCATATTGTACAGAAATACAGATTTAATTCTCTGTAATACAGGAATCTTAATTTTTACTTAATTCATGCATGGCAGATAGGATTCTCTACTGCCACAATTCATATGAATACTTTCTTTTCTATTTGCAGTTTTTCAGAAACTACTTGTTTTAAATTAGAAATGAAAGGCTGAGTCAGGCTCGGGGGTACACGCTTGCAATCTCAGCAATCTGGGAGGCAGAGATAGGCGTATCTCTCTGAGTTTAGGTCAGTCTGGTCTATAAATGAGTCCTACTACACAGAGAAACCCTATCTCAAAACCCCCAAACTAACAACCGGTAATTAAATAAGGGCTGTTACTTTCTGAAAAGGAAATGGAGGGAGTGTATCTGTGTGAGAGAGGAGAAGCTGGGGATGGAGGAGAAACTGAGGATGGAATATATTGTGTGAGAGAAGAATTTATTTTCAATAAAAAAGAAACATAAAAATAAGAACTCTCTACCCACCCACTAATGGCTACTCACATTAAACATTTCTGATATGAACTATAGATTACTTTATTTAAGGACATTTTGTTATACTTGCCTCTGATATGTGCTCTGCCTCTCCAGCACCACAGATGCATGATATATCCACTGGTACACAACATTTAGAACTTTAGTCTGCCAGAATCTCATGAACATGGCTTTTGACTATGATCCAAGTCCATTGCTATAATCTCTAAGATACCATTTTATGCTATTTATTTTTTCTCTTCTTTGTCTTAGTATTTTGAATTTCTCACATATCCTTTTAAAATTCAGCTTATTCATAGGTTTATACATCCCATGCTTATAGAAATTTTTTCCTGAGACTAATACCATTATAAACTCAGTAGTGATACAGCAAAATTGCTAATAGTTAAATCATTTCCTTTCTTTTCATTTCAATAAATTCCCTAATCTCCTTGGATTTTTTTTTTTTGTATTCTGTTTTCTTTAGGTAAAAATCATACCTAAAGTTTAGGGATGTTTTATGTTCTAAATGTATTGCACAAAAACCTCAATATTGGCTTGAAAACTCACAAATTTCTCATCTTGGACATAGTTTCCAGCACTCAGAATTCTTACCAATGTATATCATAACTAAAACCAATGCTGTTCTGTGAAGAGTGAAGGAAGAATCCCTTGGCATGTGAAGTCCTGAGTGAATGTGTTTTGTTGACATGTTGATATAAGCCAAGCAGGCCACGACAAACACTCATTGGTAATTGACAAAACCAGGACCTTTTACACACTGGTGAGGGTCAAAAGGATGACAAATCTTTCCTCTGGTCTATGTGAAGATGCTGAAAGTATGCTCACAAAACATCAGCTACAGCTTTCTCCTTGCCCTAATATTTATGTACTGAATACTGTTCCCCTATAGAGACTGCTCCAAGGTAGCCAAACTTGCTACCTTGTTCAGTAGTAAGCAATAACCCCCCCCCATCTTGATTTTTCTGAATATAAAACCCCTACCTATTTACCTATATGCAATAACCATACTTGATCAACTGTATATAATAAACACTCTGAGACTCTAGGGTTCCGTTTCTCCATCAAAGTGCACAGTCCACCTGAGTGTAGCTTTTCTGTATGTATCTATATGTTTGTCATTTGGTTTTCCTTTATCCCAGTCAGTCCTATCCCTGGAGCTGAGCTGGATGTTACATTCCTCCAAAAATAGTTTTGTGTCTGCTACATATAGATATATCTCCATCATACTTCAGAAGTATTCATATGCAGAGATCTGCCTACTGTCTATGGCTGCAGATACTTTAGCATGTTGACACAGAACATTAATTACAATGCTTAACCTTAAATCCTCAGAGTCATGTATTCATTGCACTAAAAGTCTTCACTTTAGTAACAGAATTGAAGAATAAACCTAATAAGCTTTTGACCCGTGGCGATGAATGAAAATTATGCACTAATGTATAACCGAGCCCCGTTAGCTTCATTCTCCCATAAAACAGTTGTCTGTCTGATTTCCATAGCATTGTATGTGTGAAGTTTGCCATTTCCAGAATTGAATCATTGATTTATTGTTGCCCCAGAGTAATTGAAGAAATGTTAAGTCTCAGCTTTGTGATTCATGCATATTGGCTATGTGGTCAGTAAAAGGAGAGAAAAAACCAGAGATTTTACAGAACAAGGGCCATCTGTGTCTTAGTCTGAGACAGAGTAAAAAATGTGGGGCATCTGTAGTGAACAGACAGCAGTTATGAACGATTTCCTGGAAGTACTACAAGAAATGAAATTTAAAATTTGACTACTAACCAATAATTAATTTCCAGGTGTGTTAGGATTGTCAGTTAACTTCTGCAGACATCTTTGACAGTGGTCATAATTCTAGATGAAGACAATGTTAAAGACAAAAGCACCACACAACCTCTTTATCATTAAATTTAAAAAATGGCTCTGCTAAGATATACTCCTGCAAGTGCAAAGTCAGGTGTTATGCTTAATATTTTATTCAAAAACTCATAATCTGTACTAGTATGTTAAATTTTTACTTTGTTAATTGTAAATAAATCACCTAAATGTATTTGTCAAAATGCTAAGGCATTTGGCAGACTATGACTCTCTAGAAAAGGATCTCTTTACCTTGACAACAACTGCAGTGGCAGAATTCATTTGATATAACTATTTTGGACAATGAGAGTCTATTAAAGCCTTGAAGATTCCCGGAGAAGCCGGGATTAGTTTAAATCAATCTCAGCTCCTAATACTATGGAAGGTATCAATGTCTTTTGCCCTGAACCATGAGAGGAAATTGTGAGTATATTTCTATCCTAAGCCATACATAGTTAGCAGAAAGCATAGTACTCATAAAAAATGGTAACTCCCAGCATCAGGGGTAAGTTTTGATTGCATATCACACACAGACCAACAAATACAAATGGTTTACCACTGTCTTTTCCTCTTTTCTTAGCTCTTTTTCCAATGAGTAATGTATACTTCAGGAGGTAGAGTGTGAGTGTGCTCATGTTCTTTTTCTTTCTATTTTTTTTAACTATGAGCATCAAGAACAACAAAATCATTATTTAGAAACACATTTTTATATGGGAGAAAATGTATGTGACCATACATGTCCAGGGAAAGAAAAGGCTCAGAAAAATTGTAAAAGAATATAAAACTTACACCATTGGTTATAAAAACAGTCAAAGTAAAATAAGACAAAACAAACAAACAAAACCAGAAGTCAAAGTAGCATACCATTAAATCCTAGGAATGAAAGAGATTGGTTAAAACAGGCATGAAGTTTAAAAATTAATAAATGCGACCTCCAGAAACCAAAAAACTTCTGTAAGGCCAAGGACATAATCATTCAGACAAAGCTTCAGCCAACCAGAGAGGAAACATTTTTATCAATCCCACATCAGATAGATGATTAATATCCAAAATATATATATATATATATCCCAATAAACCTAATATCAAAAAATAAACTAAATAAAATATCAGGTAAAAATCTAAACAGAATGCTATGAGACGCAAGTGGCTGAGAAACATTTAAAGAAATGTTCAACATTCTTAACTATCAGGGAAATACAAATAAAAACTATTTTGAAATTACTCCTTACACATGACAGGACGGCTAAGATCTATAATGTATGTGACAGTTCATGCTGGTGAGATTGTAGAACAAGGGAAACAATCATCTATTGCTGATGGGAGTGCAAACTTCTACAGCATGGTACTGGAATCTTTGGCTACTTTATTGCATTCCTATATCTGGCACTCTTCTCCACCACAATCCCTTCCAATCTCCCAACACTAGGTAGGGGAGAAAGCAGTTTAGATGGGAAAGGGGCATCAACTCCTTAGGATTAACTCTTGCTGATTAGGGACATTGTGTTCTTGGGCAAGTCAAATTTTCATCTTGAGATATCTCCAACCAGCAAGCCAGCAAACCAGCAATAGCAAAAGTAGGATCAGGAACCACCAGCAGCAAAGTCAGCTGCAGAGGAAGCAGAAGAGGGCGGAGGCACTCTTGGGACTTTTGCATTTATATTCTTTCAGAAGCCCCCAGAATTCCAAATATAAATTATCTGCAGCTGGAAAAAAAATCATTCCCCTCCTTGAGTATAAGACAAATCATAGTTACTGGCTGTGGACAGTCTGAAACAACACCACATCCCACACTTGGAATTAAAACAAAAACATATTCACATAGCATAACTTTTTTTTTATAAGAAATGTAATTTCTTAGTATATAGCCATGATGGAAATCAGTATAGTGGTTCCTCAGAAAGATGGAAATTGCTCTATCTCAAGATCCAGTTATGCCATTTTTGGGGAATATACCGAAAATATGCTTCATCCTATCACAGAGACACTTGTTAAAATATAGTCACTTTTTCTCTATTCATAATGGCAAGAAATTATATATTGTGTAGATATTGCTCAACATGAAAATGAACAAAGAAAACATGGAACATTTACACAATGGAATATTACTCAGCTCTTAAAAAATAAAATTATGAAATATGCAGGCAAATCAATGGAACTAGAAGTAATTATGCTGTGTGAGGTGACACAGACCCAGAAAGATAAACATGGCATATATTTGCTTATATCTGGATATTAATCACTAAGCAAATGATAACCAAGCTATAGTCTGTAGACACAGAGAGGTTAGGCATAGAAGGACTAGGGACAAGGGAGGGATCAATGTATCTCCCTGAGTAGAACATAGAGTAGATTAAATGGGTGGGCTAGACAGGAGTAATGAGAACTGGAGGATCAGGTGGGAAGCAGGAGGGGAGATGATATTTAGGGAGGGAATGAGGGGAAAGAGATGAAGGGCATTCAAGGGAGCGTATGGAAACCTAGTGCAGTGGAATCTTCCTGTAATATACAAAGGTGATTATAATAAAGCCTCCAAATAATGAAATAGACAGGCATCTAACTGGCCATCTCTTGTTAACAAAGGAAGTTTCTAATGAGATGTGTTTCATCCAGTTGAGTTGAAAGGCTCCTATGGAAATCTCCAAACAACCCAGGCTGTTGCCAAGACGATAAGTTACTTTCCACAAAGAGACAGAAAGGTCCCATTGCTAAAGACTACACCCGTACAAGACATTAAATGTGGGTAAGTCCAGTTGGTGCCTATATGGAACCTTTACGTCTGTTTTGGTGTTAGTGTCTATGGTACAGTACATTTCACAGAACATGTTATAAAATTTTCATCTCTTCTACTTACACTAGGATTTCTCTTTCTCTCCCCAACTCCTAGGAGCTTTCTGCTTTCTGTCACCTTATAAATATTTATAAATATATGTATTTCATATTCTGTAACTAGGCAGAGTGTCTTCCAGTGGAAGGACTTATACATCAACACAGCCACAAAACCTTCTACCTACATTCTAGTCTGTCTGCAAGCTGCCCAGAGGTCACAGTAACTCAGAACTTGTGTGAGTGTGCAACAAATGACTGGCCCAACTGAAGACTCATACCACAAGAGGGAGTCCATTCCTGACACTGCATGGAGGGTCAGGCACCAGGGTCTGGATAGTCCAGAAACCTATTATAGATTCAAACAGGAATGGAAATTTTATAAGATAGTCTGAGTGGAAAAATTTGTGCAGTTAAAAGCAAGAAACAAAAACATGAATATTGTGAAAAGTATTGAGACTGAAGAATGGAAAAATAAAAATTTGAAGAAAAGTCAATAATGCTTAAACTACTAGGTCTTCATCAAGTAGATATACAAATGTGCATGTTTAAGAAAAACACATAAGAATATCTAGAGAAAGAGTCCACAAAAGCATTTGAAGAAATTATGATGGTTAGAAATTTCTCAAATAATTAAAATATTCATTTACCTATGTATTTATGTGTGTGCATGTGTGTGTGTATGGATGAGAGAGAGAGAGAGAGAGAGAGAGAGAGAGAGAGAGAGAGAGAGAGAGAGAGAGAGAGAGAGAGAGAGCCAAAGAAGTTTTCTAGTGCCAATCTTCTCTAAAACAATTCCCTAGAAAGTTCTGAAAGGTAAAACAAAAAAGTTATTAGAAATCAAATCAAAGATAAAGAAGAGAAAAAATCTCAGTAAGAGTAAAAACATAAACTGTTATTAAAGCTCCTGTTTCCTCTGTTTCTGTAACTTTGTGTTGTAAATTAATATTTTGCACTACATATAATTTAAGAAACTAATATGTATAAAATCTATGATTGAATGTACATATTTTTGAAAGGTACAATTTATAATATCTATAACTAAAAGGTATAAATATAAAGCTGTTAAATGAAGATCATTTTTCTAGTTTATTGATATTAATATTGTTTATATTCAAGCTGTAATGCTGTAATGTTTGGCTGCTAAATCTAATCATCATAGTAATAACAAGAAAAATAAATTAAATATGCTTTATGCTATTAAAAATATACGAAAACCCCTAAAAACATGATTAATGAAGGAAAAGGAGAAAGCAGGAATTTGACCTAAATCATTCATGAACTTTCTCAAACATATGAAAAAACTGGAGATATGAAACACTTTCAGTCTATCCAGTGGAAGAAAGGCAGCTTTTTTACAAATGATACTGGAGAAAGCTATGTATTCATGAAAATTGAATGAAGTTGAACTCTTACCCTAATCCATTTACAATAATGATCTGAAAGTAGACCAAAACCCTAAATGTATCTTCCCAAACCAGATCAAATACTTAGGAGAAAAGAAATTAAATTCAAAAGCATGGCACTTGGCAATATTCTTTTCAATTTGACATCAAGAAAACTAATATTAACATACAAGGAAATTAATAATGACCAAGTTCAATTTCATGGGAAAAATTAAAAGTGTACACCATGCATGGAAAATTTAGAATTAAAAAATGACACATGGAATGGAATAAAAAATCAAGTGTTTCATTTATAAAATTTAAGCATATGCTTTTTAAAAACTTTTATTTAATTAATTGACTCAGATTACATCTCGATTGTTATGCTATCCCTTGTATCCTCTTTTTTCTACCTTCCTCCTGCTTTCACCCTATTCCCGTCCCCTAGGTCTGGGACCTAATGGGACCTCCTCCCCCATTATATGGTCATAGGTTATCAGGTCTCATCTTGGTTGCTTGCTTATTCTTTCTCTGAGTGGCAGCAGGCCTCCCCACCACGGGGAAGTGGTCAAATATGGGGCACCAGAGGTCATGTCTGAGTCAATCACCGCTCTCCAATCAACTGTGGAGATTGTTCTGTCCATTGGCTAGATCTGAGAAGGGGTTCGATGTTTACTGCAAGTATTGTCCTTGTTTGGTGTAGTAGTTTGAGCAGACACCCTGGGCCCAGATCTGCCCATTAATGATATTCTTCTTGTAGGTTTCTAGGATCATCTGGATCCTTCTATTTCCCCATTCTCTCATACTTCTCTCACCTACAGTCCCAATAGGATGTCCTCACAACTATACCATTAAAACTAATAATTTATACAAAGATATTGAGATAATATCAGCTGAGTATCCCTCAGAGACAAATGTCCAATGAGACTATGAAAAGGTACTTAGCCTCAATAGCAGTAACAGTTGTTCTAATCAAAGCTGTTGCATGCTGCTTCATAGTCATTTAGATGCTGAAGGAGGGACAGAGAAGAAGGAGAAAGGAAAAGAAAAAGAAGAGGGGGAGAAGGACAAGGAAGTGGAGAAAAGGAAAGAGAAGGGAAAGGAGAGAGGTAAGGTGGGAGCGAAATAGACATTTTTCGCAGTGATTGTAAGAAAGTGAGAAGGCACAAGTAGAGTGGAAAAGAGTAGTGTTCTTACTCAGTACTCTTTCATCAGCCCTGGAAACATCCATGGAGGCAATAATTCACTGAATGGACTCTGCAGATTTTATTTATTCATTAATATGTATATGTAACAACAAAGTTTCAAGAAGATATTTTGGAAAGGAGTGGCCCTGCCTGGGAGAGGTTAGGAGGTAGAATAGGGAAGGAGGGAAAATCATGTAATCATACTTTAATTAAATAAAACATCTGCCAATATAATGTAGAAATAAAACAAGAGCCACCAAATTATTCAGCAATTACATTTATGGCTAAAAACTCAGCAGAACTTAAAGAAAAATCTGTAAGAGACAATGTGATACCATGTTCACTGCAGCATAATTCATAACAGCCATACGGTTAGTGGAAAATTCCCCTTTGTTATACTAGCAAGTGAGTAGCATGCTATATACACCTGCTATTGGCAGTTAATGAGCATTAAAATGAAGTGAAATCATGTTTGTGACCATATGGATGCAGCCTGAAGATATTGTGCTAAGTGAGATAATCCAGTGTCACAAATACAAATAGTGGGTGATTGCCCTTATATGAGTCACTTGGAAAAAATCTTAGAGTCATAGCTCAATGAGAAGTGCCAAAGACTGGAGAGAAAGAGAATGTCAGTGTTTCTTACTGAATAGGAAATTTAGTTTTCTGGGAGACTGGTGGTGGTGATGTTGGTAGAAATAAAGACATTTTAAGGTTGTTGAACTGTATACTATAAATAGGATACATTAGTGAATTTCATCTGTTTTCTCACATCTTAAATGTTTTCTTTCTTTTTTTTTTCTTTTGGTTTTATTTCAAGACAGAGTTTCACTGTGTATCTTTGGCTGTCCTGGACTTGCTTTGTAGAACAGGATGTCCAGGAATCCGTGTGCCTGCCTCTGCTTCCCAAGTGCTGGGATTAAAGCCATGTGCCACCACGCCTGGCTAGAACGTACATTCTTTTTTTTTTTTAATTTTTTATTAATTTATTCTTGTTACATCTCAATGGTTATCCCATCCTTTGTATCCTCCTATTCTTCCCTCCCTCCCATTTTCCCCTTATTCCCCTCCCCTATGACTGTTCCTGTGGGGGATTTCCTCCCCCTGTATATGATCATGGGGTATCAAGTCTCTTCTTGGTAACCTGCTGTCCTTCCTCTGAGTGCCACCAGGTCTCCCCCTCCAGGGGACATGGTCAAATATGGGGCACCAGAGTTGAACATTATGATAGGCAGATTTGGGCCCAGGGGTCCCGCTCAAACTAAGGAACCAGTCAAGGACAATACACATGGTAAACTTTAAACCCCTACCCAGATCCAGGCATGGGCAGAACATTCTCCACAGTTGAGTGGAGAGTGGGGTATGACTTTCACAAGAACGTACATTCTTAAATCTAAAGTAAACTGTCATTTTAAAAATTAGTTAAAATGTAGCAGAAACTCCCCTTTGGTGAGTATAGCCTGTGATCTCTTATGAAATGAGTTTCTTCAATTTGTCTCTTCCTTTAGATATTTATGTCCAGGAAATATAATATGAACTTTAAAATATCTCAGGGGCTGACACATTCAGCACTCACCATGTTTGAAGCATCCACAACATCAAGTATTGCACACACCACACCCTGAAACATTTGTAAACATGCATTAGGAGTAAAAATGATATGATAGTAAAGTAATTGATATAAAATATTATTGGACTTCCAGAAAGTTAGAGGTAGAAAAATACTTAGAAATTAAAAGTGCCAGATTCTTTATTTTCCAGACATGGACTTGGGGAATCACTACAGCACTCAGGAAGGGATATACCAAGAAGTAGATACAGAGCTGGAACCTCATTACTCCTATCTTTCCTGTTAAACTAAACAGCAATGACAGGCAACCCTCAGTGTTAGGTACACTTCTAAGCACTTTATACATCTATTTAATACACCATTGATTCTTCTAGTCTTTGCAACAAAATATAGTAGCCCCTATTGTTGTGTCTAAGCTTTACCCAATAAAACTGAAATTCAAGTACATGAAATGATTTGTCCAATGCCATGCAAATGTACCATTTGCCTATTGTATAATGTTTAAATATATGGTTAAACAACTCACCATAGCTGTTGTTTAGAAGTTAGTCCAAAACATTATTCAGCTAAATTGATGTGCATTTGCAAATGCATATTGACTGTAGAATATGTACACATATGTGCAAACACATGTATATACATATTTCTTTCTTGGACTCTTTAAATTTCAAAATGCTCTAGGAAACAGAAAGCAATGCACTTTCTCTTTCTTGCTCAAGCAAGGGTCTAGATAGAAAGTTTCTCCTTTGTTAAGAACCTCAAAGAGCTTCACTCTGCTAAACATGGGTTGATGAGGTAAGAAGGAGGCATAGACCTTGAAAGTTGCTATTTTCCTTTTCTCAACTGAGCCACACATTCTATAGCCATCTTCCATAATTAAATAATTTGCATGTCTCAAATTAGTGTAATATAAATTAAGGTCCACTGACAGAAACAAGGAACAGAAAAGATTTTTGGCACACTGATATATAACTGATATGATTTGCATCTGAAATTTTAGAGAAATATGATTTGAAATAGCTGAAATTCAAGCATATGAAAGTATTTGTACAGGTTCCCAACTTGTTCCTGAATCACATTCTGTGAAGAATCTTCACTTATTTGGCTGTGTTAACCCCCTTTCAGCTTCACTGAAGTTTTTCTCTCCCTCTAGGACTGGGCCTCACAAAGACACACAGATGTAGGTGCTTTACTATATTTTTTCAAAGATAATTGTAAGGCAAGAAAAAATTCACATTGAAATGCAGATTTGCTGGATCGACCAGTAAACACAATTGCCAGTTAGGTTGGATGTGTACTCAACCATCTAGAAATTATTCAAATGCATATCTCATCAAATGGATAAACTACTAAGCATAATGAATTGGCAACATTCTTGGAGAAAAGCACAACACTATGCATCCTAAATGACTACATTCTACACGAAAAAAATGTTTAGTATGTACTGTCCCTAAGATAGCATTGAATTCGTGTGTTGTAAGATATCAGGTCCTTTGATAGATAGTAGAGTCTTCTTTTACTGACAGTTCAAAATGAGAGAAGGTTCACAAGCAGGGACACACAGAGAACTATACACAAAGAAAATGACAGAAAGTGAAACTGCGGAAGGGTAGCTTCTATATCACAAATCAAACCAAGGTTAGTTGTAATTCCTTGGATCATTGTGGGTTGAATTTGAATAACTATGTATTTTCTAAGAGCACAGATACAGTCTCCAATTACTCCAGTTATCAGGGTGCAGCCCTAGGGAAGTTAGCAGTTACTTTAGTAATATGTGGTAGTCACTGATTGTGATGTATACCTAATCAACTGTTCAAATGAGAATATTAATCTATCTTTTGGAAAGACAAAAAAAAAGAATCAATATATTGTTAAATATCATTTAGCAAACAAACAAACAAAAATGTAATACAAGTTGCTATCAAACATGCCTAAATATTTAGACTTAATAAATTTTTGTTTTAGCTCTGGTAATAGTCTAGGCAGATGTAGATCTATCTGATAGATGAACAGCCTTCTGTAGGAAGTCTATAGCTTGTGCTTTGGCACTGATGACTCTTCCCATTCTTTATGTTCTTTTCTGGATTTTCTGGATCCTGTTGGGAGATGGGGGGAATGTCCTTGGGACTTTATCTTGTTCTAATCGCCTTCCAATCTGACCATACTGCTGTTTGCCATGAGTTGGTGCTATATGCTCATGATTCTGTCTCACCAGAGTTCCAAAACAAAGGATTCAGCTCACCTTGGAATGAAACTTCTCATACAAGGAGGCAAATCAACCTTGTAAGCTTTTTGTTTCAGGCATTTGCCCCATTGGAAAATACCGTATACTATGCCTGTATGTATGCATGTGTACATATAGGAATACAAATACTATTTATAAAATGTTTTATTTAAGGACCTTTGGCCTATAATAAATTTAGTTTATTGTGGCTGATTACAGTTTTGACATATGTATTGATTCTTAACAGCATATTGATGTTCTTGCCTTCCTTCGTATCAATTTTGTTCCATGACTGAAATATTGTGGGTTTGACATAAAAATTTCTTTTTGGTTTTCACCTTGGTATTAAAATGTACCATCAACAGTTTAAGCATGCCCGAATGACCCTTATGCACACATTTAGGTTGTATATGTAACTAGAGCAATGTTTTATGCCTAAGGGAACAAATGTGTTCAATTTATGTACTTAATGTTCTGGTCTATGTTTTCAAACCATTAAATACCAATTGCCAGTAAATTAACCCACCTTTTCACATTCATTGTGCTTTTGCACAAAACTGTATAAAAACAAAAGCAGAAATAAAATATAATGACAACAGCATTAATAATAATAATAATAATAATGGAATTAGAGTAGAAGACTCATTCAATTATAGTTACACATGGCCCGAACTGTTCTTTTCTAGGCTTTGTAAAAGATTGTTATAATTCCAGGTTTCTCTTAACATTTTTATTTTATATTATTTTATGAATATTTGTGTTTATTTGATTTTAATAGTTAGGGATTCTATGACTAAATTGAGTTCTATGCAATGTAGTGTTTGTCTTTTATGGAAAATGTATTTTCCAATTTCACTAATTCTTTTTTAAATAGTTTATACTCTCAAATCCTTTTTGAATCATTGGCCTTCAACTTCTACCATTTGCTATCTATTTGGAAAATAAAACATGTTATTTTGTGTGTGGGTGTGTGACCTTTAGAAAGTTAAGAGAAAAGTACAAGAATTCATGACAATACATCAACATGCTTACCTTCTTTTGATGTACACTTCCTTTGACTCCAGTCTGGATGACATTATATTTCTCTCTGAAGTTTAAATTGATAAGATCTTGACAACCAAATTTTTGGTTCAAAATTGAGCATTTGGATCTACTAGGATTTTCTTCTTCTTTGTCACTAAACTTGACATGTCTGATATAGAACAGTTTTATTTTGTCCTTTACTCTCAAGTTCTACAGTTTCCACTGAGCATCTTTCTGCTCCTCAATCTCTCATAGTCTCCCACATTAACTCATATCCTTGGCAGATTTGCATTCCATAATAAATGAATGCTAATTATATAAGGGTAAAATAATCAAATAATTTTAGTGGGAAAATGTCACACACAAAACACTTCCTTATTATAGAATTAATATTATGACTGAGAAGGATTAAATTCTTATACTTAACTTCCCAAATACTGCCTGTTAAATAATGTTTTTACCAAATTCCATCACTGCAGCTCATTGTCTATATTAAGGCATAAGTGTTTTTCCAAAGGCAGATCTAAAGAATAATATGGAGAGATATAGGATACCTCCTCACTTCTTCCCAGTGAGAAGGTAGCAAAATAAGTTAATTAAAAATGAACCACAAAATATGCCAAACTGGGCCAGGAAAAGCCCATAAGGCCTCAACCCTATACAAAGAACTTCAGACTGCTGAGCAAATCTTGTAAAAGATAAAGTTGCCCTCCCCAGGGAAGAGCTCACTAACCAATTAATTGTTTGCCCAGTGCCAAGTGATCATCCTTGAAAGCATACAAGTAACTTTATATAGAGTCAACACACTATAACTTCTTAATATGGTATAAGTATATACAAATAAAAATCTATACTAATACACATATGCAACAAAAAAGATTGATAAAAAAGATACCATGAACTTGAAAGAGAATGGTAAGTGTATGTGGGAGAGTTTGGAGGGAGGAAAAGGGGGGAGGGGGTAATGTTTTAATTTAACTGTGTTCTCAATAAAATGAGTTACAAAATGATTTTTATAACAAATCACTTTTTGGAGGTATCACTAGATTTTAGTCAATCTAAGTGGAAGAGAAAGACTATAAGAGCCAGGGAATAAGGAAGTTTGCTGAGAAATTGTGCCTGCCTGTAATATCAAAAGCTAAAATCACAAAGTTGCATGAACATGAGTACTCAAAAGTAAGCTGAACAAAGTTGTTGACACAATTGGGTATGCCAAAAGGGACAGAGAAAAGCATACGGGACTCAAATTCTACACAAAAAGCTATAGGAAACTATGGAAATCTGGGAACAGGAGAAATGATATTCCTCAGAGACCACACTAATTGGTTGTCCAGTGCAAAAAGAAGTCATGTCTCAGAACATACATAAAACATATGCTATATAAACTGGCCATGTTATATTTAGGAATACAGATATATACATATACATATTTGCATCAAATAACAACTAGTAAAATATGTGCTGAATTTTTACAGAGAGTAGGGAGAGGTATAGAGGGTGGAGGAAAGGAAAGGGATAGATGTTGTAATTAAATTCTAATCTCAATAATAATTTTTAAAAGTAATCAGGGAAACAATTTCATTAATTGTTTTTTTTTTCCTTCAACACTTCATCCAAATTTATTAGGGATTTTTACTGCTGAAAAAGTAAAAAAAGATCTCATTTGGAAAGAAAAAGAATAAATGTTTATGAATGAATGAGGATGGTTAGAATAAGAGGATCAAGTATGGAAGGAGAGAGATGCTGGACAAGACAGGAAAGTAAGGAGAGAGAGCTAAAATTAACAGCCATTTGAAGAATAGTAGGAGAACCTAATACAGTAGAAGCTTCCTAAAATATACATATTCAAAGGTGATCTAAACAAAGCCACCAAATGATGGAGGACACAGAGCCCCAACTTTGTCCCAACATCTCTTTACTAAATAAAGTTTTCAATACCAGGACTGGCTTTCATCTATAGTTGAATTGTTGGCTGCAGGCTTGTATGGGACTACGCAAACAACCCAGGCTAGTGGCAAAACTATAAATGAAGACAGTATCTACACAAATCATTGAATATGGAGTTATCCTGAGGCTTACACAGAACCTTCACGCATACTTTACAACTATTGAAATGAAAACATAAACACCAAGCCAGCCTCAACTTCTTTGTTCTTTGATGGTAGATGTTCCAGAAAGAGATGCAAGGGTGGCACAAAGCTTGTAGGGATAGTCAACCAACATTGAACTTGGCTTAAAGGTCACTCCATGAAATGTAACCCATACTGGACAATGCTAGGGTGACCAAGAAGAACCTGAGATTAGATACCACAGCATCTTCTTCTTCTTCTTCTTCTTCTTCTTCTTCTTCTTCTTCTTCTTCTTCTTCTTCTTCTTCTTCTTCTTCTTCTTCTTTAATCCTTAAAAAGAAAAGAGTGATTTATTGATGTAGTTATACTTCAGTGGCAGTGTCTGACTGGTATGCCTGAGAGTGTAGTTCCACTCCTCAGCACACACTCCCATACACACACACACTCAAACACACTCACTAACAGAGAGAGAGAGAGAGAGAGAGAGAGAGAGAGAGAGAGAGAGAGAGAGAGAGAGAGAGAGAGAGAGGACAGAGGACAGAGAAGGGAGGGAGGGAAGGAGAATGTTTCATGTGTGACACACCATGCATGTTGGAGTTTGGTGATGAAGCCAATGTGGGCCAACATAATGGCTGATAGAAATGTACTTCATTATACATAATGGTGTTAACCACGTAGTGACTAAGAGACTAAAGCGATCTTTATAAAAAAGGAAAAAAAGTAGCAATAAAATGACTTCCAATGACATCCAGCTGTAGTCATAGATAAATGCCTTGCTTGACCAGCATCAGAGAAGCTTCCTCCTGTAACAGATACAAGAGACCAGACCTGGATTTTATGCAGAAAGTGAGAGAACATGGGACATTCATCCCTAAACTGGAAGTTTCCTTCAATTCCCTCCTCTCAGGGCTCAGGGAACCCTCTGAAGGATGATGTGGAAAGAGTGGATGAGCCAGAGAGGCTAGAAGAAATGAAACAAACAAGGCCCTTTAAATCAAGATGAGCAAAGTTCATCTAGACTCGCAGAGAATGAATCAGAATGCACAGGACCTGCCAGAGTCAGCACCAGGTTCTCTGCATATATTTTATGGTTTCCAGTTTAGCATTTTATGGGATTCTTGAATATATGAAAGAGTGGGTCTCTAATTCTTATGACTTCCCTTGGACTCTTTTTGTTGTTTGTCTTGTCTAACTTCCAGTGCATGTCTTAGTTTTTGCTTTGTCTTATTTTATTATTATCCCTTAGAAGCCTCTTTGTTTTCTGATGAGAGACAGAAGTGGTGTGTCTATGGATGGGAAGGGAAGTGAGAGAGACCTGGAAGAGTAGAGGTAAGGGAAACTGTAATCAGGATATATTATGTGAGAAAGAAATCTATTTTCATTAAAAGAAGAAGAAATGACAAAAAGATGTACTCCTGAGTCACAGAGTAGAACTGTCATTCCTGATTTCACTAGTGGCTAAACTACGTTACATCACCACAAACAATATGTAAAATCTCCCTTAGTTTCTCTCTCACCAACATTTGTGGTTGTTTTCTTAATATCTGCCATTCTGACTGGGGAGAGATGAAGTGTTAGTGTATTTTTAATTTGCATTTCTCTGATGTCTAGTGATATTGAACATATCATTGTGATATTCTCACATCCATATTTATAATAACACTATCCACAATAGCTAAGTTATGAAAATAACCTAGGTGTCTGACAAAAGATAAAGAAAATGAGGTTTACATGCACAATGGGAATATTTTTCAACCACAATGAAGACTGAAGTTACATTGTTTTCAGTAAAATAGATGCAGTTGGAAATTGTCATACTCAGTGAATTAAGTCAGTTAAAGAAAGGAAAACACTGTGTTTTACCTAATTTGCATTCATAGATTTTATATAAATATATGAAATAATGTGTCCACACATGAAATGACTGTAGAAGTGAACAAAGGTTCTAACCAAAGGCAAGAGAATAAAGATAAGATTTTGTTAACAGTATGTAAGGGGAAATACTCTCAAAGTGGATTGTATATGTATGAAAATATCCTTATGTAGCCTAGTAAAATATAAGACGAATATAGACCAATGAGAAAATAAATAGAATTAAAATAAAAGAATCATATCAAAAGTTGCAAGTTTAAAAATCGCATGAAAACTAATAGTACCATTTATAGCTTTGACAGTCAAAAAATGAGGGTTTTTTTTGTTGGTTTTTACTTTTTGTTTAAGTATTTACACATAGCTTTTTTCCAGTTAAATCTTTTCATATGGATAACACATATACATTATATTACTTTATATACACAATTTTAAGAGATCTTAGCATATCAGAAAACTTTCTTCTTAGATATAAGGATGCTATCTTTGATGTTAAAATTCTGGGCCAACCAGTAATAACTTTTGAGAAATAAATCCTTATCATTTCTATACTTGCAGGTAAAGACTGCACACTTTTGTCTTCTGTGATTAAAATCATAAGTTTGTTTAATGCAGAAGTTTAAAGAGTAGAATAAATTTGTCAATATGATAATTTCCTCTGTGGATCTAATATTTTTAAGGATAATTAACAACAATTGTTGAACATGGAGGATACTTTCCTCAGACCCTATAAAAGGAAACAAGAAATACTTCAAAAATTCAAGACAATTAGTAGAGAAAAAAAGGTGGGTACATAGGAAGGACTAGAGGAAAGAAAGGGAAGAGAGAAGCAATGTCACTCGCCTCACCCTAAAAATGTAGCCAAATAGACAGGAAGACACTGAAGCGAACTCTTAAAACGTGTGGTGGGGAAGCTGAAGTGTAGAACTCCACAAGTGATGTCTTCTGGTCGGGATGCAGGACAGGAAGGAATCAGTTCTATTTAAGGAGCAGGGCACTGAGAGTTTGAAAATGCTCCAGTAAGTATATAAATAACAGAAACTGAACTTCTTAAGTTTTTTTTTCTATTTTTTTCTTTTTTAGGGGAGGAGGTCACAGGCTTGGAAGGGGCAAACATGAAAGGACTGGGAAGTAAGTGTGAACAGGGAACATAATGTGTAAGTCCTAGAGAATCAATCAAATTGTTATGTTAAAAATTGCTAATTAGAACCATGCTGGTATTCTCAGCTAAAATAAAATGTATTAGAACTGATTATGGGAGCTTTGTCTTACAGCCTGAATAGACAATTATTGACATAGACAATCCTTTGTGCTTTACCAGCATGAAATTACAATAAAAAAGACTGAATTGTAGAGATGTCAAAAACGCCCTTGAAATGAAAGAAGATGACTCGAAACATATTATAAGAGTTCGTACAAGTTTCCCATCACAGGAGAAAATGAATTAATTTTGTATTCATTAGACAGACTTTGAAATAATCTTCAATTAAACAGACAATAAATTACCAAGCCCTACACAGATAAAACCTTAATCTTTCACAGAATATTTTCAACCATTTTCTTGTCATGCTTCAAGTTTTCTCTGTTTCTAATTGTGCTCATCTTAACAAATATGTCCAGGAATGAGGGGAAATGATGAAATAGGCTTTTAATTTCTGAAGAGCCTATCATAATGTTATTTCATATTAGGATTAGATGTGTCAGCCACTGTTAATTAAAGAGCATAACCATTATGGAGGAATCATTTATCCATTGGAAATATTTCTTCAATTGAACTGAGTTACTGATTCCAGATATAATTATTGTCCATTAGTTTAAGTAATTTGGCATATTTGGCATTTTAACTTGAAAATGCCAGTTTAATATAAAAATGTTTCATGTAACATATAGAATATAATAGAACTATTTTGGATGCCATCTCTATATTACTGTCCAAATTTATCTAATATAAACTTTGGAATGCAATTACATAAAACAAATAATTTAAATAGAAAATATTCTTTAAGATTCATAATGCTTTGATT
This sequence comes from Acomys minous, assembly GCF_964271855.1. Taxonomy (NCBI): domain Eukaryota; kingdom Metazoa; phylum Chordata; class Mammalia; order Rodentia; family Muridae; genus Acomys; species Acomys minous. Next base: position 32,931,797 of record NC_140501.1, on the reverse strand, counting down.
GCTTTTGCAGGTTACTAAAGCATTTTATGTTTTCAATATTTACATGTCATTTCCCATATGTTATCTCTTATGTGCCATATGGCATCATCATCCAAGGTATGGCAAATATAACTCTCTGGTCATATGCTTCTAGTATAGATATGAGTGTTTGTAGGTGTACTTATTACAATTTTTTCAAGCTTACAAACATGCTTCAGTATTGAAAGATATACAGGGAAAGTGTGGTATCTTTACTGCATATATTCCTGAACTTTATTTTTTATATATAATTGTGTGGTTTTATGAAGACTTAATAATTACCATACAAGTTAATTATGATTATATTCATTTTGGTGCAGTTGATATGAAAATAGATGCTGTGTTTTATATTTTCATTTATAGTATTACCTTTCTATGTTAGCACATGGCACATGTAAAGTTCCCTCTCATCCATATGTGGACAGTAGAAGAGCCATCTTTAAAAGTGAGTTTTTCCCAAAGTGTTTTTAGGCTAAAATGTTTTCTTAAGGGGAAGGGAGCTAGGGGAAAATGGGAGGGAGGGAGGAATGGGAGGATACAAGGCATGGGATAACAATTGAGATGTAATATGAATAAATGAACAAAATATATTAAAAATTTTATTCCCATAGTGAATGATTGTGATTTTTAATGAAACTACTTCCAGGAAATATTTTTAAAGTACAGCAACAGTAATTGAGCTAGGGCAAGAAGGGGCTGAAAAGCACATTGACTCTAAAGGGAGCAGCGAAGTAGGGAGCAGTGTGGATCAATAAGTATACAAGATTACATACAGAGACATGTAGTCTCTGGAATCCCAACAGATATTCTCCAAGAGGAGTGTCACTTAAATTCACAAATTAATATTCAGCATTTGTATGATTTTAAACATCAAGAACAGAAGATAGCTCTTGAAGTCTGCTGCTTTGCATTCCATGTTGCTGGACTTGGGTAAGCGAGAGCCATGTGCAGTATGGTCTGTACTAGCAGCCTGATAGCACAGGTCTGAATCTTAGAGTGGAATGGTTTCTAGCCCTGGCTGAAATCAGTGAAGGGTTTGCCTATCTTTATACAGGAATTTCATCAGTAGTACTTAATGCATGCACATTTAAAACCAATATGCCTTCTGTAGTTTAACATGTTTTCCTTTATAGTTCCAAATTAAATGGCCCCCAAACAGGCATCATATCGAAACTGAAATATAAGGAAAAGTAGAAAAACTGGAGATGCCTAAGTCATATTTTTTTGTTTTTATTATCATGGGCTTGAAAGGATAAATGAGTGGAAGTTATGTTAGAATTTGTTGTGAGTTAAAAAAAAAATTGAAGAAAACATTGATTAAGCAGATTCAGGCTTCATACGAAAAACTCACATCCCTAAAGAAGACAGTATAACATATTATTGAACATATAATTGAAATAGTTGTATTCATGCCAGGTGAGGCAAACTAAAGATTTAAATGAAGTAGAAGTAAGTGTTGTAAAAACCCAACTGTGAACATATGGTTTTATTTCCAGGTCAAGTTGTACTTTCACAGTGTCTTGGTGGTTCTGACATCCCAATTTACAGGCTAAATGATGAAAACATTAACACATCAATGGGGTAGAAATGCAATGATCCGTATTCTAGTATCAGACTGATAGATTGGAGGCATTCAATATGAGACGACCACATCTAGAGCACTTTTATTCTGTAATTTTATAATCGTGGCCATATTCGTCTTTTTTTTACTTTTTGTCACAGAAAAAGGTTTTCTCTAAAGAAAAGAAAGGTGATTTGACAATCCAAAAAAATTGGTATATTGATTTGTTTATGGAAAAAAGAAAAATAAAATTGAGTTGTATTTAAAAGGTTTTGATATTCCTAGAAATAAAGATAGTGATAAATTGGATAGATTTTAAATAACACTTACAAGTAAGAGCTACTTTAAAATGTTAGCACTCATGAGCACATACAGGGGGAGGTAATCCCCCTCAGGAACAGTCATAGGGGAGGGGAATAAAGGGAAAATGGGAGGGAGGGAAGAATGGGAGGATACAAGGGATGGGATAACCATTGAGATGTAACAAGAATAAATTAATAAAAAGAAAAAAGAAAAAAAATGTTAGCACTCAGCTACACTTTAGGAACATGTATCTCAGTGATCCAAAATATACAACATAGGAAAAACTTAAATCTCCATACCCTACTCCTTGTCTTTAACATGAGGTGTTAGCCTGACCTGGTTCTCTCCAAAATTAGAAAAGCTTTCAGGAAGTGATTAGTAATCTGGGCTAGGTAGGATGAAAGAGGAAAATATCACTTTCGATACTATGCAAGAGTTCATCTTATCAATTTCCCATGGTCAGCTGTAGACACCAGAGCACTACCATTCTGGTGAGCTTTGGGGAAAATTTTCATGTCTTTGTTGCTACACAAAGTATAAATGCTATGTTAGGGGCTGCACTTGTAAGGCATTTTCCTTTTGTGAGTAATAATTAGAAATGAAAGAGTAAAATTTATCATTTAACAGATAAACCCTAACACCGACATAGTGTATTGTTTAGATTTAAGTGTAATATCTATGCATCCATGTCTCTTTTTTCCCTTCACTTTACTTTCATCATTCAGTTTGGTCTCTTCTTACACAGCATTGCTTTTGGACAGACAGTTGAATTTGGAATAAAGAGAACAGTGACACATTGTAAAATTGTTGTTTTTTAAGTCATAAATAGCTTCTCTTGCAGCCCAGTGGCCTCTATTCTTTTGTTATTCTTTTTTTAAACATTTTTAAATTTTTACATATACATTTATATTATTACACATATATACAATAGCAAGAAGAATCATGACACAATCAGGAATTATATAAATGTTACATTCTTAGTGTTTTGGCTATTTGTATTTGACAACCTTGAAGAAAACATCTTTCTTATCTTGGTGCATCTAAAATTCTGAATGTAAATCAATCTCCATCACATCTTGTCATTATCTTTTGTCATTCTTTATTGTTTTTCCTTTTCTTTTTGTTTGTTTGTTTCCTATCACACAGGGAACTTCATTTCATATGTTTCTTTTTCCCTTTTCTACATAATAATGATGCGGGGAAAGTTCCCTTGCCTGAACTTTCCTACAATACAGATGCCTTTCAAGTTTCTGCTTACAGTGAATAAATGCTGCTTTACATTTGAAGCATCACCAGCAGGCATAAACTCAGGGCCTCAGATATGTTGTGAAACATACAGTCATTAAAAAAGGGAGCTTACAATCATGAAGGTTGTTGAAAAGGCTTGGTTTAGTTGTTTTCCCTTCTCAACTGTCCTGTCATCTACTGTAAAAATAAATTTGATATGAAGTTTTTCAAGGCTGGAGAGACAACGGCACTGTTAAGAGCACGTGCAGCTTGTTGCCACCTGGAAGCACAGACCCAGAGGGTCTAATGCCATCCTCTCCCTCTGTGGCCACCTGAACTTAGGTGTATATACTCACAAACAAGACATATGTAGATGTATGCATTTAAACATCATTAAAAATAAATTAGATAAAACCTTTTATTTTATCTAGCTTTTTGAATATTTTTCAGTGACATATTAATAAAAGAAATCCATCATTTTTGAAATTCACATAACCAGGGCCTATATAATCAAAGCCTAACAGAGATCATAGCAAGCCCCCAGTCGTTCTCCTCAGTGTTTATGGAACGCTTTATATCTGTCATATTCTGTGCCAGACAAGAAGAAAACAAAAGATGAGATAGGATCTAGCTTAAACTCCAAATCTTTAGGCATAAAGACTGGTGGAAAAAGATAATAGAAACTATGAAGTTTAGTCAATATTAACTTTATATAAAACTGTCCTGCTGGAATTTAGAGTGTAAACCAACTTAACTAAAATGTGGGAATCTGAGAAGAACATTTCTGAATAGGAGGATAATTTTTTTTTCCTTTTTGCGTGTAATCATTTACATTCTTGAAGGCCAAGTCCCTTTTATATAGACAGTTCTAACTACTTTGGATTATCTCTGATATCTCTGATGTTTGATTCTTCTCCCAATCTAGTACTATTTAAGTTTTTACTACTATGTTTTGATATCGGCATCTTCTTCCAACACAATAAAAAGATGTTGAGCTAGAATTTCAAACACGTCTCTATGGTACCACACTTACTATATCTTACCAGTTAAAAAATATTCCATAAACATTCCTAAATTTATTTCACAACATCTATATATAGCTAATGTGAACAAGAGCCATCTATACAATAGGAGCTGGAAATAAATATTTGAATAAGCCCATGTTCTGCGTTTTTAAAGATTCCTCTTGCAATTTACTCATATGAAACCACTGAGTGTCTCAGAACCATCTGACAAACGTTTGTCAGTGTAAGAATGAAAAAAAATATTATCTCATTTGCTTACATCTAGCACCATTTAAAATGCTACAAAGGTACTATTGATGCACAAAATATGGAGACACAAAATACTGGACAACTGCTAAGAATCTGTGGTTTTGCATGTTATTTGTGGACCAGTTTGTAGATAAAGAAGCAAATTATTTTGGAATTGAAACATCCAGAAGAGGAATTAGCTTTTAGTATCTCAAGTCCTAGAGAGAATTCAAATACAAAGTAAGTAAAACAAGTAAACCAGTCAGCAGTGTTATAAATTTCTTTCCACTCTTCTGTACTGCCTTGAAAAACACATCTGTTTCTCACTTGTCTGTATTACATATGCCGCCTTCTTTTAGATAAGTGGTTCTCAACCTTTCTAATGCTGCCGCTCTTTAATATGTAAGAAGAAGTCATGAATTTGAGATTTGAGTTGTAGAAGGGCCACAAAGAAGGGCTTGAAAGTGCAAAAGGAGAGATGAAAATGAAACATAAAACTTACAAATTCTAAATGTATTAAATAAAAACTATCCTAGAGCAGATTGTTATTGCTTCTGGGTGGATGTGGAAGTCAGGTCCCTATCCTTCAGACTGTTGTGTCATTTGGCCTACATTTTCTTTATTATTATCATCTTCTTTTTTCCAAAATGCTTCACTCCCTTTCTTGGGTTTAGCGATACCTGTCTTTGTCCCTTAATTTGCTCAGAGTAACTCCCACTTAGAAAAGCATCCTTGAAATATCCTTCTTTCTGACTGGACCATTTTTCTTTGACCTCCTTTGATATCTACCCAGTTTCCATTATGGCATTTATTACAGAATTCATCTTTGCATTTTTGCACATACAATGCCTATCTTCCTGAAGAGTCTCTGATATGGTGGAATGGAAATTAGGTAGATACTATCCATATATGAAATGCCCAAAACCATTAAAAAGAAAATAAATAAAAAAATTAACAGCAGAAATGCAAGCTTAGAATGATATTTCTGAATGAAAAAACAATAGGGGAAAATTTAGAGTTTCTTTGAAGACTTACCAGATTGTGAAAAATAGAATGTGACAGGGATATATGCAACATACTGAACTGAGTGATGACTGAATCAGAAAAGTAGATTGTAATTTGACTGTTAGTGTAAGCCTTTGAAAGGAGCTCTGTGGTACTGAAACATGCAGTCTGCTAGAAATAGAGCAAAGAAATTCATAAGCATATTAGAAGATTCTCACATATATAGGCCTATTTGTTCTTGGCATATGTTGCAAGATAACTGAATAATTTCTAACTTGAATGGGATGTATAATTTAGTATCTCACAATATCAAGATAATTTATCTAAAATTAATCAGGCTTTTACACACACTCTGAATTCCTTAAGCACTATCTTATTTTATTTTTTTCAATTTTTTTGCATATACTAAAACAAAACCCTCAAAGTGCATTCTTATGGTTTTCCACACTGGACCCTTCCTAGGGATCTGACCCATGATCTCCCTCAGCATACAGAAGTAATGAGCACTGCAGGATATCCTATGAAAATAGAAGAAACTAATGCATAGGAAGTCTCAGTTGTCAGATGCCTGCCTGAAGTGTTTGCTGAATCACTGCCTGGCTGAAAGAAAGGACATTTTCCCAACATGTGAATTTGCTGAAGCAGTGTGTGAACAAATGACCGAAAGAGCGTAATGAAACCTGCCAAGGGAATCAAGTGCAGTACATTTGGACAGCCATAGGCTCCCTGAAACCTTAGGGAATCTGCCAGAGATGCTGAGCCAATTTATGTACTACCATCATTGCCAAGGGCATGCTAGGAATGTGAGATTCCAGCCTTGCATAGCAAGAACAGCATAAAATATCACAAGAATCAGTTTGGAGAATAAGAGACGCCCAGCATCATGAACGAAAAGAAAAACAGGAGGCAAATTCCTACTTGTAAGTATTTGCATTTTAGGTTATAAAAAGTTACTCATCTGTTAACCTTGAAAAGAGGCAAAGAAAAGTGTCTCTGCGTTGCCTACACTCAGCACTATACTACAAGACAGCACATTTCAGAAAGTTCTGTCTAAGGAAAGTGACATATGGAGCTTTAATTATATGCTCATGATGCTATTTTAAAAATATACAGGTCCCATAATACGGGGGAGTAGGGATTACTTCTGACTTCATCTCTGGTGCCCACTCCCTGTCAGGCCTTGGGAGGAAGAGGAAGCAGGCAATGCAGATGAGACTTAGACTGAAGTCAGATGGTAGGGGAGGAAGGCTCCCCCTTTCTGAGGACTATGGGAGGGGGAAGGGGGCATAAGGGAGGGAGTGTGGTACTGGGAGGAGACCAGATGGATGTAAAGTGAACAAAATAAAATAAAGTAAAATAAAAATATTAATACAAACGAAATAACAGCACTTAAAAATAAATTAAAGCTGGGTGTGGTGGTGCACACTTTTAACCCCAGCACTCAGGAAACAGAGGCAAAGCCAGCATTGTCTACATAGTGCGTTCAGGACTGCCAAGGCTACAGAGACAAACTCTGTCGTGAAAAACAAACAAACAAAAAACAAAACAAAAACAAAAAAGAGAGAAATATACCAAAAGGAGTCTGAAAAATAAGCATTTTCTGGTTTTTAGCAGAGATTGATTATTATGAACAATAGTAGGTAGAAGGTCTTACTATAACTGGTTGTACTACGTTAAGATTTTGGAAATTGAACAGAGGCAACCCATGGTGTCAGACATTTTGCGAAGGGGGATATTATTTTTTTAACACAACATTAGGCATTCATATTCCTGTCTGACCAGGAAATAATAACTATTTTCAGTATAGTGACATGGTACAGACATTACTTGTTTGGCATTGCTAAAGTGGAAATCTGTTTAACATTCTTGATTTGTACAGGAAAAAAAATCAGAAAAGGACATTCCAGTTATAGGATAGAACACCGGAAAGATTTGGATTGAAGTTAGCATAATTTGAAAAGAGGGACCTAAAACGCTTTACAATAAATTTGGAATTTCCCAGATTATGTAGCAGACAGAATTTACCTCTCATTGTAGAATATAAGAACACTGACTTTCTCAATCATATATATCTAGAAAATAAGCTCATGTCATTGTGAGGATGCTACGAGGAAACAGTTCCACTCTGGATTCAGTCAGAGGTTAGTAAACAGCATCAGATTCTGCAGGGGCAGGAGCAGCAATAGTCACTACATCTTGTTGCTATGGAAACCAGAGGCATGAATAGGCCAGGATCAAGGTTGTTGGAATTGGCAGGGAAAGAGCACTGTTTTGAGGTACAACACAGCAGGTTTATGCTACAGTTCCTGTGGACTTACCCTTCAAATGCAATTTTGGGCTAAGCCCATGATGTTTTGAGATACTCATTTCATGAAGTATCATTTTTTGTGTCAATTGACTCATGTTGCTTGCAGAACAAACCCAAGTGCATTCTGGTATGGAGAGCTTTCTAATAAGTTAGCCTTGAACTGAGCTCTCAAGCAAAGGTGATAGAAAAGCAATTTAGCATATAAATGGTAAGTTTTAGAAGCACATATTCCATGAGCACAAGGGCTGGGAAGATTTTCAAGTGGACTGCACTAGTGAATAAATATTGCCAAAAACAGGAAAGGGGATAGATGAAAACAGAGTTTTGAAAACAGAGTTATTGAAAAGCTTGAAATGTTTTGTTTCCCCTCTGTGATTAGGCTGCATCTTGTTAGACAGATAGCTTTTTTACAAAGACTAGAAGATAAGGATTATTTTTTTTCCTTAACTTTAAAGAAAATGGCTGTGAGATCCTTGAGACAGAGACTCCTGGATTGTAACATTTAGAAGGTGTTTTGAAAATAAATACACAGAAAGGCACAGAGAATTTATAACTACATGTTTTGAAAAACAAGCAAACAAGCAAACAAAACACAGGAAGGAAGAAATCTCATGTTAAGTTTAGCCCTACCAAAGAATTGTTTTTACTTATTTATTTTTTATACTTTTATTGTGTTTGTTATTTAACAAATTCATACATATGTTATATGCATTTAGATTATTATACATATGACAATTCCCTTAACTTTGCCCTCAGCTCTACTAACTGCCCCCCTCCCACTCAGACACACAATTTCTCCTCCAACATCCAGGACTTTACAGTGACTTTTGATGTTGATTTTGGTTTGGTTTTTGAGACCCAAAGAGTTCAACTAGTATCATTTATATGACATGGGCTTAAAATAGTTTACTCATGCCTGGTGTGTTCCGCATTGGTGCATAAATGAAGACAATTACTGTCTGTTCCTCAGAATCCATCAATATGCAATATTTTGGCAGGAAGGAATAGAGTTCCACAAGCTCTTTTCTAATCCACAACTCACTGTTAATAGGCCTAGTTTTGTGTGGATTCACTGCAACAGCCACATGGAGTATGAGGAATTAGTGCATTGGGTGTACCAAACCCAGAAGACAGCATTCCACAGCCATTCCCTCATCTTCTGATTAGTTTTATTTTAAATAAACACTTATTAAATGTTTGAGATTTTTCATAGAATGTATTTTGATCCTATCTAACTCTTCTATTTAAGTCATTTCAAATCCACTCCACTTTCTTACTCCAAAATCATGGTCTCCCTTCTTTTTATTGTTTAGTTTAATAAACTTGGAATATAATTTGTGCTGTCCATATATTTCTGAAAGTGAGGCCATCCATTGGAAGATGGCCTACCCAACAGGAACCATATCCATAAAGAAAACTGAGCCTTCCTCTCCCAAGAGCCATCAATTCTTTATTAATCCTCAGTTGGAGAGAAAAATAATGAATTGATTTCCCACATGATTCTAGAATGTTGACTGTCTTGTTCTTACGCAGGTTTTGAGTACACAATCACAGCTTCCGGGAGTTCATGAGTGCGATGCTCATGTCATGTTCTGAAATCATGGCTTATTTCCCTCTTTTCTCTGACAAGGGATGTAATATAATTGTCCAATTTGTCAACAGGCAGTTAACAGTTATTTATTTTCCGCCTTTTAAAAACTTTGAGCTTCGGGATTGACCAGCATCCACTGAGTGTGTGTGTACAAAGTAAAACAAACAAACAAAAAAAGCCAAACAAACAAAGCACCCTCTCTGAAAAAGTCCAAGAGCTGTACCAGTGTATAAATAAATATGAATTTAAAGGTCAGTTTGATACTGTGTGCAGTTCACAAAATAACAGCAGTAGGGATCAGTGGTGGGACTAATAAACTCTCATCCCCAACTTGGGCTTATGATTCTATCTTTCTTCCTGTTTCCAGGGTGATCTTCTACCCTTAAAGGGGCTTGTATAGATACTGATTTAGTACTAAACACTCAGTTCTCAGTTATTCTCAACACCTCTAATAGCCATGAGTTTACAGACTACCATCATTCATTACAAAAAGAGGTTTCTTTGACTAAATGTATATATAGCCTTATGTAGTATATAAAATAAATATGTTTAGAAGGTATTTTGGTGCCATGGTAATTTATGTAAAAAACAGTGTTAGTTCCCAATATATCCTAAGATGTAATTGGCTTTTTATTTTATTTTTTTATTCAGAATAAATATTGATTTATTTTTGTTCAGATTTTACCTCACCAAAATGTTTTTAAAATATATTTTATTAATTTATTCATATTACATCTCAACTGTTATCCCATCTCTTGTATCCTCCCATTCCTCCCTCCATCCCATTTTCCCTTACTCCCATCCCCTATGACTGTGACTGAAGGGGACTTCCTCTCCCTCTATATGATCATAGGGTATCAAGTCTCATCTGGATAACCTGCTATCCTTCCTCTGAGTGCCACCAGGCCTCCCAATCCAGGGGACGTGGTCAAATATGAGGCACCAGAGTTGGTGTGAAGATCAGTCTCCACTCTCCACTCAACTGTGGAGAATGTCCTGTCCATTGGCTAGATCTGGGCTTTTTATTTTTAAGTTTTCTTTGAAGTTAAAATATAATTAAGGCATCCCCCTATTCCTTTCCTACATCTAGCACCTCTTTTGTACCCCACCTGGCTCTCTGACAATTTTATTCCCTCTTTTTCTTTAATTGTTGCTGTTTTGTTGTTGTTGGTGGTGGTGGTGGTAGTGGTGATGGTGTGTGTGTTTGTGTGTGTATTTGTGTGTGTGTGTGTGTGAAATATGTATGTATGTATGTATGTATGTATGTATGTATCTATCTATCTATCTATCTATCTATCTATCTATCTATCTATCTGTCTATCTATCTACCTATCTATGCTTTTGACCTGGTTTCCAGTATCAAACAGGTACTTTCTGTTACCTAATAGGTATGTAATCCACTCAGAGAGCAGTTGGTTACATAAGAAAGGCATGACACTATTGCACCTATGGGCACATCTTAAGTGGCATGTTGGCGTTATTGGCTGTAGGGTTTACAGATGGGTAAGAGTTCATGCCCATTTTTCTTGGACAGCATGTCCCACACTTTCTACCACTATGAAAAAGATCCAGCTAGGGGTTGCTTCCAGTTCAGTTCCATCTTGATTTTTTTTTTCAATCAAGGTGCCCAGTGTCTTCAGCACTGGGGACTTTTCAACTAGTTCTGATGGGCAATCCAGAAGCATGGCTAGAACTTCTATCATTTGTGAGCCTTAGGGGCCTCCTTATTTAATTCATAAGGAGATGTCTAACACCTGAGCCTAGGGCTTTGGTTTAGTATTACTTCATCTCAGATGATCTTTGTCCTAAATTCCTTAAATCATCTTCTGATGAACTACAGGAAGAGGAAGAAGATCCATCAGGAAATGCTGAAGTTATTTTTCTTTCCTACTAGAAGAGTGTTGGAATAAATTTACAAAGTTAAATATCATCACACAAAATATAGAACGCTTGATTTCTTGCACACCTGGTCTCGTTGTGACTCATTAATACATTACAAATGATTAATCTATTTTTTTCTTGCTTAATCCTTAGCAAATCTTTAAACTTGCTATTTACAAATTTGTTTCCCAAAGTACTTGGCCAGATTTACAGACAAATAACCATTAATCACTAATACTAAAAGTTGACCATTTGTAAAAATATTTAAAAATCTACACATGTAAAAACATATTTTTGTCTTTGTGTAGAAATAAATAGTAAATAGAATAGTAACAGTAAATTTTAACCATTGTGTGTGTGTGTGTGTGTGTGTGTGTGTGTGTATGTGTGTGTGTTGTATTACAGTATATAAACAAGCATGTTCTCTTGTAATGTTCTAAATGCACATACTTGCCCAGCCAGTGGAGGTCTTAACGTGCCTTGCTGTAACACACTATACCTTGTTTAGACATGATCTTTCACTAGTAGGTTCTAGTCATCCTTATCTTCATGCAACTAGAGTTACAGACACATGTATAGCCACAGATGATAACATACAATATGGATGGAAGGGCTAGATGTCAACTCTTTGTGTTTATAAAGCCGGTGCTCATATCTATTGAAACAGCTTTCTACTCCCTCAACAGCCAGTTTTAAAGAAGACAGTAATTGAGAATTTCTTTACCCTGCCTTGGCAGAGTTTGGCCATCGACTCTTCCTGCATCCAAGCATACCCATTTGAGGCAGAATTCTGTTAGTAGCATAAGAAAGGGCATACTGCCCAGTGGTTGGCCTGCCAAATTTGATGCTCATCATTTTCTTTGAGGTGGGCTGGGTGTTGCCAAGAGTTAACCTTTCTTCTTGTCTAAGAATCTTTAAAATATTAAAAGCATCCTTAAATGACATATTCTGTAGGTCTCCGAGGCTTTTGAAGACATTATCAAACTATTTTACCTTATCTATCTATAGGATCATTTTTTATCTGTTAAACTTAGGATATATATTCTTGTGATAAAAATAGACTAGTAATTGACATGACCATGATTTAATAAACTAACAATTAGCTTGTATTACTTAGTTATCCTAAATAGCCTGCAATAGCACATTTAAGATATTGTAAGTAAACTTTGTATTATAATTGAGTTATATGCATTCAATACCTCATGTTAGAGTAGAAATATATATATATATATATGTGTGTGTGTGTGTGTGTGTGTGTGTGTGTGTGTGTGTGTGTGTGTATGTGTGTGGAGAATAATCTTGTTTGAATTCTATACCAATGTATGAAAGTTAAACTTATTTTGTGTCAATGTACAAAATTCTGTATTAAAGAACTAAAAATAACAAATATGTCTGTCAGATATATTGGACCAGAAAGATGAAGATGATGCTCCAACATTACAGATAGTTTGGGTGATTGTTCAGGCATCAAACTGTCTCTGTCATTTTTTAATTTTTGAAATTTCTAACTTGCACTTCTGATTTACTCAAGTAATTAAGTTTTATTCCTTCTCAAGTATTTGATGGGTTGAAGACCTGATAGTTTGGTCTTACAATCAAGTTTAGTTGTTTTGGAGTTAAGATGTTTTTAGGTCTAGATAGATGTTTTAAGTTGATAGAGATAAGATATGGTAGATATTGATTTTAATTCATAATTTTAGACTCGACAAGACAGGAAAGATGTTTTCTGCAAGGGTGCCAAATACAATTAACCAAAACACCTTGAATGTAACATTTATATAATTAATTCATTGTTTTGTAGTTCTTCTTGATTCTTTTTAAAAATTGTGTAATAATGTAAATATATATGCCAAAATAAAATAATATCTTAAAAAAGAAGACAATAATTTAATGTTTGAATATATATGTATTCAAATATATGAAATACATATTTAAAGTCAGTTAAATTGGATGTTTTAAATAGATGTGTACATAGTGTTTAGGATGGTTAATGTTAGAATACAATTCTATATATATATCAATTATTTAAATGTACTACATTTTAAGTGTGGGAAATAGTAAGGAAGGATATTACAAAGATTATCAAAATGGATCAATAAATTTCAATGAAATTGCTGCATATTTATTTTCTAATTAATACCAATATTTGCACATTAAGAGAAAGGTTTGATTTCAGTACTTTCATTACAGGTTGACGTTGTGAAATTTTGAGTAGCAAGAGACAAAATTTTAAATTAAACTAAATAATTTTTATGCATAAGCAGAATTTTATTCAATGTACTTTCTGCATTTCACTTCCTTTTTTGTATTATTCTTTTCATCTGTGGTTTTTAAAATCTTGTCTATATAAGACAATCTGTTCTTTAAAGTTATAAATAGTATGTCTAAATAAACCAGGCATGTGAAGGAAGAGGATGGAAGGCTTCATGGAGTATTTGCACTGAATTTTAATTTTAGCAGGCAAATTTGTATTTATGTATTTGATTTTAATATTGCCTCTGTTTTTACATTCTCTTCCTCCTTTTGTAATTTTGAATTATTCATTAAGGGTGGAAAGTACAGCACATTTATCGCTCCCTTTGTCTTCCCATCCTCCTTCCCTCCCTTCCATCCTTCCTTCTTTTCTTTTTGCTGCTGTTTAGTATGCCTGTTCTTATTTTTTTTAAGGAATATTTTCTCTGCAAATATTTCTCAGTTAATACACTTACTAACAAAGAGAATTTATATGCAAGCCTAGTTTTACTTATGCAGTAATTGTTATTGAAGTTTTATGTAAGCTGAATTTCATGATGTCCAATCATATTTAATGTGTATGGGCACGACTGTGTATACACTGCTGTAGAATTACTAAGGAATTCTTCTTCTTCTTGGTCTCAGTAATATCTACCTTGATCAAGGAACAAAATTGTTTTCACTCTCTCACCTCTTTGACCTGTTTGAGATTATACTAGCCCATTGTTTAGAAAGAAGAGTAAGAATGTTGGTGGCATATAAATGTTCAATTATTTGAAATCTTTATGTCTTTGTTTCTGATTATTGTAGACACCTTTGAGGGAGTCAAAGACAATGGATTATTCTCATGTGTTTTTCTTATTGTCTTAGAATTGCTATTTAGGATATATAGAATTAGTAGGAAGATATAGAAGGGATATTAAACATAATGAGTTAGTCATCTAATTTGCTCATCTAATAATATTAATTATTCTGCAGGAAAACATTACTATCTATCACACTGCAGATAAAAATTGGAGGTTTTCAGAAATCTGAGGAATAGCCAAAATAACAGTATTTTCAGGTCTAAGCTCCATGGGTCTCACCTTTTAAGGCCTAAAATACTAATGATTCATGTTTTTAAAGTGTAAAGTTTCAGAAATTAATCATATTTTTCAAATGTCAGTATTTTCCAACCAAAGATCTCCAGGAATACAATTGTGGTTGACCAAGTTGAGATTAAGATTCACTGTAATGAGGATGAGCTCACATCATGGGTAACTGGGGTGTCTCAGCAAGAGGCAATTAAGAGAGTGATAGGATTTGGGCTTATTATCCTGTTTGGGTGATATTATTAAGGACTTAATGAGGCAGGACTACTTTTCCCTGATGGCATGCTGTCAGGAAGCTGGTGGATTTCGAAGATTCCTTATGCCACTCTTATGCACAATGGAGCCAAAGCATTAACAGGTCAAAAAAAGTGTCCCTCATATTACACAGGACTCGGGAAATATTAAGGTCTCATTTTGATTTGGATGGCATTCAAGTTTTTGTATGAGTTTAGGTATTCAAAAGTGCTCTTTATTGGTCTTGGTTTATTATGCAATACCTGTACCTTTTTTGAGGTTAATATTCTGAAATGTTATTAGTATTCAGAGACAGAACACCTATATCTATTTATTTGTACTAGACAAGTTTCTAGTCATCAGAACATTTATTATTTATTATTTTGGCTACATTATATCAAGTCATAGAATGTTAATCTATTACACCCAAAGTTTTACATTGTGATTCTTTCTTGAATACCATTTTCATAGTATTCCCCAGAGACTAAAGTAGGTTTCTCTTCTTGTACTTTCAGGATGATTTTTGGGGGCAGAAAGTAAGATAGATGATGATCATAAACACATGACTATTAGTTTTTGAAGAAAAAAATTGAAATCTAGAGCTTAGATTACTAAGTCTATGCGATATATTTCATTAGCTGAAAAGAAAGGCCCACCACATCTTTATAAAATCAAAACATATTCAGAGAATACATATCATAGTTAGGGTCTTATTTACATGACCAAAATTAATAGGAAGTTAAAGGTATATTTTGTTTTGCCACTCTTAGGTCACATGTCATCACTGATAGAAGGCCTTGCAGAAACTCAAGATAGGGACCCATAGGCAGGAACTGAAGCAGAAGCCATAGAGGATCACTGCTTACATTTTGCTCTTCATGGGTTTCTTAATCTGTTTTTTTATACAACTCAGGATTATCTTCCCAGGGATGGCTCTGCCCACTGTGGAGTGGACACTCCCACATCAATCAGTAATCAAAAACATGCACTACAGACTTACAATCAGATGAAGGCATTTTCTCAATAGACTTTCCTCAACCAAAGTAAATCTAGCTTGTGTCAAGGTAACAAATAAACCAACCAACAAAGACTGTATTAAATATATATGTAAAACTGTAAATATAAGTAGCTCTTAAATAAACAGTAGTGATTTAATTAGATACATTTCATCCTCCTGAATGATATTTTGCATGCTTATTATATATGGGTAAATAACATTTTTGGTTACCAAGTAAAAAAATTAACATTTAATATACTTCCTCTGAAAATTCAAGGAAATGAATTCATGAAATTTTTAAAGGGATTTGTGTCTAAGAATTATGCTTATGCCATATTTTAAATTTATATTGCCATTCTCCTATCAGTTGTTTTTTCCCCCCATAGCTAAATGTATTGCTTTCAGGAAAAGTAAAATGAAAGCAAAAAAATGTCTCTTTGCTTAATGGAATCATACTTGATTTTTATTTTGGTGTTCATGAACAATCCTAAAATAAACTAGTATCAATAGTAACAGAACCATGGCAAATCAAGTTTTTAGGTGACATTAAGATACTAAGAAAATTTACTACACAGAGCACTGTCTAAATCGACACTAACAGTGTTGGGTTATTTGCTTGAACCACAGTTCTCACAGGAATATAACTGTCAGAAACACACATGCAATGTTATATGTTGCAGAAAAACACAACTGTCTAGGAAGCTGGTTTCCTATGGGAGGGTGTTAGCAAATTGTGTGTACACATATATTCTAGTGAGAATGATAATTAGTGTTTTCAACAGTAAATGAGTCTACTCCATCACTAAGTAGTTTTTATGTCTTCAAAAACTTTTTGCTATACAAACAAACAGCCTTAGAGAGTATGTCTAGATGTTAACAAATGTCCTCCAAAGGGAAGTCCATAGACATTTGAAGGACTCAAGGATAAAATTTTATAATGTTGTATAGTACATGGAAATTAAAACATATCAGAGCTTAACTAATCCTGAATATTTATTAGAAGATATGATTATAGAAAAAGAATGTATTGAGCAAAAAAATTTTAAAGCATTAGTACACATACAATATTGATTACTCTTTGGGGCATTTAAAGCATACAAAAGACACCAAGTCTGCATGTAGTAATTAACTCTGAAGTCTAGACATGCCAAAATGTCTAACTTTTAAAATTTATATAGTTTTCAATTTTCAAAGATTCAGCAACTAAATAAATAAAATGTTAGAAGACAGCTATTTTACATTCTAATGGGATTCATAATAAGCACACAAAAGCATATAAGAGTAATTGCTACTGTATTTGAAAATAATAAGCATACATTTAGGTATAGAAATTAGTATGGGTGTAGTAGTATTAGGCATAATTATTATATTAAGGTAATATGTATAAACTGAAATATATAAATGAATACTTCTGTCATTGGAAATTGTGAACAAGCTTATAAGTGAGTCATTTGTGATACCATATTAAGCTGATTTACCAGTGTATATGCTGTTGTTCCAAAACCTTAAGCAAGTTTGTCTTCCTCAAATGCCCATATGCAGATGGAATTTCAATATATTATATATGTATATACGTGTGATAAATTAATATATGCATGCATGTATAATAAATTAAGAGATTCAATGTTTGGAATCTCATCCATACAAATATATACATACATATAAAATGATGTCACAGCAAATCAACATTGTAATTGTCATAGAGAGTTAAATTTGCAAAAAAAGAAGGCATACAAGAACTTAGAAGTCTCTAGAATTCTACATATAACACCCATATATAGGAGATAACTTGAGCTTCCTCAAAATGACAGAGAAGATACACCCACAATAACACAACATTATGACTTCCTAAACAATACCCAAATAAAGAGTAGACTAATAGATATTAAAGTACCAGAGGAAATCCACTAGACAAAGAGTTGCAAATAACTAATGACTGCTGAAAGAGGGAGAATTCATCTTCTCCAGAGATGAACCCCCTAATTGGTTGTTCAGTAACAAATTGTCAGCCCTGAAATCATATACATACAAGCAACAATACAGGGACTCAGCAGGTTGTATTTATATATGTTTACATATTTGCACATTTATAAATAGTTAAAGCAATAATAAAGAAAAAAAGCCGTGGAGCTGAGAAAGAATAAAGAATAGGAAATGCTAATATTTCCTTTTAACTTCATGCCTGTCTAGGTTTTGAGAGTAATCCTACATTTTTAATGAGAGTTTTATCCATTGTTCATATGGTGTTTATACTCTTTAGTATTTGCTCTGACAGTTCCAATGTTAAACCTAAGAATTATAAAAGATAGACCAGATCCACCATTTTTGAGCTAAAATTGAAGTAAGCTTCAATTAAATACTGACCAGTATGATGGGCTCTGATTCGGATCATTCCAGTGTTGCCCGAAAACAAAGATTCACATTTTGCTGAGACTTGTAAAGAAATACCCATAATGCCATTGTAGTCCCCACTAGGTCAAAACAGGGGCAAGCATATTTCCTGAAGTACTTCCTGCCTCTGTGTTTCCTGCTTCTATCCAACCAGGGACAAGCATATATTTTGATATATTTCCTACCCACGTATCTCCTGACTACATGTCATCAAGCATCTGGTGCAGATGGGTCAAAAAACAAGACTAACAGGGATTTCCTCTTAACTATCTTAACTACAAAGAGAACTCCTAACCTGCATGGTATATTTTTTCCCGATTAAGTCTCCTATTAACTTTTAACATGTATTGGTTTTGTTCTTACATTAATGTACATGAGACAGATACAGTTTCTATATAATTTAAATGTTTTACAGTGCTGTACTAACTGAAAGTACTCAGAAAGGGACTGGCTTCATTGCTGGGCTTTTGGTCTACTGATGCCTTCTTTGAAGGTGATTAAGGTTGTCTGTAGATATTTGTTGATCTTTTGAGTTCAGTATAAATGCTGCTGAAGACAGCACTCATTTTTGGAGTTCAGAGTATTTCTTGAATTACCCCATTAGGTTATTAATTGAAAGAAGGGAGCAGAAAGGAATGAGAAACAAACACACACACATACACACACACACACATACACACACACATACACACACACACACACACAGAGGGGGAGGGGAAGAGGGAGAGACAGAAACAGAGACAGACAGAGAGACAGAGACAGAGAGACAGAGAGACAGAGACTTCAGAAAATGGTACTGGAGATGCTGTTGGGCTGGAAAGTGGGCAAAGAGAACTGTGATGAGCCAAGGAAGGTGCAATGGAAGCTGGGACATATCAGGAAATGAACTGTTTTATTAAGCTCCTAAGAGAAAGAGTCATAATACCTTAATTTAACCAATGTAAATTCTGTACCAGAATTCCAGCCTACAGAACTATGATATAGTAAATTCTTAATTTCCTTAAACCACTAAAATTGTAGCAGGTTGTTGCATTAGTAAAAGGAAACTAACACACTAGTCTATGCAAAGAAATACAGTAATTCTCTCAGGCTTAACAAGAGGCTCTCTCCAAGTCTTAAGCTATGTGACTTGTAGGGAAACACAAGGTGGCAAACATGTCAAATTAAGTGTTCTAAGTAAATATTCCCATTGCAAGGTTTTATATTTTATGTATTGTTCACAGTATGGGATTTTTGATATTTTGACAAAATAATTTTTAAAAGTTTTATAATTTATTCAAATTACATCCCAATTGTAATACCCTTGCTCTTATCTTCTTGTTCCCCCTTCCTTCCTTTTCTGCCATATTCCCCTCCCCTAGATCTCTGACAGATGGAGTCCTCCTCCCTGACCATCTCATCACAGCCTATCAGGTCTCGTCTAGATAGCCTACATCCCCTTGCTCTGTGTTCCCACAGGGCCTCTCCACCAAGTGGCAGTGATCAAATTGAGGGCACCACAGTTCTCATCAGATGTCTGTGTGTGACAGAAATCATATATGCATTTTCAACTTCTACCATTGAGAGAACATAATGGCTCAGTACAAAGGAAAGTTCCAGCGAGCTTCAAGCCCAGACACCTCAAACATAAGGATGGCAAGAGTTGGTTACCTACACCCTCCCAACCAGGCGCCATAAAGCTAGCTCCCCCCCATCAGTTCTAGTAAAAATTTATTTCCCTGACGTTTATCAGGCTTCACTCTTTGTTTGACCTTATATGATGTAGCCCCACTCCTGCCTGACCAACCCCAACCCTACAGCTCCTGAGTCTGCAGATGAAGCATCTTCTAACACTCCTGCCCTGGCCAATGGTACACATCTACACAAACCTTGCCTTAGAACCCTGTGCACATCCTAGAGCATAAATATCCCAACCCCACAGAACCAAATCCCCAAAGCTGTTGTCTTGTGTGTGACCCTGCTCTGTACTCACCTGTGTCTTGCTAAGCTTCTCTACAGCCCAGTCTGGTGCAAAGCAGGTCAGGCTAGCCCCAAGGGACACAGACATAGGGCTGCAAACCATTTTAAGCTGTGGGTACTGGAAGATAAGAGTGAGGCGGTGCCAATTAGAATGTAATGTGAATAAATTATACTAAGTAAAAAAAAATCCTTAAAAGTTAATCCGAGATGGATTCTTCCATTGTACGCTCTACAACAGTCTTACTTTAGTGGGTGGTTCATCTCCCTGTCTAATCAAATATCTTTATGCTCTATAATTCCAATTATATTTACTTTTCACCTTGCCCCTGAAATTGATTATAGTATAATCCAAAAATGCCTACCAAAACCAACCAAATGTTAATTATAAATGGGTAAATATTCTAAATGTAAGAAACAAAACTGTGAAGCTTTTAGAAGAAAACAAGTACTGTTGTGTGCTGGATAAGGGGAAAATGGGAGGGAGGGAAGAATGGGAGGATACAAGGGATGGGATAACCATTGAGATGTAACAAGAATAAATTAATTAAAAAAATGTTTAAAAAAATTAAAAATAAATAAATAAATAAACAAGTACTGTTAATATAAATTAATTGAATATTGTAAATAGGAGTAAATGAACATTAATAAACAATTTTCTGATTTTGTGATTCTAAGAAAATATATAGGCATTTTAAAAATCAAAGTTCTTAAGTCTGTTTTCTTTTTTCTCAGAGTTCTGTTATAATGCTTTCAAGAAAATTTTTATTAATGGTGACTAATGCTTCTTTCTCTGTTGTGGATCACTGTAGAGTACACTCCTACTTACTTCTTCCCAAAATAAAATAAACTAATAGTATAAATTTGTGGTAGAGCTTTAGTAATCAGTTGTTAGTGGATGTTGTCTATGTTCAGGGACTTTCCGGGGAAAGCTTGATTTTGACACTTTTTATAGAATTAAGAATACTGCAGCTTTATTCTTCCCCAAAGGATATGGTTTTACTATTGGTAACATCCCAGTCATTATGAAAGTGTAAAAGACAAGAATATTTTTACTCACCTTAATTATCAGCTTTACACTATTTGGGGGGGGGGGGGAGAAAGAAGCATTGCTTTCAATACTAACACATTTAATTTACATGTTTATTATGAATCAAGGTAGAAGAATTCTTGGCTTATTAAAAAATACAAGAGGATTGAGACCAGCCTGGTCTACAGAGAGCGTTCTATGACAGCCAGGACTACACAGAGGAATACTGCCTCTAAAAACTAAAACCCAAAGTCCCAAACCAAAACCAAACAACAGAAACAATGGGAAGAATCACTTGGAGAAAGCCATTGCCTCATTTACCTGTTTCTTTCTTAGCCTGTTTATATTAATATTTGGGGCTGCATTTCTTAGGGTTCAAACTAGCCCAGCTGGCCTGTCTTTTGCAGCCAAGATGTTTTATGCTAAGATACAAGACGAGACAGTAAGTGCTAAGAGATGATTGTTTTACTAAACAACATTGGGTTTCATCATTATTAGAGAAACACCACATTAATTTGCTAATGAAATATCTTGTTGAATTGAGAGTGTTTAAAACTTATTAAGCAATCATATACTTGCATGCATATGTATAATATGTTCACATGTACACTCACACATTGATATAAATATAAATACAGGTACAGTCATAAGAGCCGTTAGGACAAAACCAAATCAAGTTGTTTATTTGTGTCTGGTATTATTCTGGTTATACTTTATATTTTTATAAAATGCATTTATGTATATATGTCTTTTATAGCATCAGTTCTTGACACTTGAGCATTTAGGTCAAACTATATGATTATTTTATCTCCTTAAAATGGCAATTTTTCTCCATCAGATTGTCTCCTAATAATTAAAACTAAGATATGAAAACTGAATGATTGATTTATTTGAATAACCCAAGACAAAGTTATTATAGATTAAATCTACAGTTATCTTCTTAGGGTAATTGTGTCTGACTACACAGATAAATAAATCCATGAAGTTTATATTTAGGAAAAATTATAAAGCAAATGAAATCAGAATAGAAGAGAATGTGAGAGTGCAGGAATATGAAGAAACATGAAAAAGAATAATTTCTTTGTCTTGTATCAACATATCCTCTTTCATATTTGGTCCCCTATCTCAATCTGTTTCCCTTAAATTGATCTAAACAACCACCTTGTTTTGTCTTTGCCATCATGGTATTCATAATAGATAAAGTAGAGAGGTAGACAGAGTTTTAAGGTTCCTGAACCTGAAGCAGTATTATCATTATCAGTATTCAATCTTCCTCTGTGAGCAAGGGAACCAACCCTGTTTCCTAGGTTCTGAGAGGATACATGGCACTCACTGTGACTTCTTTACTGGAGAACACGAAGAATCTAGGAAGAAGATATTTGGGGGGAACAAGAAACCCCTAAAATGCTTGTTTGCATCCTAGGGAGAGGTTGAAAAATCCTTCTTGGTATCTTAAAATGGAAGAATGAGGAGATGATCTAGGTAATAATAATTAAGGGAATCCTAGGTATCAAATTTATATGTTTTATGGAATCTACCAGAAGATAAGTAGCTAGAGGCAATGGTTATAATTTATATGGGTCTACCCACTGCACATATTGTGCTCACTGGAAAAGCAGTGTATCTTGAAGCTTAGTTTCTGAGATTTTTTTTATGTGTTTTCATAAATGACTGAACCTTCATACACACTATTTCACTTTTATTTTAGAGAAAAATATCTAACCATATGTATAAGTTTCTTGGAATATGTAAAGGAACCATAATCATATATATATATATATATATATATATGTTATTTTAAAACTAAAGCTTTTCTGTCTTTCACCATATTATTACATGAAAGAGACAAGCTGTTAAAGTCTGACCATAGTTACCTGATGTTCAGGTAGAACAAATGTTCATAGGAAATGCTGGAGCACACAAATAGAAAGGGTTAGCAGAATAATGAGGAGTGCTTCTTATTAGATTTATGAGTTAATATTATGCTAAAACCTACTATTAACATTCAAAAAATTGTAAAAATAAAATATCCTGTAATTGGTTTTTGGCAAGTTAAGTTGTTTACTATTGGCTGAACATGACCGTATTTCTAATTTAGAATATTTCAAAAGATGAAGCTTCTTACTATTTTAATTAAGTCCGTATTTAAACATTTTAGACTATTGTATTTAGCTAATTGAGCAAGGCATATGGTAGCCTGAGTAGTAAGCATAAAAATAACAAGAGAATGAAATATATATTCTAAGAATTATTTTCTTGTTTAGGACTCAGCAAATATTTACACCATAATTGAGCGTTAGATTAACAATCACGTCAGTTTTATTTGTCTTAACACTAAATGAACTTTTTAGAGGATGCTTTACATCATTTCTGGATAACAAAACAACTAGTTTGATTCACACAGTATTATTCTGATTATCAAGTTTCTATAATAAACAAGAGAAGATAAACTTGCGTAGGATTCCTATATATTCTCAACTCATAAAGCAATTTCAAGAATTCTGTGAAGGTGAAAGTTTAATTCTTCAAAGGTTTTATTATGTATCACTGGTAATGAGCATGGCTGCTAGCCAGTGTCTTTCTTCAAGACCTATATTGCATATTAAGTCATTCTTAGAAATTGTAGTAAGTAGTGTGTTGATATGTTCTGCACTGTAATTTTATTTAGTAAAAAAAAAAAGTCCTTTTCTTTATTTATCACTACGTAGACCTCTTTCTTTAGATGGCTACAGATGCCTTTCCACAGCCTCCTACAAAATTTTACCATTAGGCTGAAGTAATTTAAAAAATATTCCCTAGAAGTACTCTAATACTGCATTGAATAGTGATACTCCCATCTACAGACCTCTTGTGAAGGTAGTTGTTATTATTTATAATTAATGTGATTAGGCATTCATATTCTCATTTAAGATATTGTGATCCATAATACAAGAGAAGTAAGACATAATTTCCAGTTTAATGTTAATGACTTGAGCTTATATTGAAAGGAGTAAAATAGTGAACAGAAATTAGTTACTGACAGTAATACAATATTTTAATTTAAAAATGTCATAAATCTGTGTGGATTTTCATGTGCCCTATCTAAAAGAAATTTGGAAAATGAATCATGACAGCTAAAATGTTCAAACAAATCATTGCAAAGGAATTGATTTTTCTCAATTATTTACTAAAATTATGGATATTTTCATTTTAATATAACATTAATCTTTATTTCTTAGAGTTTTGTCTCAAATAAAAGTCATTCACTAGAAAATTATAATTTCTTTCTGACATTATTTGAGGGTACTAGTGTGAGATATAATTATATAGACTGCCATGGAAATTTGTCTGAAAATTCTTCCAGATTTATTCCTTTGGAAGGTTTAAAAGTTAATAAAATAGTTTCGTTAGCAGTGAGAAAGGGCAGTTTTTACCCAACTAAAAGTTATATTTATTTCTTTTTCTTTGTGTGTGATAGGGTCTTACTATTCTGCCCAGGATAAACTCATGATTCTTTTGTTTATTTTAGGGGTTGTTTTGGTAAAGCTATGGATCCAACTCAGGATCTTCTATAGTAAGAAAGAACTCTTCTATGTCTGTCTCCCATCTCCAACCTGGACTCTAATTCCTTGATTCAAGTGGTCCTCCTGCCTCAGGTCTCTCCTTGGTAGATTTGAGAAACATGACACTACACTGACTTCAGGAAACCATTGATGGTAAAGAAGGATATTATGGGGTTTGAATAGCCTTAGAAATAATAAACTACCAATAGACATGCTAACACTGAAATGGGAGAAATCTCGTGGATTACATCTGTGGACAATTGATGACTGCTGACAGGAAGCGTTGGCTTCCGCTAGGAGTAAATACTTTCATTTTTTGTCCAATACAGAGAAGTCAGTCACGAAATTATATGTACATAAGCAACAAAAACATACTAAGAATGTTGTGTGTATGTATTTGTGCATATATATTAAATATGTATTATCTATATGTATTAGTTGTTGTTGGAAAGGAGAGGCTACCAATCTGGGAATGAAGGGGAAACATTGAAAGAATTGGAGGGATGAGAGACTTTGGAGGAGCTAGAGTAAAGATAGAGAAAAGGGAAAGTTATATGATTATATTTTAATAAAATGTATAAAAATAAAGTAGGAATCCAAAAGATGAAAATGAAATTTTAAGTATGATATTTATAATGGAAGCAGGTATAACTGATAGAGCTGTCTTAAGTGGCTAGCTAGAAGGCCTATTGCTTTACTCAGGTGAAATCACAATTATCCACAGGCAAGGAAAATGTTTCCATTGTTGGTAGGCTGAGCTACTAGGAACCAGAGGTGTACACAGTAGAATTTCAACTCTCAGAGGACTCAAAATATAGGCACCATGAATTAGAAACTTATGTTTCAAGCTTTCAAAACTAGACATAACTCATAATTTCTTAGGTCAGAGAAACAACTGGACCTTTAAAACATGTGGTCCTGTACTTATCCTCTACTCCTGAGTTATGGGGTCATCTTAACACCAGGTAGTACAAGAGATACTTACTTTGAGGTATTTGAATTTTCAGTTCTCAATTCTTGGCAGATCTCCAAGATACTTCCATCAAGCTGCCCTTGTTGTCCAAAGTCTTCATAGTCTTTTGCCTTTGTTAAACACTCAAATGCACTGCCCCCGGCATTTTTAATACTTCAGAAATCCTTCATTATCTTTACACTCTCCCTTTATGTATCTTGAACTACATATTAGCTGTTGGATGGTCCAAAGGGTTTTCAGTGACTATTTTTAAAATTTTAATTTATTATAATTTATTCAGTCAGATAGTTATCCCTTTGCTCGCATCTTCCCTTTCACACTCTCTCTCCCTCTTCTCCTGTTCCCCTCCCCTAGGGCTCTGATAGAAGGTGACCTCCTCCGCCACCATATGACCACAGGATATCAGGTCTCATCTGGATAATCTGCTTCTCCTTTCTCTGTGTGCCTGCCTGGCCTCACCACCAAGGGGAAGTGATCAAATTGGGGGCACCAGAGTTCATGTCAGAGGCACTCTCCACTACCTCCATTGACTATATCTGAATGGGAGGTATAGTTTCCTTGAAAGCATTGTCCTTTGTTGGTGCATAAGTTTGCATTCCCCCTCCCTCCTATTGATCCACATCAGCCAGTCTTGACAGTCTCCTTGTGGGGCTTGTCAACCCTCTGGGTCCACCTGTTCCCCTAGTCTTCCATACCAGTCTCTGTGCTCCACCGAGAGTCTAGCAGTGAGTCCAAGTATCTGTCTAGATATTCTGCTGGATGGAGTCTCTTAGAGGATATCTATGTTGGCCTAATTGGCCTAATATCCACTTATAAGTGCATATATACCATCGGTGTCTTCTGGGTCTGAGTTATCTCACTAAGGATGATCATTTCTTGTTCTATCCATTTACCTGCAATTTCAAGATTTCTTTGTTTTTAATAGCTGAGTAGTATTCCATTGTGTAAATGTATCACAGTTCTTTACCCATTCTTCGGTTGAGGGACATCTAGGTTGTTTCCAGATTCTAGATGTTATGAATAGAGCTGTTTTGAACATAGTTGAGCAAAAGTCCTTGTAGACTCAATTTTCTTAACCAGAATAATTTATTAACAACTTAGTGACCGAGCCTACATCAATTACAACCCAATTAACCAAAACAGTAGAAAATGAGGATTTATGTACACAATAACAAAACCTTAAGGATATCAGTTCCAAGGAATGATTCTCCAGTCAGGAGCCAAAGAATTTCTTCCACTGGAACCTGGGGTAACCAGACACCAGAGCCTCAGCAGGAGCCGGAGCTCTGAAGCTTTCCCTCGAGCAGTTTTCTCTAGGAGCATCTTGAAGGGCAGCGATGAACAGCCAAATCAATCCCATGTCTCCTATCTGCACCACCGCTAGTTCTGGCTCATTTATATATCTCCTCCCAGAGTCTGTTCAAGGAATCTGTTTCAGCCAGCAGCAATTAAGCTCCTGCATGAGGTGGTTGCTCTTCTAGAGAATTAACATCACCTCTTCTCTCAAGAGACCGTTCTGATCTCACACTTTGGATCCTAAAGAACGGGTTTCTCTCCTTCAAGTCCTTGTTGTATCATGGAGCATCTTTCAGGTATATGCCCAGAAGTGGTATAGCTCAGTCTTGAGGTAGCACTATTCCCAAATTTCTGAGAGCGCACCAGATTGATTTCCAAAGTGAGAGTCCAAGTGTGCACCAACCAGCAATGGAGGAGTGGTACCCTTTCTCCACATCCTTGCCAGCATGTTCTATCATTTGAATTTTTGATCTTAGCCATTCTGATAGGTGTAAGTTGGAATCTCAGAGTTGTTTTGATTTGCAGTTCCCTGAGAACCTAAGGAGATTAAGCAATTCTTTAGTTTTTTCTCAGCTGTTTGATGTTCATATGGTGAGACTTCTTTGTTTAGCTCTGTATTCCATTTTTTAATTGGATAATTTGGTTTTATGATGTTTAGTTTCATGAGTTCTGTATATATTTTGGATATTAGCCCTTTGTTGGATGTAGGATTGGTGACTATCTTTTTCGAGTCTGTAGGCTGTCATTTTGTTCTGTCAACAGCATCCTTTGCCATAAAGAATCTTTTCAGTTTCATGAGGTCCCATTTATTAATTGTTGATCTTAGATCTTGAGCTACTGGTGCTCTGTTCAGGAAGTTGTCTCCTGTGCCAATGAGTTCAAGGCTCTTCCTAAATTTTTCTTTAAACTGATTTAGTGTGTCTGGTTTTATGTTGAGGTTTTTAATCCACTTGGACTTAAATTTTGTGCAAGGAGATAAATATAGATTGACTTGCATTTTCTACATGTAACCATACAGTTAGACCAGCTCCATTTGTTGAAGATGTTATCTTCTTTCCATTGTATGGATCTGGCTTCTTTGTCAACTATCAAGTATCCATCGGTGTGAGGACTCGTTTCTGGATCTTTGATATCTTCTTCAATTTCTTTCTTCAGAGACTTGAAGATTTTTCATATGGGTCTTTCACTTGCTTCGTTAAAATTACACCAAAATACCTTTTTTTTTTACATTTTTAAAATTACTTTATTCACATTGCACCTCAATTGTTATCCCATCACTTGTATCCTCCCATTCCTCCCTCCCTCCTGCTTTCACCCTACTCTCCTCCCCTAGGTCTATGACCGAGGGGCACCCCGTCCCCCACTATATGGTCATAGGCTATCAAGTCTCATCTTGGTAGCCTGCTTATTCTTTCTCTGAGTGCCACAAGGCCTCCCCACCAAGGGGAAGTGGTCAAATATGGGACACCAGAGTTCATGTCAAAGTCAGTCCCCGCTCTCCACATAACTGTCGAGAATGTTCTGTCCATTGGCTAGACCAGAGTAGGTGTTTGATGTTTACTACTTGTATTGTCCTTGGTTGGTACAGTAGTTTGAGCAGACACCCCTGGGCCAGAACCGCCCATCATGATGTTCTTCTTGTAGGTTTTTGGGGCCCTCTGGATCCTTCTATTTCCCCATTCTCCTATATTTCTCTTACCTAGAGCCCCAAAAGAATGTCCCCATGCCTATCCCAATCTCCTGTAAGTGAAGAATTTCATGGGACATGCCTTTTGGGCTAGAAGTTACTACAAGGGAACCTCCAAACCAAAGTGACAAGCTATAATCAAAATTACAATGGAAATAGATAATTACACCATTGCAAAAATATAACCACACGAAATAACTTATGTTATTTGTGGCTACTGTAAAGGCTTTAGTTTCCCTAATTTCTTTCTCATCCCATTTGTCATTTGTATATAGGCAGGCTACTGATTAAAAAAAAATACTCTTGTGTCTGACAACATCACTGAAAGTGCTTATCTGTGTGGATTCCTTTCTCTGGGTGGCTGGGTGGAGAATCTGGTCTCAGAGTTTTCTTCAGCCTTTGGGTGGCTGGCTGAAGTAGGCTCCGTTCAGAGAACCCATCATGTGGAAGGCCTCTTCAGCAGAAAGGGAGCTTTAAGGTCATATCCTCTTGCTTGAGGGAGTGTAGAATGGCCTTGCACTTAGCAGATTGAGATTGCTGGAGTCTGTATTCCTTCCAGTGGGGGAAGGGAGCCTCAGACTTGTAAATAGGCCAGGTGACTGAGTGCGCTTGGTTAAAATAAAGACAGTGGAGAGTCAAATAGCAAGATTTAAATTCCCAAACTACTGTTCTATTTAAACTTATTAAATGAAAGACAAAGGCAGGGAGATACAGGAGACCTCCATATCTGAGACTTCTGGGTTTTAAAGCAAGGGTCTGTGAATTATAGAAGATGTACCCAGGACACCTCCTGGGGCTTTTCTCTAGGGCAGCTTTGATATGTGTTTTTTTAAAGAGCCAACTTTTAGCACCTTTTGGCCTAAAGTCTATGTAGTTTGCTTTGAAAGTGTCTCTGCAGGGAACTAGCCTTAGACTCATATTATGGTCTTGTGGACTGTTGCCAGGAGGGGGTACACCCATCTATTTCTGAGTACAAAGCTTACTTGGAGGGAGTGTCTCCTCCACCTCTAGACAAACAAAGGCCCACATATCAGCTGTAGGAGTTCCATGGTGGATTTTAGGCGCTAACATACACAATATCAAATAGGGCTACTTTGTCTTCCTCCTTTACCATTTGCATCCCCTTGATCTCCTTTTGTTGTTTTACTGCTCTAGCTAGAACTTCAAGTACTATATTGATGAGATATAGTGAGAGTGGCCATCCATGTATTGTCCTTGATTTTAATGGAATGCCTTTGTTTCCCTACATTTAATTTAATGTTGGTTATTGGCTTGCTCTTTATAACTTTTATAATGTTTAAGTATGTATTTTGTATCCCTGACCTTTTTCAAATTTTTTCCACATCTAAGGAGATGATCATGCATTTTTTCCTTTCTTTCAGTTTGTTTATATGACAGATTACATTGATAGATTTCCATATACTTAACCATTCCTACATGCCTGGGTGGAAGCATACTTTGTCATGGTGAATAAGATCTTTGATGTGTTCTTGGATTTTATTGGGTATTTTTGCATCAATGTTTATAAGAGAAATTGTTTTACAATTTTGTTTCTTTGTTGGGTCTTTGGTTTAGGTATCAAGGTGACTGTGGTCTCATAGAATGAGTTTGGTAATGTTCCTTCCATTTCTATTTTGTGGAGTAATTTGGAGAGTATTAGGACTAGCTTTTCTTTGCTAGTCTGGTAGAATTCTGGGCTGAAACAATCTGGCTCTGCTACTTTTTGGTTGGGAGACTTCTGATGACTTTTCCTTAGGAGATAAAGGACTATTTACTTTGTTTACCTTATCTTGATTCAACTTTGGTAAGTGGAGTCTATCAAGAAAATTGTCCATTTCGTTTAGATTTTCAAATTTTATGGCATATAGGCTTTTGAAGTAATGCCTAATGATTTTTGGATTTCCATGGTGTCTATTGTTATGTCTCCCTTTTAATTTTTGATGTTGCTGGTTTTAATAGTGTCTCTCTGCCTTTTAGCTAGTATGGCTTAAGGTTTATGTATCATGTTGATTTTCTCACAGAACCAGCTCTTGCTTTAAATCTTTGAATTGTTTCCTTTGTTGAATTTATTAATTTCAGCCCTGAGTTTAGTTCCAGCTGTCTACTCCTCTTGGGTGTGTCTGTTTCTTCGCCTCACCCCCAGGCTTCTAGATGTGTCACTAAGTTGATTGTATGAGATGTTTTCAATCTCTCTATGAAGGCACTTACTGCTATGAATTTTTCTCTTTGCATTGCTTCCATTGTGTCCCACAAATTTGGGTATTTTGTACCTTCATTTTCATTGAATTTTAAGAAGTCTCTAATTTCTTTTTTTATTTCTTCTCTGATGCTTTTATCATTGAATAGATAATTGTTCAATTTCCAAGTGTATGTAGGCTTTTTGTTATTTCTGTTGCTGTTGAGACCCAGTTTTAGTTCCTGGTAGTATGACAGGATACAAGGTATTATTTCAATCTTCTTGTATCTGATGGGGTTTACTTTCTGACCAACTGTACGATGAATTTTGGAGAAGATTCCATGAAGTGCTGAGAAGAAGGTATAATCTTTGTTATTGTGAAAAGTTCTGTATATATGTATTATGTCCATTTGATTCATGAAATCTGTTAGTGTCATTATTTCTCCATTTAGTTCCATTTCATTGACTCCAATGGTGAAAGTGGGGTATTGAAGTTTCTCACTATTAATGTGTGGGAATCAATTCGTGGTTTAAACTTTACTATTTTTTTTTTTTTACAAATGTGTTATTATTTCTTGTTTTAGCTTCTGTTTTGTTGACCTATCATTTTGTGAAAGTGTTGAAGTCTCCAACTACTAATGTGTGGGGATCAATGTGTGGTTTTAAGTTTTATTAATGTTTCTTTTATAAATGTGGGTTCCTTTGTATTTGAGGCATAAATGTTCATAATCATGACATTATCTTGGTTGATGTTACCTTTGATGAGTATGAAATGTCATTACTCATCTCTTGATTAATTTTGCCTGAAAGTCTATTTTATTAGACATTACAAAGGCTACTCCAGCTTGTTTCTTGTGCCCATTTGCTTAAGAAACCTGCTTCCAGCCCTTTCCTGAGAATAATGTCTATTGTGGCTGAGGTGTGCCTCTTGTAAGCAGCAGCATGTTTGTTCCTGTTTACACATCCATTCTATTAGTCTGTGCCTCTTTGTTGGAGAGTTGAGACCATTGATGTTGAGAGAGAGTAATGCCCAGTGACTGTTAAGTCTTTTGATTTTGATGTTGGTTTTCGTAGTGTGTTTATGTGCCTGTCTAATTTTTGTCTTTCTAAAGTGAAGTTATCTATTTCCTGTGTTTTCCTTGGTTGAATTAGCCTCCTTTGGTTGCAGTTTTCCTTTTACTATCTCCTGTAGGTCTGGATTTATGGATAGGATTTGTTTTTGCCATGGAATATCTTTCTATATCCATCAATGGTTATTGAAAGTTTTGCTAATTATAGTGTCTGTACTGGCATCTATTTTACCTTCTGGTTTGCAAGACATCTCCCAAGGCCCTCTGGATTTTAGGATCTCTGCTGAACAGCTGTTTGTAATTCTGGTAGGTTTGCCATTGCATGCTACTTGGGATTTTCCCTTGCCGCTTTTAATATTTTTCTTTGCTCTGTCCATTTAGTGTTTTGATTATTATGTGGTGGGAGGGTTTTCTTTCTGTTATATTCTATTTGATGTCATCTAGGCCTCTTCTGTGTTTATAGGCATCTATTTCTTTTAATTGAGGAGTTTATTTTCTATGGTTTTTATTTTTTCAAATATTTTCTGGGCCTTGGAGCCAGCTATCTTCTTATTCATCAATTCCTATTATCCTTAGGCTTCATCTTTTCATGACATCCTTGATTTCTTGAATGTTTTATGTCAGGAATTTTTTAGATTTAACTATTTTTTGGTGGTTACATCAAATGCTTCCATTGGGTCTTCTGTTCAATATCTGAACAACCTGATATTGTTTCCTCCATCTCTTGTATTCTGTTGGTGATGCTTACTGCTTCAGTTTTTTTTTTTTTCTCTAAGTTCTCTCTTCCCAAGCTTTCCTCAGTTTGTGTTTTATTATTCTCTCCAATTTCAACTTCAGATCCTGAGCCATTTTATTGATTTCCTTCACCTGATTGTTTGTATTTTCCTGAATTTCTTCGGCTGATTTCTTCACTTCCTCTCTATCAGCCTCTGTCATGGCCTCTTTAAGGGCCTCAGTCTGTTTCTTCCTGTATTTGTTTATGGATTGTATTTGTTTCCTCAATTATCATCTTCAAAAGGAAAGATTTGAGGTCATTTTCTTATGTTTCAGTTATGTTTGAGTTTCCAGGGCTGATTGCTTTGGGATAATTGAATTCTGGAGGTGCCATATTATTTTGGCTTTTTTTGTTTATGCTTTTATGCTGGTCAATATCCATCTTGTTATCTTTGGCATTGGATGGTATTTTTTGGTGTCTTTCACTGGCTGTTGAGAGCAGCTCATAGGTGAATGGCTAAAGGTTGAGACACTTCAACTTTGCAGATCTTCATGTGGATCAGGTGGGTGACCCTGAGATTAGACCTTGGGACCCTTGATGGACCAACTGGGTGAACTGAGGTCATATCTACCTGTTCCACACCATGGTGTCTTGTCTCAGCATGGAGACTAAGGCACTGGTGTTTTGTAGCCCACAGTTCCAACTGAGACACAGAGAGCAGGTACTGGGTACCCCACAAGATGTGTGACAAGATCTTGAAACCTACTCCAGTGCCTGCTTGGACCCAGCAACTTTCTGTGGATTGGCCAGGCCATATGAGGTCAGATCCACTTGTGTTCCAGACTTTGGAAACTCTTCTGGGCTAGAAGACCCAGACACTAGTATTTTACAGCTCACAATTCCTTTTGAGAATCATTGCTCAGGTGTTGCACACACAAGCAGGCATGTGGCTAGTCCTTGCCAGTGCCTGCCTGAACTCGGGAAGTTTCTCTTGTTTAGCAGGGTGACCTGAGGTCAGATCCATTTTTGTTCCAGATTGTGGGTTGTCCTCTGGGCTAGAAAACCCAGACACTGGTGTTCTGTAGTCTCCAGTTCTGTTGATACTAAGAGCAGGTGCAGCACACATGCAGGAGAGTGGCTACACTTTACAGATTGAGCACATGCCTGCAGGGACCCAGGAACTTTCTGTGGAGTAACCAAGTGGCCTGGGGCCAGACCCACTGATGTTCCACACAGTGTGGACTCCTCTCACCTAGGAAACACCAGCACTGGTACTCTGTAGTTCTCAGTTAAGTCCTTAGGTAGCTGTGCAGTCACTGCTGTCCTCCTGTTTAGACAATGTATATGTTTCACATCTTGAGTTTAGTGAATATTTGTGTCCAAGTCATCTTCTACTTTTTGCTTCCAGGAATGTACAGTTGTAAGCCAAGGTTTCTGCCATTAATGTTAATAGATAGGCCCACTGTACTAGTAATAAACACCAGAAGAAGACAATAACAGACCCTCCAATAGAAGTCTTTATTAGGGCCTACTCTTGCAATATAATGACAGGAAATAAGTCTTCTGTACTGAATAGAGAGATTATAAAGTAGCCTGTTAATATACCACAAAAATGGTGCTGTGTATTTACAGGATGCTTTAAAATCCACCAATCACAGCCTCCCATACACACAAGTCTGGTTTTCATTAATGATAAACCTCAAATATACACCATTCACAGGACTCACATACTCATCCATCATAACTTTGAAATATGTGCTACAACACATGCCTCCCACAGAAACCGGGCCATTTATGTCAAATATAAGATATCTGTATCTCTGGTGAAGGCACTTCATCTAGTCTTCTCTCTTGAAGACTGGTATTGCAAAATCTAGAGTAGCTATGGGTTGGATCTTCTACAGCCCTGAAGTCAAAATCACATGGAGATTCTCTAAGACTTCTCTTGGCTGAAGTGAGGTGCTTTCATGTTGGTGCAGGTTGTCAGTAGAAGCTGTCCAAAACAGCTGGGCTGGCATGAGGACAGTCAAACTGGTGATCAAAGAAGGATCTCCTTGATTGTAATTTCCAACTTCAGGCAGTTAGCATAAACGAAGGGTCAGACAGCTCTCAGTCAAACATCTAAGTGGCTTGCTAACAACTTTGCTTATTTGAATAACATGTATAGTTTTTATGACATTAACATTCTCAATAGACTGTAACAGTATTTAATTTTTAGACAATAACCTCTTAGTAAGGATTAGGTATCTCTTTTTCCTTAATACAAAAGTAAAAGCAAATGTAATACTACTACTTGGTTACAGATTGATTTTGTGAGATTAGTCAGTGTTAATTTTCTCTCACAGTATGTAAAAGCTCACATAGGATAAAGCAGGCTTCGGAGAAGTTGGAGTTGTAATTATTATTTAGTGTACTGGATAGTATAATGTCAACTTGACACAAGCTAGAGTCATCTGTAAGGGGGGAACCTCTATTGAGAGCATGCTTCCATAAGATCAGATTTTAGACAATCCTATATGGCATTTTCTTAATTAGTTATTGACGTGGGTTGCTATAGTCCATCATAGTTGCCACACCTTGACTAATGGGCCTGGGTGCTATAACAAAGCAGGATAAACAAACCATATGGAGCAAGTCAGCAAGAAACATTCTTCAATGGCCTTGGAATCAGATCTGGTCTCCAGAGTCTTGCTCAATTTGAGTTCCTGTCCTTGACTGGTGAACAAACAGTGATATAGAAACATAAGCCAAATAAACCCTCTATAGTACATCTTGCTTTGGTTATGGTGTTTTATCACAGCAGTAGTCCTCCTAATGGAGAAGTGATAATATTTTGTAAAATAACAAAAATATTTGTAGTCATGTTAATGTCATAAATTTTGAGAATACATGAAAATACTTTAATTTAAAATTTAACAGGTATAAATATCAGGATATATGTAAAAATTATAATAATTTAAATAATGAGAAAAGATGATTTATAAAAGTCTGGAATGATGTAGTTTGTAGTTTGTTTGACCTGAAGCTAATTCTAGGTGTGGGGGGATGCTCAGGTTTTATTGATATTTGTAAGATTTGGAAGCTGAAATTAACAGTGAAGATTTACAGTAACAGCTTCCTTCTCTGAAGGGTTCAGATATTGAGAGGTAGAGCTGTTTAGAACTTACTGCTCTTTGGCTAAGTGATTTTATCTGGGTTGATGTTAGCATTCATTTTGCCAGAAAGTATAAAATGTATTGGGTTTGGATGAAGCAATGACAGTCTGGGAGTGTGGGAATGCAGCAAAACAAGTTTCCCATCAAAACAAGTTTCCCATGAAGAGGTAGTATTTAGAGGATTATAATATTTTTAAAAGGGCTGATGAAAGAACAAGGGGCTACATGAGATGACAGCATTTTCAATATAACTCCCAAATTATAAGCTTCACCATATAAGAAGATGTGCTCAGTCCATTCTTCTACTGAGGGACACTTAGGCTGTTTCCATGTTCTGGCTATTATGTATAAAGCAGCTATGAACATGGTTGAGCATATGTCCCTGTTGTGTGTTAGGGCATTTTCTGGGTATATTCCAAGGAGTGGGATAGCTGGGTCTTGAGGAAGCCCTATTCCCATTTTTCTGAGAAAACGCCAGATGGCTTTCCAAAGTGGTTGTACTAGTTTGCATTCCCACCAGCAATGAAGGAGTGTTCCTCTCTCTCCACATCCTCGCCAACATGTGTCATTTGAGTTTTTGATCTTAGTCATTCTGATGGGCGTAAGGTGGAATCTCAGTGTCGTTTTGATTTGCATTGCTCTGATGACTAATGAGGCTGATCATTTCTTTAAGTGTTTCTCGGCCATTTGATATTCCTCTGTTGAGAATTCTCTGTTTAGTTCCAAGCCCCATTTCACAATTGGGTTGTTTGGTTTTGTGGTGTTTAATTTCTTGAGTTCTTTATATATTTTGGATATTAAACCCCTGAGATCTGACTCTCACATGAACTCTAGTGCCCCTTTTCTGACCATGTCCCCTGGATGGGGAGGCCTGGCGACACTCAGAGGAAGGATAGCAAGTTACTAAGAAGAGACTCGATAATCTTAGAGCATATATAGGGGGAGGAGGTCTCCCTCAATCACAGACATAGGGGAGGGAGAAGGGGGGAAGTGGGAGGGAGGGAAGAATGGGAGGAAACAGGGGAAGCGCTAACAATCAAGATGTAATATGAACAAATTAATAAAAAAATGGTAAAAAAAAAAAAAAAAGATGTGCTCTGCCTTCTTGTGAGCCAGACCACATCATTTTCTAAAGGTCTGCGATTTTGACTGAACTCTGACAATCATTATAACTACAGTAATTTCATTTCCTCAACCAAATTTATTTCTTTATATTTTAGTATTTTCTGCCCCAAACCCCTAGTAACAACTTATCAGGAAAGGTGCTTAGCAATCATCCCATATTCTATTTTCTTTTGTTTATTTATTTTCAAGACAAGGTCTCTCTGTGTTAGCCTTGGCTGTCCTGGACTGACTATGTACACCAGGCTTGCCTCGAAATCACAACAATTCACCTGCTGGTATTAAAGGCATACGCCACCATGCCTGGCTCCATCACGTATTCTTTAAGTATTTGTTCCTTATCTGCTAACTATGAACCAATAAATAAATAAAAAGGAAATGGAAGTTTGGTTTGCTTTTGTAGAATTTATTAATCTGAGTACAGATTTACATACAATTTATATACTAAAGATGAGCATTAATAAATATATGCTTTCTTCGAATAGATTATATCTCCATTCACTATGAAAACATAAGAAGGAGCTGCCACCAATCCACGTGACCCTGAAATCTCTTTCCAGTTTCAACTCTGTTGATGTCTGTCTGTCTATCAATGATATTAATAACTCATTTAATATAACTGCTACCCAAATAGTGATCTGCCTGTATCTCCATTGAACTTGAAAACCTGGACATTTTGTTTTCATTAATACTTTCTTATTTTTTCTAGTCTAATCTCAATAAATGGTAGTTTGCATCACTGTGGTGATGGTGGACACCCAGCAGGATATTCCTGAGGTTTTGAGAAATGACATGGATATTTATTCTAGGATACCCACTTGCTTGGTTATAAGTATTTGCCTATTACCTTCAAGGTTACATCTTTGTCCTGGCTGTCCTCCCAATTTGGGAGAGGAACATGATCATTTGCGTCACTTTGTGTATTTAAATCATATGAAGGAGAGCAGTGCAGAATGTATGGCATAGCGTTTGCGAGGTTAATTTGGCACATGATTTTCAGTTCATATTATTTCTAACATGGAAATGAGAACCACACAAATATGCCATGTAAATAATTACAGTAATGGTTGATAAAGTCATTAAAATATATTATGTGAAGAGAAAGTCTAGAGAATGGAAAAACAATGTCCTCATACGGGAATTTTGTAAGTTGGGTTTAGAAGTCCCAACCAGGTAAACCTAGCCTGGAGGTACAATTTTATCCCTAGACATCAGAGGGCGATAGCCCTATACCTGGGATGAATTAAGCCTTACAACTGAGATTAGACTTCATCAAACAGGTCTTTCATTATTTATATTCCACTTAATTGTGTGGCTCCAATTTCCATGTTGGAAACTATATAAACTGAAAATTATGTGCACAACTAACCTCCCAAGCATTATGCTATGTGATTTGCACCACTCTTCTTCATATGACATAAATCACATAAAGTAACTCAACCGATCAAATTCCTCTCCCAAATGGGGACCATCATGGCCTAATACCTATACCTCAGAGGGTATCCTAAGGCTCCAGAATCTACACCTTGCTTCCTGTTTGCTTCGCTCTGGAAACTGCTCTCCTTCTTGCACTGTACTCAGTTAAGTTTTCTTCCTATTCTAGTCTGAAGGACGAACTAGCTTGTTGCTCATCTTGCTGCCTTAATATCTAGCTCATTACATTTATCAAGTACTGCTAAGGCAGTGTAAATACAGAAAATGAGACAGAAAATGCCATCGCATCTTTATTTAAAAAGGAGGAGAATACAAAGGAAAAAGACAATTATGGTAATTTTAGCAACTGCTGAATTATCTGAAGAAGGAAAGGACATATTCGGTGATTGAAAATGCCTCTCACAGTTTTAGAGCAGAGGCATAAAGAGAAATGAAGAGTGGGTAGGTGAATATCACACATTCCAACTAAAGGTTAAGCGAGCACAAAGCTCTATGACAAAAATATCTTGGTGTAATTGAGGAGCAGGAAGGATGCTTGGTAATCCAGTACACAAAGGAGATTGAGCTAGAGACACAGTATAGGTCTAAATTACCATGTCATCTTAGGTCCTACCAAATGCTTTTAAATAGATTCTAACAGTACAGGATGCTCATGAAAAGCTTCGAATGGTCTTGATATGATTTGATTTAATTTTTAACAAAATACTTCCTGGTGCTGTGTGAAGAATAGAAAGGAAACTTGCCAGGCAGAAGTAGAGGCTATTGATCCATTTGCAATAGGATCAATGATAAGGACATTTGAACATTTATTACTGTAAAATTTGGAATTATCTCAAATGACCTTAAAACAGAACATGTTTTAGGTACTATTACCGGTCACATTTTTTCTTTTTTAAAAATATTTTATTAATTTATTCATATTACATCTCAATGGTTATTCCCATCCCTTGTATCCTCTCATTCCTCCCTCCCTCCCATTTTCCCCTTACTCCCCTCCCCTATGACTGTGACTGAGACGGACTTCCTCCCCTTGTATATGCTCATAGGGTATCAAGTCTCTTCTTGGTAGCCTGCTATCCTTCCTCTGAGTGCCACCAGGCCTCCCCATCCAGGGGATGTGGTCAAATATGGGATTGAACTAGAAATGATCATAATGAGTGAATTAACCCAAAAGCATGAAGAGTCAAATGATATATCAAGTCTCTTTTTGATAGCCTGCTATCCTTCCTCTGAATGCCACCAGGCTTCCCCATCCAGGGGACATAGTCAAATATGGGGCACCAGAGTTCCTGTGAAAGTCAGGCCCCACTCTCCACTCAACTGTGGAGAATGGCCTGTCCATTGGCTAGATCTGGGTAGGAGTTTGAAGTTTACTGCACATACTGTCTTTGGCTGTTGCCATAGTTTGAGCAGGACCCCTGGATCCAAATCTGCCTTTCATAATGTTCTTCTTGTAGGCTTCTAGAACCCTCTGGATCCTTCAACTTTGCCATTCTCCCATGTTTCTCTCATCTAGAGTCCCAATAGGATGTCCTCCCCTCTGTCCAAGTTTCCTGGTAAGTGAAGACTTTCATGGGACATGCCCCTTGGGCTGGTATCCACATAAAAGTGAATATATACCATTTGACTCTTTCTGCTTCTAAGTAGCCCTCAGTAGAAGAATGGATAAAGAAACTGTGGTACATTTACACTATGGAATACTACTCAGCTATTAAAAACAAGGAATTCCTGAAATTTGTGGACAAATGGATTGAACCAGTCACATTTTAAAACCAAACCTGCAAAGGTACCAAGAAATAAAGTAACATGCTCTGGATAATGTGGCAAACGTTTGATGTCAAGTTCAAGCTCAAGTACTCTAAAACCATATCTTTCATGTTATCGTGCTCATAATTCTGGGAGGTTATGTTTATTAGACTTGGTTACAATCCAGTATGGAACACTGAAGTCCTCAAATGAATAAAAATGTCATCCGAAAAATTGTGTTAGTCGAAAATGCTAGAGACAGAAACCACTAGCAACTTATAATTGAAAGATGGGATTACTGTGAGTATTTTCTCAGGACAACTTGTCTTAACAGAAGATTCTCCTCTATATTTAAGGTAATGCTTGTATATTTTACTGCTATTTCCCTCTGCAGTGTTTATTTTAATACATTTTTAAAAATTCATAATGCTAGATGTTTTTCTTGAAAAACAGTTACTATGGAAATTCTAGTGATCATATGTTAAAAGCTTAGATAGTTCAACCAAAAATTCTCCACACACAAAGGCTTAAAATACATCTTGAATTTAATGACTCTTAGTCAGAAAGTTTTCCTTTTAAAGCACATCCAAAAATAAAAGAAAAATTGGATGAAGCTTACAATGCTTAGTTGATCTGGCAACATAATTAGCAAGGAGTAAAAGGGTGGTGAGTGACTAAGTTCATTAAAAACAGCAATATGCTATTGAGTTGCTTATGGTCAAGAAAGATTCTTTCAAGCAAGATGTAAATGTCCCACAAATAGCACAGGACTCAGAGTTAAATAATTAAATAAGCTAAATATGGTAAATAAACTACCAAAGTTTTTTGTGTTAATTTTTACCTTTTAAAACCAGATAAGGCAGATTTGTAAAAAATCATTTGGTGCTAGAACAGTACCAGTTATGGACGTGAATAAGTTTGGTTCTAACCCCTTAGGCCCATAGCCCCTCCTTGATCACTTAGGATAATTAGAAGGTGTGACCAATGTGGATGGTGCCATAATCTGACCAGGATCCTGGTTTGTACAAATGACGAACACCCCATTATATAAACTGAGAAGCATCATGTAGTCATTGTTTTCTGCTTCTTGATTGTGGATGAGAGGTGCGCAGCTAAAACTGAGTTACTCTGAAATATTTACTAAAGGAATGCACTGAATGTTCATGCCAAATATAAGTAAAATAAGAAAAAAAGATACTCCAAATGCAAACATACATATGTCCTGTGACTGTAGATAATGAAATTTTTATTATACAGAAAAAAATAAAAGTTTTAAATTAGTTAATATGCATTGTTACAAGTAAACCATTTCTCATTTAAAACAGCAGTAATGTAACTTAAGAGCTTCTGAAAATATTGATTTGTATTTTTTTTAACAAAGCAAGAAACATGAAACTGATTTCATATAATGGTCAGATCTATTTTATTGACCAATTCTTAAAACTTTATATTGGCCTTTAGCGAAATAACTTGCAGCAATCCTTCATACCGTTGACAGATGGTTTCCATTTTCCTCTGTTATGCCTTCACCGTAGAAGCCACAAGACAATTATAAAACACCATCAGTTGAAGAGCAAGATACATTACTCAGTTTGAAGGTCAGCTACTTATAGACCATAGAAATTTCTCTGGTTTTCTGAGAACTTAGAAAATTTTGTCATGAACCATCCTTAAACATGCATTACTAGTAGTAAAGTTTAATGATAATTAAGGATACTTTTTTATTTTTTTATATTACTAGCTTTGAAATACATTTTAAATACTGTTAAAATAGTAGATGTGAAACCATGTAAAATTTTTACTTTAAGGACTAGGACTTATATTGGATCTGGGGAGATGGTTCAAATGATTTTTTAAAAAAATTTCTTGAGTGTAGCTGCTAGTAATACTAAAAGCTCCCATATAGTCTTACTAGAATTACTGCCCAAATAGGAGATGAAAAGGGAAAACACCAATAGACATGCCAACTGGAAAAAGGAAAGCCCATGAGGGCTCATCCCTACATAAAGAACCATAGGCAACATAGGAATGCATAGAGTCTTATCTAGGGAAGAACACACCATTTGATTACTTAATACGAAATGATCATCCTTAGAAATATACATGTGAATAATATTACACAGATGAGCAGGTTATTTTTAGGGGTATATGTAGGTATATTCATATACATATATGTGCATACAATATCATTTAATGAAAAATAGATGATGAATTTGGAAGATAAGGGTATATGGAAAGGTTTAGAAAGAGTAACGGTAAGGAAGAAATCATGTAATTATATTATCATCTCAAAAGTAAAAGAAAAAAAAAAAAGAATGAAGTTTGGATCTCTAGCACCCACATAGTTTGGGGTTAGATATGGCCACTTGTTTAAATTTCAGTGGCCAGATGACAGAGACGAGAGAGCTATAGAAAAATCTAAGTTGTTCAGTCTAGTCAGGCCAGTAAGCCATAGGTTCCTTTGAGAAACCAAGTCTCAGTGAATAAGGTGGGTAATGACGAAGGAAAGACAAGAGAAAGATGAGTGATTCCTTGTTGACATCTTAGAATATGAGATCATCTGGGAGATGGCCCTCTGTGCATGCCTGTGAAGATTGTCTTTACTCCCTTAATAGTGCTGGGATGATATGGATATGCCCACTGTGGATAGAGCCATTCCTTGACTATGATGCTGGATTATATAAACTGAGGGAACAGAGAAAACAGAAAGAAAAGAAAACAAATGGAATAGAAGCATGTACTCACTGTTTTCCTCTTCCGGATTGTGGATGAGTGTGCTGAGGGCCTTCAGTCTTGTTCAGCTTTGGTGCCTCTTCCTCGTCAGGCTTTGCAATTGATATGCAAGCCCTAGCATTTTGTTCATTGGACTGTATCACAGAAAAGGGACCAGAAACTAACACACTGGTGTTTTTCTGAAAATAATTAGATGTATTGTAAAGTTTAATCTAAAAAAAATCAGAGACACTTATAGCTCTTTGGAACATGTGTTGAAGTGCTATGCCAGGCTTGCAGTGTAGGGGCCGAGATGGAAGACTGACCAAGTCAGACGGTGGCAGTAAGAGTGTTAAAACGAAACCAGTTTTACTGATGAAGTAAAGTAGACAGCTGCCAAACCTTCATTTAAAAAAGTAATTTTAAATTAATATATTGGCAGCATTTTGATCAATTAGGTAAATTCTGATGGCTCTGGACAACGGCTGTTATTTTTACCAGCAATTAACATCAGTTACTTGCAAAACAGTCATACTGTGTTTTAAAGTTAAAATTATATTTGAACATAATTTTTAAAATGGAAAAAGAGAAAAATATGGTCCCAAATTTATAAATTCAGACACCATCTACATCTCTGAATTCATCTTCAAGATAAATGTGATTGTAGTGTTTTAAA
The DNA here is from genome assembly GCF_964271855.1 of Acomys minous. Lineage (NCBI taxonomy): Eukaryota > Metazoa > Chordata > Mammalia > Rodentia > Muridae > Acomys > Acomys minous. The sequence continues at coordinate 32,888,415 of NC_140501.1, read as the reverse complement.
AAACCTTCATATTAGTGTAGTGTCATAAATTTTATCAATAAGAATTAATTCTGTTTGTCTTTCTGTACAACTCTATGAATGTGGTCTCTCTCTCTTTGTGTGTCTGTCTGTCTGTCTGTTCTCTCTCTTCTCTTCTCTTCTCTCTCTCTCTCTCTCTCTCTCTCTCTCTCTCTCTCTCTCTCTCTCTGTGTGTGTCTGTCTGTCTGTCTGTTTCTCTCTCTTCTCTTCTCTCTCTCTCTCTCTCTCTCTCTCTCTCTCTGTGTGTGTGTGTGTGTGTTTATGTGTTTACAATCATCACAATGCTTTGGTTCACTTGCATGAATACAAATATTCTGATGATCAGCAAAGTCTTTTAAAAGTTTCTCTGAATCTCTGCCCATAGGCAATCACTACAATGACAAAAATTTCTTTGACTGAAAAGTTCCCCATGCTCTCACAGACAACACTCTTCTGCCAGACCAAGTAAAACACAGAAGTAATTATTTCTTTCTTTACAGTACATGATGTTGGTATAGAATCAGATTGTTCAAATATAAATTCTATAGTTTGAGTGAAACAATTAATGTTCATTATGACTGCTCTAAAATAGTCTAGACCAGGATAGAATGAATTGAACATATTATTCATAACTACACCATGTTAACATGTAGGTGATCATAATTATTTCTTTACTCAATACATTTTTGATTTAGATTTGCTTTAATATTTAAATAATCCTTGTTTTTTTACATGATTTTTGAATTGACCTTTTGACATTCAACTTGAACACGTTTCTCCAGATAAAATACTAATTCAAATCATTCTTAGAAGCTCTTATAATTGAAAACTATATTTTGTCATGATCAATTTAAATAAATTTGATTTAAATACATTTCTTTTTTCTTTTTTATTAACATATAATTGCATCACTTTTCCCTTTCTTTTTTCTCTCCAATCTTCCCCATATGCCCTCTTTCTAACCCCTTCTATGTTCTTTGATCCCTTACATTGATTTCTTCTGTCGTTGTTGCACACACATAAATATGTGCACAAATATATGATCAGAACCTTCTGAGTGTGTTTAGCATTGCCTATGTATATGTAAATGTCAGGGATGAACATTTTGTATTGAATAATTAGTTATGGGTCTCATCCCTGAAAGAGATTAATTCCCTTTCTCTTGGCCTTATAGAATTGGTTGCAGCTCTTTATTTTGGGAGAACACTGAGATGTCTTTCTACTGCATTAGCATGTCTGTTGATATTGTTGTTTTTCAGTTCTTGATTAGGTAGTGCTTCTGGTGAGCTAGCATTATGTCTCTCCCTGCCCTTTCTAGGTGACACAATCTCCAGCAGGCTTCTTGGTAGTCTTCTCCCATTATGTATCCTTTGCCTTTGTGCTCCTATCTCAAATTCATAAAAAACAAAACAAAACAAAAAACCAAACACTTTTTTTTTGTTCAAAAGCTGAATCATGACTTAGCACCATGTTTGCTATATTTATTCATTTTCTTCTGGAAAATGGGTTTATTAAATCACAATTTCTATATCTCATATCTGCTTTCCTATACTACACTATTCTTTATATTTTTTTCATTATTGAGACATCATAATGATCTTCATACTTGTTCATTTTTAACACCCTGAAGAAATTTAAGCTTTTAAAAAATTAGTTCTTCTTCCACCCTCAACCTGATTATGGTTGTATCAGGATTTACTTATTCACTCAGATCTAGCCTGTCCTTATCCTGTGACTAAGACAATGTATCTCTAGTGTTTTCATTTAGTTCTGTAGTTTTTCTAACATCTGCAGCAGTTTTCATTCTGCTATTATTTTATACTGTTTTGAGCATTTTTTACAAGTTATTATTTTTAGGGTCTTCTGTGGTATCTGCTGGCCCAACTTTTTAATGGTATTTTCTTCTCTATTTACTTCTTTTATCCCTTGCACGCATTTTACTTGTTTTTCTGCCTTTGTCCAGTCCTTCTTCTCATATGTTTATAATAGCATATTTCTTATCTGGTGCTAATTTGCCTTTCATTTACCAAGAGCTACTGCTTCTTTCACTGATTCTTGGTGTGTGTGTGTGTGTGTGTGTGTGTGTGTGTGTGTGTGTGTGTGTGTGTGTACGCGCACATGCTCACACGCTCACTTTGGAGAGTAGACAGAAGAGCTGCAATGAACACTCAGAGTTCTTTCAAACCTGATTAGATTCCTGGAAGTATAGCCTGCTCCACACAGATCAGAAGAAATTCACAGTTACAGAGTGCTTAGTCTTCAGTGCTGTGGTGTTTTCTTACACATTGTTTTCCTCAAGCAGAACTTACTCCTTCTCTATTACCTTTCAAAATGAGAACAGATTGAATGAGTTTCACTTTGTGTGCTGAGATATGAAATAGACATGCATGGGTAAACCTACATTCCTTTTTTAATTTTATTTTTGGGGTGCGGGGAAGAAAGTACCTGTTATGCATTGGATGTTTGTATCCTACATGATTTCATTGGACTTTCACTTTCACATAGGCAGGTGTGTAAATTCCTAGTCTCACTAAAGCAGGAATAAATCAACCTAACGGTATGATTTAGTACTGGAGACCCAATTTCTTGCTTGTTTCCATTTTCTTAATAGTAAAAATAAATTTTTTGTGTGTCTAAATGATGCTTCTTCTACGTGACTTTTTAGAACACTCAGAGACTGATTAAGGAAATTTTATAATATCCTTTCAAATCTTCCTTGGTAACAGTGTCTTTATTTCAAAACTGTCTTTTCTCTTTGAAGACATTACATTGATATGCAGATATTTTACCTACGGAGTCTATTCTTATGACCTGTTTCATTCATAACTATTTATATTTTAAGATTATATAATGGTTGGAAGATTATATTTTTATGTAGCTTTTTTGTAAATCCTATTTGTGTAGAGCAGGAAGATTGGAAGAAACTGATCACTGTACAAATCCATAATCTTCTATTTCAGTTTTGGTTTTTATATTTAATAATTTTAGACACATGACTGTACTTTTTTTCTTTTAAATGCAGCTGATTGACATTTACTGGAAAATTATTATATATTTTATTTATTAATTAGTATAGATAGGGGATTCTAAATGTTTACTATGTGTTAACAAATGCTCCAAATATTACAAATTATAAAGATATTTAATTACAAAGATATTTATAAAGGTAATATCAATGTCATTTCCTAATCCTATTCATGCCATGAGATTCAGGTCACAGAAACATTTCTTGTTTTAATGCTTGTGAGAGAGCTTATCTTGGCTTCACTCTCTTTCATTTCAACAAAACCATGCTTGCTAACAGAAAGTGGGAGGACTAATTTAAAAAGAACTCTTCGAACTGTACATTAGTATTCTTAGATGCTGAAATAAGCTGAGGATCAAAGACTATGCTAAATAATTGACAAGCAATAGCTAGAGAATAAATAACAGTCTAATTAGACTCTCCTGGAAGGCTTAATTGTGTGACTCACTAAGGAATCCTATTACTGCAAAGGTAACTTATTAATGTTAATTATGATTTATTTTTATGTACCAGCAGGGATTCTAATAACAACACAGACACACTAAACAAATAGGACACAGGAATAGAAGTAAGACAAACAGCTTATGGTCCATTGTCACCTTTCTTTGACCTCCTGAACTTGGACCCGTCTATTTTGTGTCTTGTTTTTTGCAATTAGTCATGCAGAACGCAAATGTATTGTCCTTAGGTGCAAAAGAGCTTTGCCTTCTAATAATTTTCCAGTGTAATTTTGAATAAGAAAAATGTGAAAGCACTACAGGGTTGTAAAATTTTTAACATACAGAACAGAAAATTCAGCAAGAAGCAAATCACCAACAATTTTGCTATATATATATCCAGAGTGCCAGGATCAAGCATATGAAAATAATATGACTAATTTAACCACAGAAGCCACTAAGCAAGCTCGTTAGCAACAAAGGACACATAAAAGCCTGTAAAGGGGAAATTTGCTTTTTGTTTTCAACCACTGCTGTTTGAAGGGTGAATATGAACCAGGTGAGTGGGTAGACGGCTGAATATTAAGCGTGTTTGCCTACTTGGCAGAGCTTCCAGGCTTTCTTGTCTGAGACAGGTACACTGGTTAACTTGTTGTCTGGACTGGCAGATGTCCACTGTGGGGAAGTATCCATGCATCTCTTTCTTTGCCTAAGAGAAAGTTCTCTTTCTCCTAGTTCATCTCTTAGACTATAAGCAGTGACAGCAAAGCCCACTGACTAATGCCTTCTGTTTCCACCTCATTCATCAGGCTTCAGCTTGACACCCTGGACTGTCTCAGCAGAGCTTATTATTCCCATTCTTGGCCTGAGTTGCCCAAAGCAAAATCCAGCCAAAAACTTGATAGCACTTCCTGTTTTCATAGTGTTCTACTGCTTAAAGTAGTAATCATGCTTACTGCTACACAGCTATCACAACATCTCAGATACAGTAGGTATTCAGAAAATGTTTGGTAACAAATAAAAGAAATTACTTCAAGCAGTTCATGATCACTTTTACATAAAATAATGAGTGAGGCCAAAATCTTTATTTAGTGGTGCTATGAGAAACTATTCAAATTGATAAATAAAGCAAATCGGTAAAGAATACTAGTTAAAAAATCTTTGGCTCTCATTTACGTTTAGATATTGAGAAGATTTGTGTATTGCTTGTTTAGATAATATTTCAAATTAAGTCAGGGTGTTACAATGCATTAAATGTATCATCTTGTCTTATTCGGGTGTGTAGATTTTTAAAAAAGAAACCAATTGATGTAAATCAGATAAAAATACAGAAACAAATCCTGGTTAAAAAATTCTATACTATTCATTTCTTTAGAATTTAACAATTATTATTTAAATTAAGTTGTAAAGTGCAGACAACTGTTAACAACAGTTTTAATGTTTTACTTTAATTCAGCAGTCATTCTTTGTCAGAAACAGCCAACCAAAAGTAATCCAGTTTAGATTTCCTGTGTCTGGTATCTCTGGAGTAACAGAGAACAGGATCTATAGTCCCACTGTAGGGGGTCTGCATTCTCAAAAGGAGAAAAAAAAAGCTAGCTGCTCAGGCAAGATTTTGAAAACTTCAGAAAACAGGAACTATTGACACAATCTTAGAAAATAATTTTGTAGAATTCTGACAGGAAATATGCTTAATATAACCATGAAAAATAAGCATTAAGGAACAATCCATAAAATAGCTTTAAAGTCCCTTTTATGATGCTAATTTCATGAAAGACAAAGTCATACCTTTACAATGGACTTTGGGACAATGGAGGATGAGGAGAGGGCAGGTACTGAATACAGCATGGAGTCTTAAACTGAGAAAAAGTCAGTAAAAATGTCAACAAATATGCTGAGATAAAAGTGGTGTGCAGTTTAATGGAAAGTATTATATCAATTGTACTTATTGTTCACTAAATATTTGTAGTTGTACTAAATACTAACAAGAGTACATGTTAGTTGAGGCTGGGACTTCTTTTCCATTTGTGATTTATATAGAAGTTGAAAATTTTGTCATAGTTCAAAAAGTTTTAATGTCTTCTTTTAAAAAAGCAAGATGGTAAAGTGGTTTAGTTAAGTTTAGCTGATTCACCGTTCCATGACTAGGACATGGACGTGGTTAGTATACCGATGTTTTTTTTTTTTCAAATCACAGCACTGCTCACTGTCACTTTCTGACTTGGTGTAAGATCAATATGTTGGGAACTATTTTATTTCTCTTGTGTAGTTACCCAACCAATAAATTAACTTTCCTAGTGGCAAGATTATTACTGCCTTGTTCTCTGAACCATCAGGTTACCAAAAGACATACTTTCACTATGAGAACCAAACATTATTAAAAATGCATAAATTTTACTCTTAAAATGAAATGTATAAACATTAGATTTCAGATAAAAAAAATGAAGTTAATAATCAGTTCTCTTCATTCTTTCCTTTTATTATCTTAGCCTATATTAATAGAATATTACTCTTTAAATATCTGCCATTTCTTCTACTTGTAGACATTCTAACAAATGATCATGGATCACTCTGTTGTTGAATTTTTCTGGTAGTTTTCACAGCTTTGTTTTATGTTTTTCTCCATGTTTTTCTGATAGCTAAAGAAATGACTTGATTTTTGCCATTCAGTTTCTGATTTCAAATACCAACTTACAAACATCTTGCCCTCACAATATCTTTGTTTCTGTAGACAGAAAAATGGAATACTCAAGGCCTATATAAGACACATGGTTTTATTGGTAAACTAGCCCTGGGTCACTGGAGATTTTTATAGGCAGAGTTTAGTCATGAAAACTTTTTGTTCTTGGCCTCATCTAATGGTAGAAATAACTGGTGGTTTAGTCAGAGACAAATCAGATTCAGAGTCTAACTATTTGCAGTTTTATTTCTTTTTGTTAGAACATAACTTTTAAACCAAACTGAACATGACAATACTTGAGTTTTTAAACAGGCTGTGAAGTTATTTCTCATGGCAGTCCTGAAAATTAGTAGTTTCCTGAGCTTTTTACTATTCATATAAAATGTTGCTAATAATATTGACAGTTAAGTGTCAGAGCTCTGCATAGAGCACAGACAAAATGATAATTTTCAGAGAACGTGATGTGGGCTCATAGTGAAAAATGAAAAATAACCAGGATTTTCTGATCTAGTTTTGAAATTTAAAACTCTTGGTACAAGTTCATGGCTCTTTTATCTCTCAAATTCCTAAAAAACTCCCCTTTGTCCCACTTTCCTGGTAAGTGAAGACTCTCATGGGACATATCCCTTGGGCTAGTGTCCAGATATAAGTGAGTATATACCATTTGACTCTTCCTGCTTCTGGGTTAACTCACTCATTGTGATCATTTCTAGTTCAATCCCGTATGTGACCACATTCCCTGGATGTGGAGGCCTGGTGGCACTCAGAGGAAGGATAGCAGGCTACCAAAAAGAGACTTGATACCCTATGAGCATATAGAGGAGCAGGAGGTCCCCCTTAGTCACAGTCATAGAGGAGGGGAGTAAGGGAAAAATGGGAAGGAGGGAGGAATAGGAGGATACAAGGGATAACACTTGAGGTGTAAAATGAATAAATTAATAAAATATATTTTAAAATTCCTAAAAACTAAGCAGGGAGTATGGGTGAATAAATTTCAGTTATTTTGAACACTTCTTTAAGAAGCACACAAGGCCTGAGCACAGAACCCCACAAAAGGAATATTTAGCAGTTTGCCTGGAAGTCACCTGCCTGTTGGTCTCAAATCCCTTAGCCACTTTTTGGTAATAATGGATATGTTTTGGTGAACTGAGTACTGTGTTTGTTTTTCAGATCTCAAAACTCTTTTGGCTAAATAATTTCCTCATTATTACATAGAAGGTATTGAATATATAACACACTGCTCTTAGTATAAATGCTTGGAAAACACTATTTTAAAATAAAAAAGTTCTATCACTTATTAGTTTAAAAATATTTCAAAACCTACAAATATGGCTTCTCCGATGTGGGTTTTCATAGATGATTGAGAAAAGCATGATAGGAATAGGAGGCAGTTGGTGCAAAGTTCTATTTTGAGACCATGCTAGGTGTTTGGTAGGCAACATTGTATAGTCCACATGAAGTCCACACGAAGTGAAATTTGCTTTTTCAGGTAGAAATGTAGTCTTATTTAAGCGCGTTTTTCACTGTCACAATTTGTAAGAGGGACATACTATTACTTATCTATATCCTAAAATATAAAAAGAAATATTTGGTCCAACATATAAGCAGTGACCAGTTTAAGAAATAACTACCACACATACAAATCAAGCTGGAGTCAGCATGACTGTGAAGAAAGGACTTTCTGTTTTTCCTCCTTCTTTAAACAAATATATATATACATATATATATATACATATATAATCTTTAAAAATTTTTCTCTTATTATCTTTAGGAGTTTTTTCTTATTTTTCTATTCCCTACAATGGCTCATGGAATTAATAATCTTTGCCTTTCAGGTTATAAAATAATCAGGATGGAGTCTGGAAAACATTCCTAGTGATTGAAATTTTCTTTTCGCAATGTCTGATCTTCTTGTAGAGCATGGAAAGACATAATAGTAACAGCCTCATGCATAAGAGGGTTTAAGTCCACTTTTACCCTTCTGTCTTTTTGTGTGTGTGTGTGTGTGTGTGATTCTACTTCAAAACTTCAAGATTAAATATATATATAAAATACAAGTAAAGTTTGAAAAGACATAGTGAGAAGTGTAGAGACAGAAATCAATATGAGACTAAATTTTTGTGGTGTGGGCTAGCGTATCTTAAATTATGGTTCTCAGTTACTAGTGTGAGGCATTTTGAATTTACAGAACTTCCACTCAGAGAGACTTAAGATATGAAAGGGCAGTAAACTTACTGATGATGTCAGATTGGCTAAGATATAATAATAAAATCTGTATCAAGGTTTGGATGAAGAAGCAAGGTGGACTGAGAGTCATAAGTTAGTCTAGTAACTGTTTATCTTGATTTTCTTTGTATTCTCTTTTTTTTTTTTAGCTTCGATATTTGTGTTTATTCTTCATTTAACTTTTAAAAGACTACTATAGTTAAAACAAAAACTTTTCTCCTTCATTTGGATTCTTATCATGGGGGTACTTCAAAGCCAATTTTCTATATGCCTTTTTTCAATTCTTCCCGGGTGGCATTGCGCTTGACCCCCCAAATACCATAGTACATGATTTCTTTCACCATGGTTTACAGCCAATGAGCGGGCCAGTGCCAGAGAACGGAGAGAGGAGTGTAGCACAGCGCGGTTCAGCCAGAAATGGGCTCCTCCTCCACCCACCAAACGTTCTGGAAACTTCTTCCTGGTCGCTGCAGCTGATTTCTTTTGTAGCGAAGCCCTGGTGAGTCCTGTATTCTCTTTTTTTATAATCTAACAGTGTAGACATAACTTTTTGAGCTATATGTAGTACATGTATGGAGACTGTTTCCTGCCAGATAAGTACCATATAATCAGATCACATTTACCCCTAGACAATTAGTAATTAATAAACATGGATGCCTAGTATAATATTATGACAACTAGTTACATATTACTTATGTTACTGACAACTAATTTATATATTAAATATCAAACAATTAATTGTTAATATTTAGGATGTAAAATAACATTGACTGTGCATCTTTGGGGCTTTGACATTACTCATACATAATAATATGTTTGTTGATACATCGCTGTCTGATGCCACATACCACAAACCTTTCCAGACCATGTTCTGTGCAATAATTATACAATAATTTATTAGTACTAGTTTCATCAGTAATGTGAATAACTTTCTCATGAGCTAAAACATAAAGTATGGCCTTGGATAATATATTCATAACCTTATAGAAAATGAAATTGTTATTAATGAGAACAACTTAATCTGCTTCATCTTGCTTTCAGCTTCTGGATTTTCATTTTTTAAATTTTTCCCTTGGTGAGGAAAGCTTTATAACGATAAAGTTTTAGCAATTTGTTTTGTAAGCTAAATAAGCTCTCCAAAGAAGCTGGATCTAGCTGAAAACATCAAGCAAGTGACCCAGGCCTTGTTATTGTCCTTGTCAGTTTCATTGTAGCTAAAGCAATGGCTTTTTCTTAGCCTCTACTCAGTAATATGCAAAAAGAATCTTTTAAAGTGAGAGGAAAAAAAAACAGAAAAGATAAGCTTTTGCTTCCCGGAGATCCCAGCAAGTTACCTAGAGATACATTATTAATCAGCTTCTCTTGTTGATAGTACATGATCAGTTTATTGATATTCCTTGTGCCTGTGGATAAAAATAAGAGGGTGGAGGAGACTGAATAATGTCAGCTGCCGTACAATAGCTCTGTTTCTGCCTTTTTACTTGGGGATTTTAGTACAGCATATAGCTGTTTCAGTAATTGCAGTACAGAAACATCTGGGGAGGATAGTTTAACATGTTTGTCTCTTCAAAGCCCCTAACAAATACCATGTACATCATCAACACTAAAAACTCTTTGAAGTAGTCTGTAACTACTGAGCATGCATTAAGAAACTAGTGTATGATTTGTACCCTGATAAAGGAATCTATGAAATAAATTTAATATGTTGCTGGTTCTTCATTAATTATCCAGAGCTTCAACGGTTGTTATTTCCAGGTTTAGCCATGAAAGACTTTGGTTAATATGTGTTTTGACTTTTCAAGCATTTTATCACCTATGTCATGAGCAAAACCCACACTGCAGAATTTAGTTTTCTGTTTTCTCACCTGTACCATTTTCAAAATTTGGCAGAGATTCTTTGAGAGCAAATTTTGTTTTTACCATAAGACTTAATTCTGTTAAATGTTTCCATAAAGATTTTATGATTTGGGATAGAAGTAGCTCTATAGATTGCTTTTCACAACAATGATGAAGGACAATGAAGAGTCCTTTGTTTTAAAAACTATTAAGATTATTGAAATAGCAGGAGAAAAAACATCACACTAAGCAGGGCCCCTCTGTAACTGCATGGATGCATACTCAGTGTACGACAATAGAAGATGCCATAATCACCTCAGATGTTGTGTACCGATGCAGAATATTTAGAGAATATTATTATCTTTTCACATTAGTGTTCATTGATTCTGAAGGCGCTTTTTTGAGTGTTTAAGAATGTTTGGATAAGAAGAATTAAATATTTGAGAGGAAAAAGCACAATATGAAGGATGAATATGAGGCACCAAGAAGAGACTTGATACCCTATGAGCATATACAGGGGGAGATAATCCCCCTCAGGAACAGTCATAGGGGAGGGGAGTAAGGGGAAAATAGGAGGGAGGGAAGAATGGGAGGATATAAGGGATGAGATAACCATTGAGATGTAACAAGAATAAATTAATAATACAAATTTAAAAAAGAATGAATATGAGGAATAATAACTAGTACTAAGAACATTTTTAAAAGCCACAGAGAAATCTATAACTGTTGAAGATTCCTAAAATGTATACACATATAAAACTTAATGAACTTTCCATATAATGAGAGAATAACATCCCAAGTCCATACCATACACTAACAAATAAAAGATCTGATACTAGAAATACGTTAACTTTTTCTGAAGTCTTAGCCAGTGGTGCCCCATATACTGACACTCCAGAACTTGATGGTAAGACCCTGTTGTTGAATATATTATATATCTAAATCATAGAACATGAAGAAGTAAAATTGGTACTTACCGGAGAGCTACATCTGGTTTCCATAGTACCAGAAGCTACTACGCATACTACTGGAGAAGGAAAGTGATCATTAATCTCACACAGATGTGAATCTTGTCAGCTAAAATAATATACTGGTGACAAGAAATGCACACAGACCCAGTAGTGGTGTCAATATTATGGGAACAACTAACTAACTATTCTCTGATTGTACTTACTCTTCTTTCCAGAGAAGGAAAACATACTTCAGTTCAAGAACCTATAGCTAGATAGGTCATGGATCCTTGTAGAAAATCTACTGATTTTATTCCACCAAAGGAATATATTGATGAAGCAAAGCCTAATGACTCATTACTATGTCCATACATATGTTTATCACTCAACTCTCAGCAGATATTCCTCTTTTTGTAGTAAATGGTTGTGAACATCAAAATTCACAATTGGTCAATGAGCAAAGAGTGGAAGAGTTCAGAATGCTCATCTCTATGTGGAATATCAATATCATACCTCTGTTTTTCTTCTTCTTCTTCTTCTTCTTCTTCTTCTTCTTCTTCTTCTTCTTCTTCTTCTTCTTCTTCTTCTTCTTTTTGGTTTGGTTTTCTCAGACAGAGTGTCTCTGTGTAGCATTGGCTGTCCTCGACTAGCTTTGTAGACCAGGCTGGCCTCGAACTCACAACAATCCACCTGCTTCTACCTCCTGAGTGGTAGAATTAAAGGAGTGAGCCACCACTCCTGGCTTCATACCCTTTTTGTTTTTCACACACACACACACACACACACACACACACACACACACACACACACACACACACACACACACACACATATATATACCCATTTTATTTATATATATAAACCCAAAATGATGACTGACTTCAACAAGGAAGTATTATTCAGATACAGCAGGACAGATTCATACATGGACTCATTGAGGCTACAACAGAATGTTCAAAATCTGCACAATCCCAAGCAATATAAAAACTCAACAGGAAAAGAAGAGGTGGGTACAGAATCCCATCATTAGCTGAAGAGCCATTGGCATTTGATTGCTTCTGATTTCTTGATTGGCATATGTTCACACAGGCAAGCTTATCAGTGCACAAATGTTGGTGATTTTCCGCATAATCTCCACAAAGTAATTGTGGTGGTTTGAATAATAATGGCACTCACAGGCTCCCATACTTGAATATTTGATGATTTCTAGTAGGTGGAAAGCTTAAGAGAGTTAAGAAAGGTGGTCTTGTTAGAAAAGGTCTGTCAATGAGGTTGAACTTTGAGGATGCAAAATCCCACACTAAGTCTAGTGTTTCTCCCTCTCTGCTGCCTATGGATCATGATGTAATCTCATATCTACTGTTCCAGGGCAATGACTGCCTGTCTATTGGCAGGACATCTGTCATACTGAACATGCATTGACCCTCTGAAATCCAAAGGAAGTCTCCAATTACGTGTTTCCTCTATAAATTGCCTTGATCATGATGTGTTTTTCACAAAAATAGACAGTAATTGGTGTGTGTGTGTGTGTGTATGTGTGTGTCTGTGTCTGTGTGTGTATGAGAGAGAGAGAGAGAGAGAGAGAGAGAGAGAGAGAGAGAGAGAGAGAGAGAGATTTTATATACCATAAAAGTATATTACTAATTTTTCCAGCATATCTTTCCTTCTTATGTTGTCCCTGGCAACTACTATTGTTAAAAATCAATTTGGATTTTTAGAAGTATCTACTTTCATACCCCCACTAGTTCAACATAACGATCATTTTAATATCCATCATTTGTCTCTTGCTCATTTTTCCCATTCTGATGAGTATCCCTTACTATTATGATGAATATTAGTTTCATGAACTGTTTATTCGCCATGTATTGATGAAGGATGTTAAAACGGTTTCCATTGTTTAGTTCTAGGTAAAAAAGCTGTTGTGAATAACATGTTCATTTGGACATGATTTTTATTTCCTTGGTGAATATCAGTGAGGAATGGCTATATGTATAGCAATTGCATTTCTAAATGTTGAAGAATCTTAAGTGTTTTCCAAAGTGATTATATCATTTAACATTTTCCCTATGAATGTGGGGTTTTTGTGTGTGTGTGTGTTTGTATTTTTGCACACTCAAAAAAACAGATTCTGAGTCTGTTCTGTTTTGGAAGAACTGTCTTCTAGGGTGCTCCTTGACCCTGAGGAAACTCTAGGCAAGAGCTAGCCATAGCAAGGGCCTAAATTATATATATATTTACTTCCCAGCACTCAGGAGGTAGATCCAGGGGGATAAATATATCATATATATATATATATATATATATATATATATATATATATATATATATGGTGTTGACATTGTTCAGGTTTTGTTTAGGAGACCATAATGTGAAGACTTTGAATAAAGTTCCCTAGCATATATAGAAGACAGAATATCATAATAGAAATTCCAATCTCTCTTTCAGTCTTCCTGTTCCTTCTTATCTGATGCTCTCTGAGCCTTAGGTGTGGGTGTGGCATTGAGTATATATGAAGTAGGGATATGTGGTCTATGGTTATTTATTCCATTTTTAGACATTACCAAGATGCAGATCTGTGATCAGTTTTCTTTGGAGACATCATGGTATCAGATATCACTCTGCACTTGAAGGTGGTATCAGTCTTCATATAAATGTAGAAGATGGAGGACAGGGATAACAGTACATTCTTGATAACAGAAGGTTTTTTATTTTTACTTTTATTTTATAGCAGGTTGTTGAGCAGGCCATGAAATTTATTTGTCTTTTGTCCTTAAGGAGCCATGCATCACTTCACGAACTCTTATTTTCATTTTTAAGTTGTTGAAAGAATTATGGCTGAGTCAAATTATTTTCTAACATAAGAACATAATGAGAAGTTTAAGAGGAAATTGATAGGTAGATATGCAGATCAATGTTCTGTTTTCTAGTATGTGTGTATGCCATGGGCATTAAAGAAAGCTTATTTTGGGACACTTTTATGTAGATAAAGTTCTGTATTATAATCATAAATAATCCACCTGTCTATTAAAATCTGACTAAAGGGCAACTGTGACAGCATTAAATACACTTTTGTTATTATTTTCCTAATTTTATAATTTTGGAGTGAAACATGTTTGTAAGCTATTCATATCTCCTTCTATTTTACCCAGTTGTACCTATATTAGAGGTGGCATCTATGTCTATGCAAAGCACTTCTATCAGGATAATTTTCACATTAAGAAATAGGAAATGAAACTTAAGGAAAGTTAATTTTATTTATTAATAAGGAAGATGTTGAGAGTAATGGTTAAAATTGCATTTTTAAGCTATCAGTGGATGTAATTTAGTCCTTCATTCTGCCTTCCTTCTTTCAACTTCTCTTTATTGCAGGTAATTGAGAATTAGTCACATTTGTTATTTTTAGCACACCATCATTTTGAACAGAAATGCAAATGAAACTATAAGAGCAGTCAAAGAGAAATTATCAAAAATAGTTTATATTTTAAAATTAGAATTCATGAATGTTAGAGAACTTTTTAGAGTTTATTATTCATTTTCTTTTTGTTTAGATTCACTGCAAAGAGCTGCCCTCCACACATTCAAAGTCAAACCCATTGTTGTTAAGAACAGGCACATTTGTGGCATTTGTTTTAATAATAATCTTTGACTTTAATGAAGTGGTTTTTGAGGCTCTGGTCTATTTTCTGTCTTATCTCTGAAATTAATATAAACTAAAATTTCCAGGAAATGTCTTCTAACTGCATAGTTAAACATTTTAAGCTCAACCTGAAAAAAAAATCATTAAAGTGGTCATGATTACACTACCTGGGTACTCTCCAATTAAAAAGCAGAATTTCCAAGGCCATTTCTTTATTAGAATTTAATTTTATAAAGAGGCTGCTCATTTGAAGGACATCTGAAGTCTGAGTTATAATGCATCTGTCACTCTTGAAAACACAGGCAATTAATATACAGAAATACAAAATTCCCTAAGCAGTACTTTTGCCCACAGTTCATTTATAAATGTTTATTGGATTTTTTATGCTAAACTGCAAATTATCCAATCCCTGAAAACAAGACAAACCACCCTGTCACATTATACTTCAAAATGTCAATGTTTAATTCTAACTCCTCTCAGCACACTTGTATCACATTTGATTGAAAATACTTAGAGATGCCAGGGTTTTCATCTCAATAATGAGAAAGAAAGTCACTCCATTTTAAGACTCACTACGCCAGTTAATATATACCTATTTAACAAATTACTGTTTCCTCTGGTAAATTGATCTGCCAAACTCCCAAGAAATTTAACACATTTACCAAGTATAATTTATTCACACAATACCATAGAGATCACACTTATCACTTTAAATACATACTTGTACTTAAAATAATTGCAAAGCTCTGTTATCAGCACTGCAATTTTTGTCTCTTACATAAATCAATAATGCAGCAATTTTTATCACTGGTAAAAAGAACTGACTAAATTAAGAAGCAATATCACTGCATGAAAGCTTTCATAGGAATTTGCAAATGAATTACCAATGTATTGGGGGAAAATTCAATGCTTATATTTTGTTTATTCTGCACTTTATTTCAACACTAAGAAACATTTAATTTCCTTTTCATCACAAATTTTAGAGTTCTTCAGACTGCCAGGGTAATAGTGTGTATCCATGATTCCAGGCTCTGGGAGGTCGAAGCAGGAGGATTAGAAATTTGAGGCCAATCTAAGCCAGATACCGAAGGTCTATCTCACCAGCCATCGCTACCTATAAAGAAAATTTTCATTGTTCAAATGAAAAGTTACTGACTTAGATAAGAAAAGTAGAAAATAATCTGATTATACTTGTAACCTAGAATTTAAAAGACAATGAGTAATGAATTTAAGACATTAACACTTCTAACTAATGTGATAAAGAAGTTATTAGGGGCCATGGTAGTTTAAGAATGAGATTTGGAGAGGCAGGAGGCCAACACCCAAACTTAGTATAATAAAGCAGAAAATGAGAACTTTTATAATTATAAAGCCTTCATTTTCTTTTGGAATATCAATTGATGGGCCATGTTTTTTATAGCTCTCCATCATTTCTAATTATATGCAGGATCCCAGCTTCAGTTATTCCTAAAGCAATGGTTCCTAATGCTAGAACCCTTTTATATAGTTCCTCATATTATAGTGACCAACAACCATAAAATATATCATTATGACTTCATAGCTAACTTTGCTACTGTTATGAATCACAATGTAAATATTTGATCAACAGGGTATATGATATGTGACACTGTAAAGGGTCACAAGTTGAAAAACACGGCCCTCATGCTTTTATAAGAAACTAATTCACATTCCCAAATAGGTAGAAGAGGATTTCAATATGATAGCGGTGAATTATTTTCTTTGGAATCTCAAAGACGTTCTTTTCTTTCATGTCTTAATAGTTTTGTGTCTTTCATTGTTTTAGGAGCCTTTCCAACCACCAAACTTGTTAACATTGAAACCTACCATTTCACATTTATTGCTATCACTAACTCAAATTTTCTTATTCATTGTTGCTTTATATATTCATTTACTTTCTTATTCAGATAGAACACAAGTCAGTGACCCTAGGCATTGGATCTCCTGTGTTACTACTGCAGAGCAGACTCTCAGGATAGAGTTGAAAAACAGTGTAGCATTCACAAATGAAAGTTTCTTTAACATAGCTCATGCTACATATAAATATAAATCACAACAGATAAGATAAACTTTGTTGCAATGACAATGCTCATGAAAAAATATCAACTGTGACAATATTGGAGATACATCTACCCTCGTCTTATATGTTAATTATGCAATTAATTTTGAAATCAATATTATTTATATTAAACTCTCTTATCGGTAGTTGGTAATAACATAGATATCACTTTGTACTTTTGGTGTTATTTATATTCTCAGGTCAGTTCAACTCATACTATGATGTATTTGGAGTTAAATTTGGCAATCATGAAGCTGTTCACTGTGGGAAGGGCTGTTATTTTCCATCTTTCCCCTGCTGTGGCTAGACTTTTTTCTTGGCTGCATTCTTTCTGAACTGACCCTTTTGTTTCTGTCCAAAAATCAGAAATAACATGTCACCATTACATCATGCTTAAATTTTCCACCAAAACAATCTGAAATCACTTGGACTCATTTATTAAATGGTATTTCCCCAAATCTTTCAATTCTCATGAGTCAGTAGTAATTAATCTTATGCTGACTGTCAAAGGCCATGCACTAAGATCTTATATAAAATCTAGTCAAGATACAGTTTAATATTTAGTAGATGTTTCTTTTAAATATATTTTTATTATATTTATTTTTTATATTTTACATAACATAAAATTTTATTATTATACAGAAATACAATAAAATACATACAGGAAGAAGAAGCATGAAACAATCATGAATTATATAAATATTACATTCATAGTGTTTTGGTTATTTGTATTTGGCAACCTTAAAGAAAACATTTTTCTTTTCTAGGGGAGCCTAAAATTCTGAATGTAAACTAATATGTATCATATTTCATCTCTATCAAATTAAAACATCTATTTAGACCTAAGCACACCTTCAACATGCAGGCCCGGCTTATTGAAAATATAGTTCCCACAACTATGTAGTTTAATATTAGTAATTGTTAAGCTAGTATGAAGACTGGTGATATGACAGTACAGTGTTTGCTAGCTCCCTTGTTTCTAATAATTGCCATAGCCACCTGCATAATTTTACTATTTTGTATTCTATTGTACATTACTTTCTTAAGCTTACGTGTGATCAGTGTTTTGAGTAAAATTGTTAATTTGCACAGAAACTACTGGCATCAATTTTTTTTAAGTTTACAAAGAAATTTGTTTATATACTATCTGAGGAACTAGAACCCCTAAATTCCTGAAATTAGAAGTTAAAAGTGTTGTTTTCTGAAAATTGTGGCTAATTTCTTTGGTATTATTGGACATAAAACTTTATCAGTGTAACAAGTAGAAATTGTGTTACCAAAGATGCTTGGGGTAATATACAGATATATTGTGAAGTTAATGAATACATGTAATGAGTAAAACTCAGAAGTATATTCAGCATATGATATTGTATGACAACTAACCATGAATGAAGTATCCTGTCTAAAATAAAAACTAATAAGGAGAAACAATTATAAAAACAAATTTTAAAAAGAATTTTAAGTCATCAGTAGACGAATCCTTGAATATTTAAAGATCTTCAAAAAGTATTTTAAAATACTTTTGGTGGAAAGCATGAATGGTGGATATAACAAATAAAATCATGTCTAATAAAGAAAGAGATTGCATAAAATTTTGCCTACCTGTCTAAGAATATGGCATCTTTTGCATGAAATAAGAAACCAGTATGCAAAGGAAAGCTTCATTTGCTTTATCTGTAGCTTAGTCTACTGACTGCTTCTAGAGGCAGAGTTCTCAAGATGATTCTTAAGGTCCCTTACTAACATTATTTAATTATTTAGAAACCTAATCCTAACTGTGTAAGACATTTGCAAAGATATGTAAGGTCATGTGTCTTGATAGAGAAAAATCATCATGAATTATCTACAGGAACATATAACAGAGAAATGTTACAGTTTTTTTCAGATAGATAAAATAGAATATGTGTAAAACAGAGAACTATTGAGAAACCCATGCCTCCCACCATTTATGGCTATAAAGGGTCAAATAAGAGGGAATGTAAAGGACATCTACAGTTTGAGAACCATCCTCAACCAAAGTCCAGTGTGAAAACTTGGGGTATCCAACCCACCCTGCTGCGTTTGAATAGCACTGATGATTGAGCAAGCCTAATTTTCTCAGAACTTTCTGAAAAGCATTCAGCTCTGCTGACCTCTACCATTTTACTTAAACAGAGAATCAACTATATCACCCTGTGACCTAACTTTTAACTTAAAGAACTGTAGGATAATAAATGTTTGTTTTGACCCATTAACTTTGTCATCATTTATTTTACTTGAAATAATAAAGCTAAAGTTGTTGTTTGAGGGGAAAATATAGGGGAAAATAAATCTTAATCTTGATTGTCACAATGAATGGATTGATAAATACTGAGAGAATTAGTGTAAAGTGTTATGGATGTATATAAGTGTATCTCCAGTGAGGATTCATACGGAAAATAAAATATCAGGAGAAAGAGCTGCAGTGAGTGTGGGAAATAACATCTTGTAGGCTAGGAAAGCAAGGATAGAGATAAAGAAAATGAGAAAGCAAAGAGGGAATACAATCCCCAACTAAGATAGTGTAGCTATAGCTGCTGGTGGCACCTGAGATATAAGACTATAGTTTCTTTATGTTTTTCATGGTGACTCACATTGGCTCCCCTTTATTTGAAGCTTCCAATTTACAAGACTGAACAGATACAAAGTTCTCTGCAGACCACCACTCTTTCCTATCCATGTTCTAGTCATTTAAACCTATTTAATAATTCTCCAAACATACATACCACCTTGATTCTCTTCTTTTATTGAATCTTGGTCAGAAACAGAAGAAAAAGAAGTGGTGGTCTATGAAAACAGAAAAAGTAGCCTTGAAATTTATTAACGTAGACAAGAGAAAGTAATGACCATAAAAATGGTTCCCATTTAGTAATGTTTGAGTCATGGTTATGATAGGAAGGTCAAGACAATAGGAATGCTAATGTCATAGATGGAGATGTAGAGAAAGTAGAGCACAAGATAAAATGAAAATGTTCCTGAGAAATGGCTGGTTAAAGGAACCATAAGCCACACTAGATAAGACTGAGCATATTTCAACTGAAAAAATAGAATGTTGTGTTTGGATATGTTAAGTTTATGATTTTGGTTAACCATCAAGTGGGGGATAATTGATATGTAACTGAAGGCAGGAATTGTGGGAACAGTTAATGTTTTCTCTAATAATATATTACAAATTTATTACAGTGGCTGGAAGATGGTTCAGCCAGTAAAGTGCTTTCCACATAAGCCTCGGGTCTTGAGTTTGGATCCCAACTATCCATGTAAAAAAATAGGTGTGGTAGTGTACATCTGTAGCACACACACTTTTTCTACCAATAAAGTGCAGGCTATGCAAGCATAAGGGCCTATATTTATATTCTCAGCATCTAAATAAAAAGCCTGGTATATCCAGAGAACCTTTGATCTACAATGGTGTACTACCTGCAGGATATACTAGGGCAACAGTGGCACAAGAGTTGTGGGAGTAAACAACCAATATCTGATTTGATTGAAGTCCCCCTCCATGATATGGAACCCATATATCCCACTGCATTAGTGATCAAGAATATGAGACTAGGTAGCCTAAGGACCTAGGATAAAACCAAATAATTGGTCTAAAAAGGGAAAAAGATAATATAGTGATAAAATGAGTCTTAATGATATTCTGTTATAATCATGGATCAGTGCCTTGTTCAGCTATTATCTGAGAAGCTTCCTCCCAGAGCAAATGGTAACAAATACAGAGATACAATGCAAAATACTACGTGGTAAAAAAAACATTGGAATATTCAGCTCTAAATATGATGTCTCTATCAAGTTCCTCCCCTCAGAGTTCAGGAAACACTGCAGCTGAGAAGGTGGAAAAAGTGTAAGAGCCAGGTTCGATAGAGGACAGCAAGAAAACAAGACTTCCAAATTAACATGAGCAAAGCACATATGAACTCACAAAAACTGATACAGCAGGCGCAGGACGTGTACCAGTCTGCACCTTGTCCTCTGCATAGGTATTGTGGGTTCCAGTTTAGTGTTTTTATGGCATTCCTGAATTTGGAAATGACTCTGTCTCTGATTCTTGTGTCTTTTCTGGACCTCTTTTCCTTCTATTGGTTTATCCTGTTCAACTTCAATGTGATGCTTTCTGTTTTAGCTTTCCATATTTTACACTCATATATTTAAAAATGAATGAATGAACAAGCAAACTAATGAATGGATGAATGAAAACCTAGCCATTCAGGTAAATTTACCACCTGTAACCTCTTCCTCTGTAGCCTGGCAAGGCCATACTGCCAGGGGGACGTCATCTAAGTTCGACGGTCGGAGTGCATGTCCGAAGTAGTCCATACTCTCCACATGTGGGACTCACAAGGAGACCGTGCTGCTTCATCTGAGCAGGGTGTCTAGGGCCACCTCATACATGGTTCTTGGTTGATGTTTCAGTCTCTGTGTTGTAGTGTAGTTATCCCGTACTATGTGCTGGTATCTGCTTATGAGTGAGTACATAATATGTGTGTCTTTCTGTGTCTGTGTTACCTCACTCAGGGATGATCTTTTCTATCTTCATCCATTTGCCTGCAAATTTCAAGATTTCCTTGTTGTTAATAACTGAATAGTATTTCATTGTGTAAACATACCACATTTTTCAAATCCATTCTTTAGTTGAGGGACATTTAGGTTGTTCGTAGATTTAGGCCATTACACACAGAGCTGCTATGGATTGTGCTGAGAAGAAAGAGAATGCAGCTCACAAAATCAGACTTGATCATTTCAAAATACTACAATTCATTCTTTTATATATATATAGAGTTCCAAAGCAAAACTTTTCAGTTTTGGTATTTGGAGAATTAGTTTCCAAATTTTGGAATACATGGATTAGCATTAATTTAATGGAACCAATGAATGAATGAATGAACTTCAAAGAATCAGGTTACCTAATTAAAAACAGGTTTTTCTTTTCTGGATTTTTAAAGAACAGCTCTTTTTTATTTATTTTTTAAATAATTTATTCAGATTACATCCCAATTGTTATCCCCTCACTTGTAGCTACCTGTTCCCCCTCTTTCTCACTTTTTTTAAGCTAGCCTAAGGTTCAACAGCCAAAAATTAACTCCGTGTCTCTCACCTCAATCCTCAAGCCTGTTTAACACATTATTTTATTCCTAATCTACATAATGGACTTTTAAAGATAGTTTATTCTATTATTTCAAGATTTTTAGAAGTTTTGGGAAATAGAAATATTTTTCCCTTATAGAAATTTTATGAAAAGTCTGCAAAAGAATTTTTCCTTTTGGCTGTTATAAAGCTGGGCAATGCTTTATAAATCAGGCTAGACAAGAGCTTATTTAATTTGAAATGCTTGGACGTTAACCAAATTAATTTATAAATGTCACTCATCCTTTTGTTAATCTATGTTGCTGACAGGCTTTGAGAAGAATGTAGGGATATTTCATCATTGGGTCACCTGTGGGCCAAACTTTGCACTAATTGGAAAGATGGGTCGCCATGAGTGAGGTACTGAAGCAAAGAGCGTTGTCTTTCATTTCAAGGTATTCTCATCTGATTTCTTTTAGCTATGACATTCCAAGAAGTCACCATTTGTCTTTTAATTACACTACTTGCCATTCTGTATAGAAAATGATAGCAATCAAAATATTTACTGCAATCAAAGTAAACAGCAGCTCCACTTTGGGATGGGTATCACTTACCTTAGAGGGAAGGAATGGAGATAATTGCTGTGTGGAGACAGAAGACAGACAGGAAATTAATATGCAAAGAGAAGGCCAAATGCAGAAGTTGTGGATGGCTTCACAACAACTGCTTACTAACTTGAACATAATAAAATCTTTTTTTTTAAACTAAAGAATAAATAATTTTGGAGAGATCGGGGATACAAAGCACATACCTAAACATAATAAAGGCTATATACAGCAAGCCAATAGCCAACATCAAATTAAATGGAGAGACACTTAAGGAAATTCCTCTAAAATCAGGGACCAGACAAGGCTGCCCACTCTCTCCATATCTCTTCAATATAGTCTTGAAGTTCTAGCCAGAGCAATAAGACAACACAAGGAGATCAAGGGGATCCAAATGGGAAAGGAAGAAGTCAAATTATCCCTATTTTCAGATGATATGATAGTGTACATAAGTGACCCCCAAAATTCCACCAGAGAACTCCTTCAGCTGATAAACATGTTCAGTAAATTAGCTGGATACAAAATTAACTCAAAAAAAAGCAGTAGCCTTCCTATATACAAATGACAAACATACAGAAGAAGAAATTATAAAAACTACACCCTTCACATTAGCCATAAGCAATATAAAATATCTAGGGAGTTACTCTAACCAAGCAAGTGAAGGACTTGTTTGAGAAAAATTTAAGTCCTTGAAGAAAGAGATTGAAGATGACTTGAGAAGATGGAGGAATCTCCCTAGTTGTGGACCAGGAGAATTAACATAGTAAAAATGGCTATCTTACCAAAAGCAATTTACAGATTCAATGCAATCACTATCAAAATGCCTAGACAATTTTAAAAGACATTGAAAGGTCAATACTCAGTTTCATATGGAAAAACTCAAGTGACACCACATGCTGGCGAGGATGTTGAGAAAGAGGACTACTCCTTCATTGCTGGTGGGAATGCAAACTAGTACAGCCACTTTGGAAATCTATCTGGTGCTATCTTAGAAAAATGAGGATAAAGGTTCCTCAAGACCCAGCTACTCCACTCCTTGGACTATATCCAGAAGATGCTCCAGAACACAACAAGAATATTTGCTCAACCATGTTCATAGCGGCCTTATTCATAATAGCCAGAACATGGAAACAGCCTAAGTGTCCCTCAGTAGAACAATGGATAGAAGAAATTGTGGTATGGAATACTACTTAGCTATTAACAACAAGGAATTTCAGAAATTTGCATTCAAATGGATTGCACTAGAAATTGTCATAATGAGTGAGTTAACCCAGAAGCAGAAAGACTCAAATGGTATATACTCACTTATATCTGGACACTAGCCCAATGGGCATGTCCCGGGAGAGTCCTCACTTATCAGGAAAATGGGATGGAGGGGAGAACATTCTGTTGGGTCTTTAGGCCAGAGAAGTATGGGAGAATGCGGAAACAGAAGAATCCAGAGGGTCCTAGAAACCCACAAGTAGATCATTATGATGGGCAGATCTGGGCCCATGGGTCCTGCTCAAACTATGACACCAGCCAAGGAATATATATACAGTAAACATCGAACCCTTACCCAGATCTAGCCAATGGTCAGGACATTCTCCACAGTTGAGCAGAAAATGGGGACTGACTTTCACACAAGCCCTGTTGCCCCATATTTGACCATATCCCCTGGATGGGGAGCCCTGGTGGTACTCAGAAGAAGGATAGCAAGCTACCAAGAAGACACTTGATACCCTATGAGCATATACAGGGGGAGGAGGCCCTCCTCAGTCACAGTCATAGGGGAGGGGAGTAGGGGGAAAGCAGGAGGGAGGGAGGAATGGGAGGATAAAAGGGATGGGAAAACTATTGAGATGTAAAATAAATGAATTAATAAAAAATTTTTAAAAAGAATGAATAATTTTAGTCTATACTCAAACCCTTAGTAAGCCTTATTGGAGGATATATAATATATTTGGCTACTGTCTTTTCTAGTCATGACTTATTTTGCTGGTTTATTTGGCTGAAAATGAAGAATACAAGCCATAATGTGATTACAAAATATTCATTGCTTTAATCAAGGTACACATATATCTTTGGATTTTTACAGAAAGAATTGTAGATATGCTTAAAGCTTCCAACCTAGATTGCTTGATCCAACAACTCATTGAGAAATATTTATATTCATTTTGTGTGTATATGTATTTGGCTGCACGGATGTGCATTTGGTGCCTGTGCATCCAGAGGACAACATCAAATACCGTGAAACAACAGATTGTTGTTAACCACTCTGTGGGCTCTGGAATCTGAACTGTTTCTCTAGGCCCTCAAAAATATTTATTGATTGCCTACTCTGTGTTATTATTCTAAGGAAAAGGCATGTATTAGTCATAAACACTTAACCTCTTGAAGCATATATTCATTCCATTCTGTAATGAAAGAAGAAAAATTAAAAAATATAAGAAAGAGGCCAGGCATGGTGGCAAACGCCTTTAATTCCAGCATTCAAGAGGCAGAGGCAAGCAGATCGCTGTGAGTTCAAGGCCAGCCTGGTCTACAAAGTGAGTACAGGATATCCAAGGCTACACAGAGAAACCCTGTCTCGATAAAGCATGAAAGAGTAGACTGTGTGATTGATACAAACACTATGGCTAAAAATAATGTAGTGGAGATATAGACTATTAGAGGATATATACATACATAAATACTCACATATTTTGTATATATAAATGAAATGTCCTATTGAGAAATATACTTTGCTAACACATGTGATGATCAAAGTACAGAATCTCCATTTGTCCTTTCTATCATAAGCTGAGAACCCCTTAAAATCTTGAACCGAATAGCAAGGATAGGGTAGAAGGATATAAATTTGGAAGTGAAAGAACAAAACAAACCCAAAAAACCTGATTCAATATGAAGTCGTGGTGAGATTTAACACAGGGAAAAGAGGGGAGTTTTTGCAGGCTTAAAAAAAAAACAGGAGGTTTAGGAGTTTATAATTACTCAGTAGAATTTCAATATTCTATATTCAAAACAGATGAAGAAGGGCTAGGATAAACTCAGGGATGATTCCCAGCTCCATTTGTTTACTCACATCTTCACATGCTGATGCTTCCTCAATGTTGCACCAATGTATATGCATGCGCAAGGATTATGTGCAGAGAGAGGTGTCTTCTTTAGCTCATGGGAGAGAAGATGACCTGGATTCTATGAGTAAGCCAAGCATCAGAAGGATGTCTTTCCTGCCTCAGAAAATTCCCTTTCTGTGCTTCCTGTAGAAGCAGATCTGGAGAGTTGAAGTGATTGCATTGGTTGGGGGCCGGGGAAGGGGAATGAGAGCAGAAAAACAGAAGCAAAAATGCATTCAAACAAAAACAGTGTGTAAGTGGTTATTGGTTTTGAAAACGAACACCACTGAAATTATTCATTGTATACAATGATTTTGATGTTGCTGCATTGTTGTTTATTTTTTTATTAAATATTATTTATTTTTACATAGGCATTTATATTTTTACACATCTATACAATAAACTACCTATAGCAAGAAGAACCATGACACAATCAGGAATTATATAAATGTTACATTCTTAGTGTTTTGGCTATTTGTATTTGACAGCTTTGAAGAAAGCATCTTTTCTATCTTGGTGCATCTAAAATCCTGAGTGTAGGTCAATCTCCATCACATATTGTCATTATCAACTTCAAAAATCTATCTAGACCTAAAAGAATCTTAGCCCCTAAACAACTAAGCTTCATTGTATAACTAAGCTATCGGGTCTTCAACTCCATCAGAGAATTGAGAGGGAATAAACTTGATTTCCTCAGTATACCTGGAGTGCAGGTTAGTAGCTTTCCAAATGAGGAGATGACAGAGACAGTTTTCTAAGTGAATAGTCACGCAAAACTCTCTGTAATGTTGAAACATCTTCCTCAGCCTTCTGGCCCTGTATATCTCACAGATATATTTGTGAGATATGAACTATTGAGGACTTGCTTACCCTATCTTGGCAGAGTCTGGCCGTTGACTCTGACTGCATCCAAGCTTGTCCTTTTTATAGGCAGAACTTTGTCTAAGATAGGAATGAGAACATTTTCCCAGTGGCTTGTTTGCCACATTTGAAGCCATCTCCCTAAGGAGGTTCTTTGATGCGCATCATTCTCTTTGAGGTAGGCTGGGTGTTGCCAGGAGTTAGCTTGTATCATTGTCAGTGAATCTTTTAAATAATAAAAACATTTTTAAATGCCATATTCTTCATGTTTCTGAGATTTTTTGAAGACCTTGTCTAACTATCCTGCCTTATCTTTCTATAGAATCATAGCTATCTGCCACATATAAGATGTATATTCTTGTGATAAAAGTAGACTAGTGATTGACATGACCATGATTTGATCAACTAACAATTAACTTGTTTAACTTATTTATGCTAAATAGCCTGCAATAGCACTTTCAAAGTATTGGAACTAAACCTTGTATTATAATTGAGTTATATGTGTACAATACCTCATATTAGAATAGAAATATATATATGTATATATAATGTGTTTGAAGAATAAACTTACATTTGAATTCTATACCACTGTATCTAGAATTAAACCTATTTTGCATCTGTATACAAAATTCTATACCAGTGAATAAAAATTAACCTTTTGAGTGACAACTGAGGCATTAAGTTGAGGAGTAGATTCACTAATCTACTTTTTGTTCTATCTTTCATCTTTCAACTCCTATCTCCAAACCTAAGAATGTAAGATAAGGGAAAAGAGAGACATCACTGAATTTAACCTTGTTTTATCTCTAAATAACACCAATAATAATTTGTAACCAACTCCCATTGATAATAACCCTCTATAGCCCAAAAAAAAAAAAAAAAAAAAAAAAAAAAAAAAAAGCAACCAAAAACCTCCTCGACTCCCATAAAGGAAATGGGGCATCATTCTCTTAAAGTTTCTTCTGGCTGATTTGGGACAGATACTATCTAGTAGGGACCCCAATAAAACTGAGGAAATGGCTAAATAAGCTAGGAATTGCATTTGTGGTCCAGTTTCTAAATGTTGAGAAATTCCAAGCTTAATTAAAGTCCTGTGTGGGGCAGTCTGAAATGGTGGACCAATTGTGATTGGAAGCTTTCATTGAAAGTGTCCTGGGAGCTGCCCTGGTCTGATGAGGAGCAGCAATTGAAGTACTTGGTGCTGAACCATGAAAGATATAGGACGTCAGTATCCAGCATGCTGAGAGGAATGCATCCTATCAGGTCTGATCCAATGTCAGTGTAGGGTTCTTTTGTTCTGAAGGCATATAATTTCTCACAAGCATTATACAATCCTAAAATGATAAGTGTATAAGGTGTGTGTCATGCACAGAACAATTACTGGTTTTCTTTTTCTTTTTCTTTTTTTTTTTCTTTTTCTTTTTCTTTTTTTTTGGTACACTGTATTTCAACATATATGCCAGTATGGCCTCAAATTCAGACCCTCCTGTTTCTGCTTCCTGTATATACCACAGATATGTGTCCACCCTGTCTCTTATTGTGTGTAATAGATACATACATGATGGCAATATCACTAATTTTCCTGTAGAATTTGAAAAATTAAAGTTGTGTTATTTTAATATTTGGCACCAATAGACAGGTGGAGTGTATCCACAGTGCTTGGAGTGAATACACTGCATACATTAGCAGAAAGCACTACAGTATTAATGCTATTACAAAGCCTGTTAGTAATCTAAACACTTATGAATTTTTAAGCATAAAGAAGGACCCAGACAGCTCAGGAGCCCCACAAGGAGACCATGAAGGCTGGTGGATCTGGACCCGGGGGGTCGATGCGGGGAGTCTGAGCTAACTGCTATCCCCAAAAAGGACAATGCATGAAGTAAACCTAGACCCACTGTTCAGTATCAATGGTCAGCTCATTTTCCTTGGATGTGGGGAGAGTGGGGACTGCCTCTGACATGAACTCTTGTGCCCCCAGTTTGATCACTTCCCTTGGTGAGGAGGCCTGGAGGTATGTAGAGGAAGGGGAAGCAGGCAATGCAGATGAGACTTGATAGGCTGTGGTCATATAATGGGGGAAGAGGTACCCCTCTGTCACAGGCCTAGGGGAGGGGAATAGGGTGAAAGAATGAGAAAGTGAACGGGAAGACAGAAATGAGGTAAAGCAATCGCTATATAATCTGAATAAACTGAATTTAAAAAGAAAAATATTTAGTTCAGTTAATTAAATGATGATAATTGTCCTGTGTGTATGTGAGAGAGAGAGAGAGTTCTCTGAACTTTTTACAATTCTTCAGTTCAATTTCTGCAGGCACACTATTCTAGATCTAAATTGCTGCTTTTTGAATCCATAAAAATAGTGCCCAGTATACCACTGAGAGCAATTAGTCAAAATCCCGTAGGCATAATGGGCTTTGCAAACAGATATTTTCCATAAATCTAATGTATAATGATTATATCCTAATTGCTTCTATCTTTTCTCTAAGTCACTTAGGTATTTGTTTATGAAATACTAGACTTCTGTTAATACCAACAAAGCAAAGATTAACAGTAATATGAAAGCATAGTAATGGGAAGAAGAGATTTCAACTTTAGTTGAATAAGAGTAAATTGTTGATATCTGTGGAAGTAAACATCTTCAGTTAGCAATGATTCTGATATTGGCATTGTTCACACAAAGCATTGTTGAAATTCAGTTCAATTTATCAGTGTTTTAAGTAACATTCTCAAATTTCCTTTCCACACAGTAAGTGAGTAAACTCTCTACATCTTCCCAAGTAGCTAATTTATCAGTCTAGTCCTTCACAGCTCAAGAACCAATGCTTTCATTACTTCACGCATGAAATAAACAATGTGTAAGCCACCATTTTCCTTTAACCACATTTGCTTCCCAAAAAAGAATCTTTTGGGAAAGTATTCTATTTCCTGCCACAAACCTATGCATTGTTAATTGTCAGTCCTACAAGCTTTTCTTCAATGAGCTTTGTTCCCTCATCCCAGTGCATAACATAAGTGTGACCTATCACTCTCTGGTTGGTTTTCTTCTTTCCACTACTCATTGCTGTTAGAACAGTGGAAAAAAAATCAAAGCACACCAAAATAAAATTTTTAAAAAACCTAAAAATTCATGTAAACAAACAAAATCCAAACAAGCAAGTGTGGCATCACCTCACTGAATTACTTTCTATGGAATTAAGTTTTGGAGCTAAAGAATTAAACCCAAAATAATTGTCTTGTACTCTTCATATTTGCTGTATTTTCATTTGAGCCTTTCAACCTTTATCTCGGTAGCTTCTTCCCAATTTTTCAAATGTACAACTCTCTATTGTCCTCAGTTTTGGTTACAGTAAATTCTGATTATGCTTTAGAATATCAACTGAAAATGTAAGGTCTAAATAAAACAAAACAAACAACAATGGAACACATAGAATCCAAAGCTCCAGTCAATGTGGATTTAACTGTTAGGATACTAAACTTGAGTAAAAGCTTATTGTTTACATGACCTTTTGAGCTGTTGGTTTGGTACTGTGTTTAAATGTAAAGGCACATTATGAATATTAAGTTCCTCAGCAATGTCAATAGAGTGATGTTAGTGTACAAATCTCAGTTGGTGAAAGAACGCATGAGCAAGTACTGAGCCTTTCCAGGTACATGTTAGAGAGAGCCCTGTGCTCTTGGGGCCCGTAAGTCACTGAGCATAGTTGAAAGAGTAGATTTTCTCAGGAAGGGGAGGAACTGAATGTTACTGGGTTATAAAGGGAAGCCTTTCTTGCTATAGTATGGTGTTAAGATTTTATATTGAAGGCTGTAGGGAGGCATCGAAGAACTTTATTATATCTACTGTCTACTGTTGATTTTCAAGGTCTGATGGGTTCAATTTTTCTTTGGAGCTGGAAAACATAACTCTCAAAAGAAGCACTTGAAAATACTAATCAAATCCTATACCTTTAACTCAGTAGAGATGAAACCTGTCTTCAAACTTGCGGGAACTAAATGAGGACATTTGGTCTGAATAACATTTCCTCAAATTGCTTCTGCCACACCTTCAAAGTAATCATGGACTTTCAGGCTGGGTGAATATGGAGTGAAAATGTATAGTGATTTTTCAATCCAAGAGTTAAAAAGATGATGTTCTCAGAAGTAGGAAACTGTATTGTCAATCAAATTCCTTTTCCAGCAATATCCTAAGTTAAAATGTGGTCTGATGTGAAAAATAAATGTTTTCATCAAACAACTGTTAAGATATTTTGTAAACACTGACATAAACATTTACATGGTATTTGTTTTAAATGTAAATATTATCTTAAATGTGCAATAAATAAAGTTATTATTGAATTTAGTAAATTATGTGCATACCCCAACAGCACCAAAGTATAATGAAATAATCTCAAAGAATGCTTAATGTAGTGAAGTAAATGTACTGATAATTTGGAAAATACACACACACGCACACACACACACACACACACACACACACATATATATACATATATATCTCAAAATAGAACTAGAAGCTTTACTTTGAACTATAAGAAGAATATTGGGGGAAATAAATGTTTACCTCATCTTTAAAAAATGCTCCTAAATCATCATTTGCAAAATGCCCATGAAGTTTTTCCCACTTTGCAAAACTTTCTTATTGAAAAACAGGAAAAAAACTAGTTGTACATGTTTGAAAATATTCTATTAAACATTGGCAAACTTTGATAATAGAAAAATTTAATGGTGTAAACCGATTAAGAAAAAAACTTAAGCCCCACCTTTTCCAGACAGCACAAAAATTAACATAGATCTCATCTGATAGGCTTGTGTGAGTCTATCAATGTCACATAGGAAAGTTTGCATAGCTAATAGTTAAATGTAAGGTACAACACAGTCATAATTTTGTATGTTCACAGATCTGCAGCCAAGATAAAATTTGGGATGCACACACAGAAAGAAGAGGGCACAACAGAGACACACACACACACACACACACACACACACACACACACACACACAACACAGAGAGAGAGAGAGAGAGAGAGAGAGAGAGAGAGAGAGAGAGAGACAGAGAGACAGAGAGACAGAGAGAGAGACAGAGAGAGAGAGAGAGAGAGACAGAGACAGAGACAGAGACAGAGACAGAGACACAGAGACACACAGAGACACAGAGACACAGAGACACAGAGACACAGAGACACAGAGAGACAGAGTGAGACAGAGACATAGAGAGACAAAGACAGATAAATACATAGAGACAGAGAGTCAGAGACAAAGAAAGGCCAAGGCATACAGAGACAAAGAGACTATTTCAGGTATAGAAAATAAGTTTCTGAACAGTTCCAAGATTCACAATTATGGTAAATGTGAGGAAATGAGAGCAACACTCTATAATTTGCTATAAGGAATAATAGAAGCTTCTTTGGTGAGGTTCAGAACTGCTCAAGGTACAGAAAGTTGAGAGTGTAGAACATCCAGCCATAAATGCAACATATGTATAACACCTTCCCTTGGCAAGCTTTAGGGACTGTGGCAGAATAGAGGGAAGAAAAAGTAGAAGACACAGCTTATATGTCCTATATATGATATATATAATCAATGACTGTGATTTCTTTTGGACAGAACAAAGAAGCTATATATGACACTTCAACAGTGTGACAGCATGCATATGCTCTGTATATGATCCCAAGCTATACCAAATCTGGCATGGAGATGATTTTTGCCATAAATTCCTACCCCTTACCCAAGTTAGCAATTTTTAGCTGGTGGGAGTGAAATAATCAGTTTTCTTTAAGAGTGTAGCCTCTGGTGAGTGCATAAGACTCCAGGAGAAGGCTATACCTAGCTTTAGTATACTTAGTATTTTTAAAAGATAAATACATTATAAAATTTATTTTAAAGGAAAATAAGTCAATTATTGAGCGCTTTAAATTCACAATTAATATCTGGCAAGATTTCCATAAATACCTGTAATGAAGTTTGCAAACTAGATCACTATATAAGATATTAAAGTACTGAATTTATCTTGTTATTAAAAGATTTTGGGAAATAGACTGTTAGGTAAGGGATGGGCTATATGCAAATCAAAAGTATTTCCAAAAGCATATAAATTAATTTTAGCCAAGGAAATATTGACCTAAGTGATTCTTAAAGGCCCAGGTCTTATAAAACTTGAATGACATAAGACAAACAATAATATATATTTTAAAAATTTAGTTAAGATCCAGAAAACTAAGCTTCCAATGATCATTCAGTTGATTGTATCTGAAAGATTTTATACAACTTATCCAAACCTGGGAGCTTGTGTCCGAATTATGAGAGTGGCTTACAAGAGTGACGTTATCATATATTTGGACCATATGTAATATTCTCTTTTTTTAAAATCATTCCTTTTTTATCTTCAATTAGAATGGGAAATTCCTGATTTAGAACATAAAATTCTATTGTTAAAGTAATGGCTTTTGGAATTAATATCAGCCCAAATTTCTGTAATGGTCTGAACTTAAAGTAAATGTCAAAATTATATAAGATCTATAAAAAGACATTTTAAAACCCTTGTATATTACAATGCAATATAGATACAAATACATTAGCATCAAGTTACATTATGGAACATTTTACCTATAGGTCAGTGGTGCCACTTTGTGCCCATCTACATTTTCAAGAAATGTGGATGAAGTGATGTATTCCAGAATTAGAAAACTGAGTCTTAAGGTTGCATAATTTCTAGAGGAAACAATTGACTATAAGCCTGGGTTTCAGCTGAGTGATCCATGTGAACACCTGATATGCTGCCCATACCTTAATTAAGTTCTAGAATTTTTTTGTTTTGTTTTCCAAGACAGGGTCTCCTTGTGTAGCCTTGGCTGTCCTGGACTCACTTTGTAGACCAGGCTGGCCTCGAACTCACAGCAATCCGCCTGCCTCTGCTTCCCAAGTGCTGGGATAGAAATTTGGGTTTTAGACTTACTTATTTATTATTTTATGTTTGTTCCTAGGGCCCGGGAAGGTGGGTAGGTACTATCAGAGACCTTGGAACTATAGTTCCAGATGGTTGTGAAATCCCATGTGGGTGCTGAGATCTGAACATGGATTTTCTGCAACAAGTCTATTAACTAGTACGTCATCTTCCCTGCCACATGTCTATAATTTAAAGAAGTTTAAGTTAAGTCATGTTAATGAGTTTAAAGAATAAAGATAACAATCATCTTTCCCTTGGTTATAAAACATGAACCACATAGTAAAATATACTTTATTTATTAGTTATGTACATATTCCTTGACAATCTATTTTTTTCAATTTCTGGTTGTTATGTTTATTTTGTCCATCAGAAAGGTGGAGTTAATAGTGTGTCATCTTCTGATTTTCATGTGAAAGGAAGTAATGCATTTAAAAATAACAGTCATGATGTCTGGTCTTGAAAATTAACTCAGTAAGTGATGATTTTTCATTCAACTATATGACAAATTACAAATATTTTAGTATAGTTACTTCTGATATGTCTTATGAAAGAAAATACAAATATTAGATTGCATTTTCAATTAGATTTTTGTTAAACAAAATTTACAATAGATTATTCAAAAGTTGTTATTAAAAGAAAAGAAACAGCCTTGTGAGAAAAAAAGACCTTTTAAAGAGCAACGAAAACTAGAATAAGCAAGAAACATAGATAATTATCTTCATTTTCTAAGCTGAAATAATGAAAGATAAATAAAAATATGTATTTTAGAATAATTATGTTAAAGTTTATAATTGAGAAGTTATGCTTATTAAAATGAGGAAACCCATATATCCTCTTACTCATCCATCTATGTATCCACCCATTCATCAATAAAGTTTTTGATTAATCCCAATTGATTAGACCCATGATAAACAATTGTTTTATAAGTAATTTAGTGTCTATTGTTCCATTTTCCTTAAATGTAGTTTGAATCAGAAATCTTATTGTCAAATAAAATTTGGTGTACATTCCAGTTCAGAAATCCCATAGTATCAATGTGTGTGTGTGTGTGTGTGTGTGTGTGTGTGTGTGTGTGTGTGTGTGTGTGTTCTGAAATAAATATATAAATTAGGGCAAAGATTGTGAAGTAAAAGAGATTCTGGAAAATCGCCAATTCTATCTATTCAGGCACATGGATGACAAATTAGTTTCAGGTAATTTTATGGGTTGTTTATTGAAAATTAATAAAACATACTCCATTATACATAAAAAGTGTCTGAGAAATATCATGCTATGTTTAATGGCTAGTTTACAAAATTCTATACTCAGCTTAATTGCATGGATTTTCAAAGCAATTTTATGTATTTTAAATTGATTGCAATCATATGTTTAAAAAAACTTAAACTAATTGGAGAATGGTGTTTCTTCTGTGACAGGAGGGCAGAGAAATTTTACAAACACACACACACACACACACACACACACACACACACACACATGCATACATGCCACAAACACATTTTTGCATACCCAGTATAATACTTAACCCTATATCTGGACAAATATTTTGACTTTGTTTGTTTTGAGTAAACCCAACAGTCCTGGCTACATCAGTTATTATTATTATTTTTCCATCCATTTTGTCATTCTTCTCTTATATATTACAACTCGACGGCAGTTTCCTCTCTCTGAAACCTGTCCTCTCCCCTAATCCATCTCCCTTCTGAAAAGAACAGGCCTCCTGTGAATATCAACAAACATGGCATAACAGGTTACAATAAGACAAGGCACACTGCATAACTCAAGGCCGCACAAGACAACCCAGTAGGAGGGAAACTGTTTTAAAGCAGACAGAAGAGTGAGAGACAGCACCATATCCCACTCTTAGGAGTTCCACAAGAACACCAGGTTACAGAACCATACCATAAATGCAGAGGACTTGAGGCCTCCACTGGTTACAGGACATGGCCAATTCAAATGTAATGTGCCCATTACTAGGAATATTTGTTAATCTTATAGATTCCATGGAGTTTCCATCACATCAGGTTTTCACCTTGCCTCTGAAAAACTTCCTAATTACAGGTGTTTCTCTCAGTATTTTCTTCTTCTTCCACCTCATCATCAATATTTCTTTTTCTCATCCTCTTCTCCTTCTTCTCCTTTTTCTTCTTCTTCTTCTTAATGAGTGAACAATTCCATAAAGTGCATGTTGTGCATGTTCTCCATTTTGAGAGACACTAATTCATCATAACAAGATTCAGATTACATTTTAATCATATTTTCATATATGCTTCTTAGACTATTTCCATGAATAAAATTGTGTTCGATTATTAATGTTCTAATTAATGCATCAGCATTTTAAATAGGAATATTAGCTATTAGTTACCTATAGTAGAACACTATAAAGTTCAGAATACCTAATCTGAGATATAGTTGATAAGACTTAAAAAAATTTCTATTATAAATTTGGTCTGATATTCCTGACTCCACAAGGTGCTCTATATGTTGAAAGAAATGATATGGAAAGGCATAATTGTGCATGATTTCAGCAACTTCATCAACACCCTATTAACAAGCCACCAAACATTTAGAAGTAGTTACTATCTTTCTGGCTATTGGACTTTAAGCCAATATTTCTTTACATGGCTTGGAAAGCCCATACTGGTGACACTGCACCATTTGAATGTTGAGCTGATCTCATTACACTAAATCTTAAGTTGCTGGTCTCTTGCCTGGTACACCACCCTTGAGCTTTCTTACTCTATGTGTTCTTTCCATTTGTCTATTCTGATTATATGCACCTTGCCAAACTAGACTTGTATTTCTTCAATTTTACTGAATAGATTAAAGCCTTACAGCCTGTATTTAAATTGTTAGATCAGGCAGTTAGTGGCTAACTGTGGCTGGCCTTGTATTCTTCATTGGGGATTCATATTTACATTGACACACATGCACAACAACAAAAAAAAACCCCAAAACAAAACAAACAACCCCCCAAAAAACACAAAAAACAAACAAAAAGCCAAATCAAACCAAACCAAAAAATACCCTAAACTTCCTTTACTTTTACTTTGATGCTTCTGATTTCTCTCACAAGTGAAAAGCAACTGTGTATTTCATTTTAATTGTAATAAAATAATCCACTGCAATTTACTAAAAGTGCTATTATCACTTATTAATTTGAGTGAAATCTGTTATATTTCATAACTTCAGAAAAATTATTTTACTAAATTAAATTCACATTTAACCTTGGTTTATCTTTTGGTCAATCTGAATAAGACATTTAAGAATCTGACAGGTCATTATATACATATTTTAAATTTTATTAGTAGTTTTAATGACATAAGTTCATATGCTCAAGTAGGATAATAAAATCATGGTGATTTTAAAGCTGTAGATATGTGCAAGAAACATCAAAATTGAATTTTCTTATGTGTCTTTTTTGTTGTTTGGGTTATTATGTTTTTCCCTGAGACATACCTTAGACTCTGAAGAGAAAAAAAAATAGATAGTGTCCCAGACAATAGAGATAGAGTCCCACATATGAAAGAAAAGGGCTCTCTTCATTGTACTAGTGAAATTACAAAGAATTATTGTGGAACTCAGCCTCCTGCAAGGCAATCTCATGAACATTACAGATTGTTCTGGTCAAGGCTTCCAACATTTGTAGGATGAAAACTTAGTTTAGAGTAAAAAATTCACATCAGATTATAATTTATAACTCTCTTAAAATATGAATTCTAAAAGCTATTTTAAGGTTGAAACATGTTTTAATAATGATGCCTCCGAATTCTAGGAGGTATTGCGCAGTACTAAAACTTTTGTTCTCTTTTATGTTTTAGAGAATCATAGTTGAGTTATAAAAAATTAAATATTCCTTTCATCAGTGTCATCATGAAATCATAATTCTAAAAATACATTTAATTCATAGTAGATATATTTTAGGCATTTCTTTCCTTTATGCATGCAAATATTTTTAGCATTTCCAATGCTTCATTAACTATTTCTATAAAGATTTATTTTTATGAAGGTGACTTAGAATACCCATAGCATTGAATTCCATATGTTTCTGACAACAAATTGAAGTTGTAAATTTGTAGCCTTTCTATGTTTTAAAATAATGGCTTATTGAATATACGTAAAAGACAAGCAAACCTAGTAAGACAATTGCTCTTGTCACTAAAACCCCAACACTAGAAATACATCTTTACATTTATGATTACCTAATTACCAATCTTGATTTTTAATTAATTTGAAGTATAACTTTTAATAGTAAGGTTTTGATAATAGGATAATAACATTGAGAAGGAGAGTGATAAATAGTAAAAGACATGGGTAGGAATACTATTATGCCAGACACAGTGGCACATATCTTTAATATCAGGTGGGAGAGGGAAGCATATGTCTTAGTTTGAGGCCATCCAGGTGTACAGAGTAAGGTCCAGGACAGCCACAGCTATACAGAGAAGCCTGTCTGAAAAAACAAATATAAACTCATATGAGCATCTTCTGGGTATATTCCAAGGAGTGGAATAGCTGGGTCTTGAGGAAGCCCTATTCCCATTTTTCTGAGATAGCACCAGATAGATTTCCAAAGTGGTTGTACTAGTTTGTGTTCCCACCAGCAATGAAGGAGTGTTCCTCTCTCCCCACATCCTCGCCAGCATGTGGTGTCGCTTGAATTTTTGATCTTAGCCATTCTGATGGGTGTAAGATGGAATCTCAGAGTTCTCCACAGTAGAGTGGAGAGTGGGATATTACTTTCTCACATACTCTGGTGCCTCACCTTTGACCATGTCCCCTGGAGGGGGAGACCTGGTGGCACTCAGAGGAAGGACAGCAGGTTACCAAGAAGAGACTTAATATTCTATGAGCATATACAGGGGGAGGTAATCCCCATCAGGGGTGGGGAATAAGGGGAAAATGGGAGGGAGGGAAGAATGGGAGGATACAAGGGATGGGATAACCATTGAGATGTAACAAGAATAAATTAATAAAGGAAAAATAAATAAATAAATAAATAAAATAAACTCATATGAAGTATACTATTATATATAATATATGTACATATAATATGCAAGTATTTTTACATGGAGATATATATTTAATTCTCAATTTTCATGGGAGGAAAAAAGTATAAATCATGGCTATTTTGGGGGGCATGTATAATACCTTAAAAGGGGCCAAAAAGAATTAGGGAAATGGTTAAGCAAGCCAAGGATTGTATTTGTGGTCCAGTTTCTAAATGTTGAGAGATTCCAGGCTTAA
Organism: Acomys minous; assembly: GCF_964271855.1. Taxonomy (NCBI): domain Eukaryota; kingdom Metazoa; phylum Chordata; class Mammalia; order Rodentia; family Muridae; genus Acomys; species Acomys minous. The sequence continues at coordinate 32,849,708 of NC_140501.1, read as the reverse complement.
TAGGAGTCCTGCCTGGGACAGATTGAAATGCTGGACCAATTGAGATCAGCAGCTTTCTACAATGCTGTCCAGGAAGCTGTACAATTCTGATAGATAACAAAAACAGAGGTGTCTGGGGCTAGAGCATGAAGGATTCAGGAAGTCAGTGTCCAGCATGCTGAGAGGAAAGAATCCTGTCAGGTCTAATCCAGCGTCCGTGTCCAGTTCTTTTGTTTTGAAAATGTAATTTCTCACAAACATTATACAGTTATAACAGGACAATTGTATGAGGTGTGTGGGATGTACAGAGCAATTAAGACTGATTCTCTGCCCATTGTATGAACAGAAGTAAGACATATGCAAATCTTCCTTCATGTCATACCAAGAATCGCCTCTAGTAATAAGTCACAGAGAATGACAATCTTACCAAAAGCAATCAACATATTCAATGCAATTCCCATCAAAATACCCCCACAATTCTTTACTGACCTTGAGAGATCAATTCTCAACCTCATATGGAAAAATCTTGGCTATTTTTTGGTGGTTTCATCCCTCTTTTCAGAATTGTGACTGAAACCTAGAAGCATATGTATACCTAAAAAATTCTACATTTGTTGGTGCTGGAAAAGATCTATTTCCTGACTCTGTTCACTGTGATACGTGAACTGCCAATGGTCCCTGAATGTAGAACAAAAGTCCTTTGGCCAGCCATTACTTCTGTAATGTTGTTTACTTCCCAGGTGTCCTTCAGAGCAGTCTAAATTGAAATGCTTTATGTCTGAGACTTGATGTCTCTCTAGTGTGTCCCTGTGCTTCTTACCAGTAATAAATATTCAAGTTCTTCAACATTCTGTTCAGCTCTCCACATTTATCATTTCTAATTTTAATCATCATAGGGTTTTGAGAGGGGGCATTGGGGAGGAGAATAAAAAAATCCACAATGATTTTCATTTCTTCTTTCCTTTCTTTTTTACTCCTTTAGTACCAGAGAGGATATCATTACCTTTGCATTTTTAAGTTTTTGTGCTCTGTGTTGCATGGATATTTTATGGGCTACTGGATTAGCTTAAGTACAGTAATGCTGAAATATAACTATTGTTACTGATGTTGCTTGTAAACAAGGCCACATGTTGATGAGGTAAAGTCAATTTACAAAGATGACAGTACATTTTTCATGGGCTTTGGAAGAAGAATGTTATCTCTGCCAATTACTTATACGTAAAAAATTCTTAGTGTCCTTAACATCTTAGTTCTTGGAGTTTTGGAAATAATATCATATAATACGTGCTAATGGCTGATTTAAGATTTGGCATATAAGAGAGGGATGGTAAAATTCAAAATTCACAATGTCAATTTTTAAAGTGTTCTACAAATACAGGTAATTAAACTTATAAGTGAAATAATCCTGAGTATTGTTCCTTATGGAATTTGTTATCATTTTCTTTCCCCTTTCAGTTTCACAGAATAAAAGATGTTGATTAGAGACACCAAAGATGGCCTAAATGAAAGTTGTTTTGTTTTCTTGCAAAGCCATTTTTACACATTTCTATTTTTCTACTCTACATAAATTTTTGCTTGGCTTATTTTCATTCTATTATAATTTGATGTAGATAAATTTAGAATAATAATCACTGCACGAGCGGAAATCTTTACATGTTAATTATATTCAATTATATTCATATATATTTCTGAAAAGCAATAGCATAGATGATTTACTGCACACAAAAAACAGTTCTCTATGCCACAGTTCTGTAAGGGAACTATATCTGATGTTATTTTTATGGAAGAAATATGTAAAAATATAATGTGATAAAGTAAATTATCACTTGGTCATAAAATATAAGGTGATTTTATTGTTTTGAGTTAATGAAATTCACAATATGCACTTCTAGTATCTTATTGAACATCTGTGATTTCAGATGGCATAGATAAAGCCCATGCAGCTTGTCTTATTGGATATTCACAGAAATTCACTGAGGTATCTGTCCATTTCATGAACTGTCCAGGAAATATTTGGAGAAAAAAAGATGGCTTGTTAAAAGCCAAAAGACATCTCACAATCAGACTCATAATCCATAATTTAAAATGTGGACTGTTGCATCCACAGATCCTGTTTCTAGTTAACCTTGTAGAATTTGCCCCACTTTTCAATGTTAATCTCTTTTTATATGTATAAATTGAAATACAGGTAAGAATGATGGTTCTGCCATAATTACTTGAGCTTCTGGAATCTATATGCAACCCTTTTCACTATGGAGATTTCAGATCAATGATTGCCAAGAAAATCCCAGAGCCGATAGGGAATAAATAAGTACTTAATAAATGCACCTTTCTATGGGACTTTCAAAGCCTAGGGTAGGAGATGCTTTAAGGGACTATTCATGTGAATTAAGTGTGTTTGGAAGACAAGGATAAACAAAACAATAACAAGAGGGTTCAGGTAAACTGAAGTAGAGAAATAAGATTGTGTAATTATTTGAATTAACTTCATTACTGTTTTAGACAATAATGTCACTATGGAGCTTTAAATTTTGAGTTATGCAAACACAGTGACATAGTATATAACTTTAAGTATACTCAAAATTAAAAGACTATTTTTTTTCCCTCTAGAGAAAAGTTTTCATATGTCTCATTCTTGTCTCAAATTTGCTATTAAACTGAGGGATATGGTGATTTTCTTTTTAATCCTGTTGTTTCTCTTCATAGCTTGCTAGGATTCCAGGTGTGTAACACCATGAGAATCAAGCCAAGGGCTTCTTGCATGCCAGAAAGTATCCAACCAACTGAGAGAAGTCTGTAGTCCTCAGTTTTTGTCTCCTTTAAATTATTCTTTACATCAGGGTGCAGAAGAGACATGAATGTGTAGCCCTTTGAATTAGATTTCATTCATCTTTGCAATAATTCAGTGACTATTAAACTTCATTCTCTTAATCATTATCTTAAAAAACAGAGATCAAGGATAATAGAGTTACAAGAACAAATTGATCAACTGATGTTATATTTTAATTATCAAATAAAAATAAAGATTCTTCAAGCACTTTTATGTACTTAGAAATGGAATTATCTACTCTGGATTGTAAAAACAGTGATAGCATTTCACACCTTATACATTGAATTGTGTGACTCGTGCATTTTCTGAGAATACAGTTTTCAAATGAGACCACTACTTTGTGTTCTCTAATCCTTCTTAGAAAATAAATGAGAGAATATGATGTTATTCTATTTATCAATACTTCCACAAAAGAACCACGTAAGTGCATTGTCCAAACATTTCATGTATTTAACTGAATTGTATTAATTTTTTTTCTTTTATTCAGGATCACAATTTGCCTTAAAATATGCAAGTTTTCTAGGACTTCAAAGTTTGGTGCTAAGCCATACTTTCAAGTCAGGGTAAAGGATACAATTTATTAATTAACTCTACATATGCTAAATATTTTATATTTATATGTTGCTAAAATGTTTTTACAATCTGAAGAATAATCAGCAGAAGGAAATCTGAGTCAAGGAATGCTAATGATCACTGAAACAATATTGCATATGGGGATTGTTTGAATTTTTTAATTTACATTTTTTCTGTAGATAAGTTATTGAAGTATAAAAATAGAAGTGATCCTATGCTATTTCATAGGAAGCTATGCTTCATTGAATAGAGGACAGCTTTTTTGTAAGGCCTGAATGTTTAAGTGAAGATTATTATTTTGGCCTATATGTCATACAGTGCAGGCACCAACTTAAAATGGAAAATTTGGGTCACTTTTGTAACCTACATGAGAGAAAGGATTATATAAGAGAGATGGTTACTAAGAAGATTGCCTGGATTCTTTGATCTGAACCTGAAAATGTCCTTTAGTATGACAGGTTATACTGATGTCAGCTTTGAAGGAGCAAAAACTTCAGAGCAGGGGAATTGTCTACTTAACCCTTTAGATTGTGTATGATCTTGAACAACATTACAATTCTAAGAGGTTTGCTTTTAAAATTATGAATCAAAATAAGGAAGAGTTAAAAAGTCTAAGGGAGGAATATGATTTTTTTATATATAAAGACTATCTCACAATACATCTTGGAGTCTCTAAATTATATGCAAATATAAACATTTAAGTAATAATGTTTGTCTTATGTGAAAACTTCTTTTCTTGATAATGTGTGTAAGTGCTTATAGTGTGAATAACTTCTTTAAAACTGCATGTTAAATATTTGGTTAATACATATATATTTTTTTGAAAATTGAGAAACCTTTGAGATTTCTGAAAATCAAACACACTGTGAGCTGAATTCTGGATTTTCTCGGCCATCTTTTTGTTTATACCTTAACTCCGAAACTGATGGTGCTTTAGCTGGAACCTCTGCAGGGTAATTAATTAGTTGCAGGTGAGATTTTGAAGATGGGCCTTCTTGGTGTGTTTGGTGTCCTAAAGGAGCACCAGAGACACAAGCTCACTCTGTCATACACATTAGGAAGGCAACTGTTTGCAACCATCAGAAGAGTCCTCATAAACACCTGACTGTGTTGTCACCTGTACTGAGGCTTACATTTTCCAGAATTGAAACAGGCATGTATGTCATCTCATCTATAGTGTTCTGAAACAGTTGCTCTACTTTATTAGCATCCTTATGCAGTTTGATCAACAGGGGTGACAGAATTTTAGTGTTCTCAAAGCCTTGAAATAAGTGTATTGCTGCATTAACGAAAAGCAATATATTTTAAATTCAAAAAATAAAAGTCGTAAACATTAGCAAATGCGAAGTATACCTAAATGCATGATATTTTATCATTTTATTAAGGAATATAAAATTTCTGGAATATAATTTTGAGATAGGATTTTTCTGTCAAGTATTACATTTGAGGGACAAACAGTATTAATGTTGGTAGCACATGTGTAAGAAAATAATAAGAATTAAACTCACGAGTTTCTTTCAAGTGAGGAAAAAATGATGTAAAAAGGCACTGCTTTCCCACAAACTTTCCTGACAAATCTCTGTGTCTCTCCCCAATATACTCCCTACACATTTGTTAATGTTTCTATGCTGTAGGATCCTCAGATGAAAACACACACCAAGAAGAAAATGCTTTATCCTTTCTAAATTTGACATTTCTACTACCAACTTTCTAATTATGCCAAGACTCCGGTAATGTTGCCGTGGAAAAGAAGAGAGGATGAAAAAGCCAGAAGATAGGCAGAATGCTCCCTTCCAGATAATGGCCAGCTGGAGCTCCCATAAACTCACAGTACCATTGGCTCCCTACACAAGGCCTGGCCAAGATCAAGCCAGCTGAAATTCTGGCATAGGTAGGGTAGGTACTCTCTCTGCCTCATCTCCTAACTATGAGCTGTTGGTAGTTCACGGATTATAGCAGAAGGCAGTGTTCTGAGAATGTCCCTATTGTTAGCTTTCTCCTATCCCAGACGATGTCCTCATATCCATGCACATGTAGGCAGGAAATAGGCAATCAGAATTACAAGAGAAAACGCCTTCGGATTTTTAAATGTATGCAAATTCAGAATCTATTATTATAATTTTGGTTTTACAATTATCTTTGTAAATATTTTAATAAGATGGGAGAGAATTTGTATGCCAAAATGAGCGGATCATAACTGCAATATGAATAATAATCATTTCACCTAATGTTCGGGACCTATAGTGTCACCCACTGTGCACTTAGGTTTGTCCAGAGTCTGATTGCCCTCTATTGTCACCGCTCATCACAAACATGCCTCTCTTAACTCTAAGAATTTGTTCAAGCTGCAAATATCTTACTATTTTTCCTTATTTCACCTTATCTATATGTCATCTTACAACTATAGTTTCTATGTGCTCTCAAGTAAAGTACGTATGTTGTGTCATGTTAAAAAATGAGTAAAAGGATGAATGAATGAACATTGCTTAATAAAGATAGCTTCTGATTTATAAAACTTGACTTATGTTTTACTTTATGGTGGCACAAAAGCAGTATAATCATTTAGTACAAGACATACATTTAGTTTGATTTTTCACGGTTTTCTGTGTAGCAACACAGTGCAATGTAATAATTTCTAATGAGGGTGGGCCCCGGCAGTCACTGTGGTTCCAGTTAGCTACTCAATCACAAGGGTAAATAATTGATAAGCCACATGATGTTCTGTAGGACAAGTGTATTTAGTGTTTTTTTTCTTTTTTGAGATAGTTTTTAACAGTGAGTGTATATAATAGAATTTAGTATATAGTATATATAGGAGCACCCATTTTTAATCTATTACCCTCTATCTAAATTCACTACTTACATATTTTTCCAATTAGTCTACTTATTTGTTGGCAATCAGCCAATTTTCTGTACCTTGTTATTTAATGAAAATATAAAGTGTTACCAGCTTTTAGTCTCACTTCTTTAGTGACTTATAGCCAAAATAAAGCAACAGTGTCTTGCTTGAGAAGCATATGGGTGAACCAAAGGTTGGTAAAGTTTAAATTTCGTGGCCTCCTATTCTGCTACAAATTTCCTTTAAACCACATTAGCACCTAGTTACTTAGTGAGTAGCTGCTGTTTTATTATCTTATTCATAATCAAGATGCATAATAAATACTTTGAGCTAATTTTGTAAATCTTCAGTTATTAGTACAATGTAGTACACAGCTACAAACAAGTTAAAAGACACAGATGATGAAAATGTTCTTTTCTTTATTTTAATACAACATACTCTGATTACAGTTTTCTTTTCCCAAACTCCTCCCAGATCCACTCCAGCTCTCTTCCTTTCAAATAAATACTGTTTCTTTAACTCTTTTGCTAGAAAATAGATATCTAAAAATAATAATTAAATAAATTAAGATAAAAAAACCACAATTGACAAAACAAACAGAAGAAAAAGTGCCAAAGAAAAATCACAAGAAGCACATATAGATTCAGAGACACACAGAGAAATCAGATAAAAAGCACAGAGCTGGAAACTATAATAATATATGTAATGATTTATAAGAAAAAATGAAAAGAAAGGCTCATACAAAGCATTATGAGACAAAGACACAGTAGATGACCAATACAAAATGACCTCAATGTCACTTTTGGAGGCTCTTGATCTCATAAAAATATTCTTATAAATGAAGTAAAGTGAGGAAAATACAAACGTAATTGTCAGATATTAGAAAATTCAGAGAAAGGATCACACAGTCCTCTTCATGCAAATGGTGCTGTGAGTATTCATAATAATTATTTTAAGAACACGTTTTGTTACATACATCTGATTTTATTGATACCAATTTACATGCATGTTAACTACACTAATAGACATCAAGAAAATATTAATTGCAACTTGACATTGATCATTTTTATCCATAGTACAAAAGGATCTCATTTGGTCAATATTGATATTGACAACCTCGGAAACTCAGAGATAGCTAAATGACATGGTTTCATTGATTTTTATCAGTTTTCCTGCTACTTTGTCTCTGGGTCTTCTCTCATGCTTGTGTCTCCTTAACATCTCTGTTTTTTGTTTATCTTGTCTTGTACACTTGTGTGTTTCACCTGCCTAAAACATTTCAGATTGTACAAAATTGTCTCAGTATAATTTTGGAGCAGTTTTCCATTAAGATGTATATAAATGATTTTATTTTACTCCATTGTTAATTTTCATTGCTTTAATCAATCAGTGCTTTCAGGAAAGCTCAAACAGACGATATGTGAAAATGTCATCCTCCTCTCTCATTTTTAGGACTTAAATCTCAAGATTAGGAAAACGATTGCATTTCTGGTTATTTTGATTATACAAGCAATATACAATGTTAACAATTTTTATCTGGCTATTGTATCTTTATGTTTCATAGATTAAAATACAGTAAATTAACTCATTTTATCTTTTATAGTACTGGTCATATGTGAAGTACCAATAAAACACCATTATTATAGCTTGAGTTGACAAAAATAAGGAGAGCCCTTTTGAAAAACTTAAGCCAACAACGAAGAGGCACAGCATTGATTATTGTGTAAGTAATCACAGTTGGAGAGTTGATACAAAGATTTCTAGGTGATTGAGGAACAAGCATTTAAGATATTAAAATACAGCAATTAAGATAATGGAAATGATAGTTTTTTTGGATATGCAAGTAAATATGTTCTACCACCTTTCAGTTGCTTGGAAACAAAATAATATTAGGAAGCTATCAGTGAAATTATTTCACTGAAAATTTAAATTTTAATAGACATAAACACAATTTAGTAGCTTGTTATATATATATATGTACACATACATATATATTTAATGCTTTTTCAACTAAAATATACATACAGAATATTTGTTCTTGTTTTATTTGTTATCTATGTCACTATTTTCTTTTTTAAATGAAGAGAAAATAATACCATTTGGGGTGCTAAGTGAAAATGTAGAAACTCTCATATATAAACGAGCAGGAAAGTAACTGAGATGACTCTGTTTTCTGTCTGTGCTATATTTTGGTATCACCAGAGTCCTTGGTCCATATCCTAAAGTATTCCTGGCATAACATCTGCATCAGAGTGTCTCTTAAATACTAGGTATAACTCATATCTGACTCTGGACTGCAGATTATGAAGGAAATTTAAATTAAAATATACAAATTACATTCCAGTGTCATGGATATATTTCTTATTTTCTTCCAAGTAGGCAATGAGACATTAGTTATGCTAATATTGCTATATTATGAACTATTGTTTTCCATTGTATGAAATAATAGGCTTCATTATAACATTTTCATAAGTGTTTATTATGTGCCTTGTTCATTTTCACCCTCTTCATTCTATCATCTCCTATCCATCTCTTCAACACACTTACTCCTTTTATTTCCATGGTTTTTGTATATCCAAATGTTGTTACGTGAAAAAATGCATTATACTTATCATAATAATCAGTCTTAATTTTTTGATGTTATCATCTCCAGTTCACCATTTTTTCTGTAAATTATACACTTTCATTCTCTCTTATGGCTAATTATAATTATAATTCTATTGTGGTATGTATTCTCCATTTTCTTTATTTATTTCTCTGTTGGTCATCGAGGATGATTCTTCAACTTAGAGAATCTGAACAGTGCTTCACTGTGAATAATTTAATACTATGTATGCAGTCCTTTTCTATTTGGATTGTGCATATAATTCCTTTGGCTGTGCATAGTAACTGAATGCTTGGGTCCTTTAGCATTTCTACTTTTATTTTCCCTCCGTAAACCTGGTTACTGATATTTATGTTGGCTGTAAACATTTACAATTCTAGCGATGGTACCCAAGGATTTCCTCCTGTTCCTCACAAGCACTTGTTGATGTTGATTTTCTTGATGGTACCCATTCCGACTAAATCACAGTTTATCATCACAGGAAACTCAAGAAGACAGGTAGTTGGAAGTGAGACTCGATTAGAGACTGTAGAAGAATATTCACTGGCTTGTTCAGCCTCACTTAATATTCCTAGATCCACCAGTCCAGGAGTGGTACTCCCGATGATGAGCTGGCTATTCCAAGTCAATAATCAATCAAAAAATGGGCCAGAGGCTTGCTCATAGGACTGTCCTCTTCGCAAATAACACTAGCTTATTTCAAGTTGACCTAAAACTCACAAACACAACTTGTTTCTTCACTCTTTTAAAATATTTATTTTACATTTGGGATTATAATATGATTACATTATTTCCTTTTGCTCTTCCTCTGAACTCTGCCATAGCCCACCTTCTTTCTTTCAACCCATAGCCTCTTTAGTATACTGTTAAAATAGTTTGTCCATGGTTTTCTTCATCCGTAAGCTGCCTTTTTAATTTTTATGAGTAGTTAATGTCAAGAAAGTGTTACTCTATTTTGTTGTGAATCTAGATGGCTTTTTAAAAATTAAAATAGTCTCTTCTCTCATGCAATACATTCTGGCCACAGTTTTCCCTCTCCACTCCTTCTATTTCCACCTTCCTCCCCTGGTCTTAGATCAGCCTCCTCTCTTCCTTTAGAAAGGAGTAGGCCTCCATGAGATAACAATGAAACACGACACAATACATACAATAAGACAAGGCAACAGACCTCATATAGAGCCAGATCAAGGAAACCCTACAGGTGGAAAATTGTCCCAATAGCAGGCTAAACAAGAGCAGGCAAAAGAATCACAGACACATCCACTCACTCTGTTAGGAGTCCCACAAAAACATCAGGCTAATAGCCATAACATATATACACAGGACCTAATTAGACTGGTAACGTTTTTAAAGGAAATGTTAATTTCTAGAGAACAAAAACGCATCCTTTGACATTTCTTCCTCTAGCGTCCTCATGTATGTTTTTCACGGATCTTTCTTTTTCATCCCATGTCTTTAATTGAAGTAAATATAAGTGTGAATGGAGACATCCTCTTTAATCAGTATCATCTATATTTTAAAAAACCTCCCAAAATGTCATCAGATTACTATATACTATGCTAGCAATGTTTAAGGAGTTTTCATGTATTAATTTTCTTTTTTTTTTCTTTTTTTTTAAATACATTTTTATTAATTTATACATATTACATCTCAGTTGTTAGCCCATCCCATGTATCCTCCCATTCCTCCCTTCCTCCCACTTCCCCCCTACTCCCCTCCCCTCCCCTAAGTCTGTGTCTGAGGGGGACCTCCTCCCCCTGAATATGCTCATACTGTATCAAGTCTCTCGTTGGTGACCATTATCTTTCCTCTGAGTGCCACCAGGCATCTCCGTCCAAGGGACATGTTCAAATATGGGGCACCAGAGTTTGTGTGAAAGTTAGATCTCCTTCTCCACTCAACAGTGGAGAATGTCCATCGGCTAGTCCGGGTAGGGGTTCAAGGTTTTTACTGCCTATTTTTTCCTTGGCTGTTGCCACAGTTTGCGGAGGGCCCCAGGGCCCAGACTCGCCTGTAGTTTTCCAGGACCCACTGGGTCCTTCCATTTCCTCTTTCTCCCAGGCTTCTCACACCTAAAGTTTCAATAGGATGTCCTCCCCTCTTACCCACTATTCTGGTAGGTACAGTTTTTCATGGGGACGTACACCTTGGACTAGTGTCTCGATATAAGTGAGTATATACCATTTAGCTCTTTTTGCTTCTGTGTGAACTCACTCATTATGACAATTTCTAGTTCAATCCATTTGTCCACAAATTTAAGTCCAAGTGGATTAAAGACCTCAACCTAAAACCACAGACATTAACCCAATTAGAGGAAAAAGTGGGGAAGAGTCTGGAACTCATAGGCACAGGAGACAACTTCCTGAACAGAACACCAACAGCCCAGGCCTTAACATCAACAATTAATAAATGGGACCTCATGAGGCTGAGAAGCTTCTGTAAGGCAGGTGACACTGTCAAGAGAACAAAGCGACAGCCTACAGACTGGGAAAAGATCTTCACCGACTCTTCATCTGACAAAGGTCTAATATCCAAAATATATAAAGAACTTAAGAAATTAAACACCACCAAACCAAATAACCCAATAGAGAAATGGGGCGCAGAGCTAAACAGAGAATTCTCAACAGAGGAATATCAAATGGCTGAGAAACACTTAAAGAAATGCTCGACCTCCTTAGTCATCAGAGAAATGCAAATCAAAACGGCACTGAGATTCCATCTTACACCCATCAGAATGGCTAAGATCAATAACTCAACTGACACCTCATGCTGGCGAGGGTGTGGAGAAAGAGGAACACTCCTGCATTGCTGGTGGGAATGCAAACTAGTACAACCACTTTGGAAAGCTATCTGGTGCTTTCTCAGAAAAATGGGAATAGGGCTTCCTCAAGACCCAGCTATTCCACTCCTTGGAATATACCCAGAGGATGTACTACTACACAACAGGGACATATGCTCAACCATGTTCATAGCTGCCTTATTCATAATAGCCAGAACTTGGAAACAACCTACGTGTCCCTCTATAGAAGAATGGATAAAGAAACTGTGGTACATTTACACTATGGAATACTACTCAGCTATTAAAATCATGTATTAATTTTCATTCACCATACATTCTCATTTTTTTTCTATCATGTGCTTTTTGTTAAAAATATTATTTTTGCCTTGGCTATATTTTCTACCATAATTTACAAAAGGCTATCTAAATAAAATAAAAATATTTATAACTTTGCCTTCAGCACTATATTGTGATAGAAAAACTATCGTGTGTTTGATATCTCTTTGTAAAAAATGATATTTTCCTGTACACTCTTCCCTGTATCTTTCATACTCTTTACAGCCTACAGAAAATTTTATAGGCTTTTTCTGGGTTTTATATCTACATGTTTTCTTGTAATCAAAATTACATTTATCTCTGTTTATGTATTACAAAGAATTAACATTTTATAAACTTTTCTACCATATGCTCATTAATTATTTTAATGAGGGCAAACTAATGTTTAATTGAAGATTACCGAGAGGATAGTAGTCAAAATTTAATTTTATAAATAAATGAGTTAAATCTTGGTGTTAGTGCTTGTCATGAACATCTAACTTGTGACTAATACTTTAAAAGTGAATACATGCATTTGAGTATAATTATATTTTTTAAAACTTGGTATGTTTTAATGTATAGTTGATATATTGAATTCACATAATATGTAATAGCAAGATTGCTACTTAGAAAGCTTGAAATTTAATAGAGGATATAGACAAAAAGTTTAGAAATATATTTAATGTGGAGCACAATTGCCAAGAGTAATGTTTATCCATTTTGGTGTAAAGCAAACCTTTGAGTCTCAAGACTGACATTTATTAGTAGCAGGATATGATTTTAGCTCCTATTTCAGTGAAATAAAGTTTACAATCACTGCCTGAAAAGGCAATTACATAAATTTAAGATCGTTTATATGAAAATATAGACTAGCAACTACTGGAAATATCACAATATGATATTCCATGTGTATATTTAAAACTGTGTGTGGACTATATAAACAACTACAAATCAATTATATATCAATATAAAATATTAGAAACGTACTCATCTGAACAAGACAGGATGTACTCTGTCTTGATGAGACTTGATGAGATGGGTGGGTAGAGAGGATCTCCCCTTTTTTAAGGAATAGAGGAGGGGGTTTAGGAAAAGAGGGAGGGAGGATGAGACAGCAAAGAGAGGAGGGAAGGGGCTACAATCAGGATGTAACCTGAGTTAATTAATTAAAAAATACAGTATTCTAGATGAAGAATAATATTGGGCATACCTGAACTAAAACAATAATACTTTCTTTAATTTATTTTGTTATTTATTTTTATTTTAGTTTTTATTTTTCCTAAGCACGTAAACACTGGCTTTACTATGACAATAAGAGATAGTCACAGTTTCAATTACAGATCGATATCTAGAACAGTTGTTTTTAAAGGATAATTAAGAAGATAATTAGGAGTGCAAAAACATAAAAAAATGCTGTCATGTCAAAATATGAGGGAAATAAAACAAAATTTACGAAGATAAAATTTAAAGACCCAAAAGTTATATAAACCAATGTGCCAATAAAATTTCTATTACATACAAATGAAATTCTCATGTAAAATCCTCCAAAATGAAGTTTTGGAGAAAAATCTAGCAGTGTTTTAAAAAAAAAACCAAATGTCATAGAGCTAATTTATGATTTTGTGTGCATACATATGCTTGGTTCTGGGTTTTGAAATTGTTTCTTATATGTGAGCTGAATGTTCTATCTTTCACTGAATATTGGATTGTGTTTTCATATGCCAATAAGTATGATTTGGAAATGCATTAGAAGAATACTCGCTTAAAGCTTATGCACAGAAAACCAAACCTAAAGGTCGATTTAAAGGGAAGTCCAGAAGCTCTCAACCAGACAGATTAAAGTGGAAGAGATGTAAGTATCGGGCTAACCATGGCCTCTTAAATGACCTAGGCAATGTTCCTTCTGTTATTCACAGTCAGGTGGAATTCTGCACTAAAACCACCTGGCACTCCTGTTTGATATGGAGACTTTTAGTTACAGTTTATATTTCACTGGGGCATGTAGTTTTGTTTAAACTGCTTATCTGATCTGGCTTAACTTTGGCTAATCTGAGCTTGAGTTAACTTTGGTAGGTTGACTTCAGGAAAAAAATTGCCCATTTCTTTTTGATTTTTCAATTTAGTGGGGTGCAAGCTTTTTAAAATATACCTTTATTAATTCGTTCACTTTACATCCTGAGCACAGCCCACTCACTCCTCTCAGGCCCAACCTCCTACTCTTTACCCTCTTTCTCCATCCACTTGTTTAGGAAAAGGGAGCTCTTTTTATCAAGCAATCCCAGCACACCCAGCTGCATCAAGACTAAGACTGTTCTTTTCCACTGATGACAAGCAAGGCAGCCCCACTAAGGGGAAGTCTTCCCCAAATCAGGCAACAGAGTCACGTGAGAGACAGCCCCTGCTCCACGTGCTCAGAGGCCACATGAAGAAGGTCCTTATGAGTCTATGGATTTCATCCATGTCTATCTCCTTGTTTTTTCACCTCTAATTTTGTTAAATTGTATCTTCTCTTTCTGTAGTTTACTTAAATTGGCTAATGGTTTGTCAATCTTACTGCTTTTGTCAAACAAAGAATTCTTTGGTTCATTGGTTCTTTGCATTGTTTTTTGTTTGTTACTATTTTATTGATTTCACCCCTGATTTGATAGTTTTTTTTTGTCATATATTCTTTTTTTATGTTATTCCCTATTTTGTTCTAGAGATTTTCTGTGTGCTATTGTTACTAACATGGGATCCATCTTTCTCTTTTTTTTAAATCAGCACTTTCCTTTTTATATAATTTATTTTTAAGTTTATTCTCTTTACATCTGAGTGTAGCCTCCTCCTTCGTCTCCTTATCTTCTAAAAATGTTGTCATTCAATGCTTCCTGACCACAGTTCCACTTACCTCTACTTTTCCCAGTCAGGCCCCCACCCTCAACTCCTCTCCCTAAGATCTGTTCTCCTCTGTTTCCCTTCAGAAAAGAGCAGAGATATCAACCGGACATAGAACAACAAGATGAAACAAGACTACCTCCCTTTGGTGGAGAGGCCTGATGGCACTCAAAGAAAGAATAAGCAGGCTACCAAGGTGAGACTTGATAGTCTATGACCATATAGTGGGGGAGAAGATCCCCCTCTGACTTAGACCTAGGGGAGGGGAATAGGGTAAAAGTGGGAGGGAGGGAGGAACAGGAGGATACAAGTGATGGGATAACAATTGAGTTGTAATCTGAATAAATTAATAAAATTAAAATTAAAATAAAAGAAATAAGACTAGACGTAGACCCTTATGTCAAAGCGGGGTGAGGCAACCCAGTAGGAGAACAAGGGTCCCAAGAGCAGGCAAATGAATCAGGGACATACCCACTCCCACTCTTGCAGTCCCATAAAACCGACATGGAAACAACCATAACGACCTAACACACACCCACACAGGCACCATGATTGACACATTAGTCTCTGTCAGGCCCTGTGAGCGCTGTTCAGTTGATTCTGTAGGCAGTATTCTCATGGTATCCTTGGCTCCTCTAGCTTCTACAATTCTTCCTTTCTTTCTCTTTTCTGACAGATCATATAAATATTTTGCCTCTTATGATCATTCTTATGGTTAGGAGACATGATGGACAACCAAAAGGAACACAATGGTAATTTGAAAGTTCATTGTCTTCTAAGTATTGCTTTATCTCTTTTTCTTTTTCTGCTTTCTTACAGGTCTTTTGTGCAAATAGTATAGTTTATATATATATATATATATATATATATATATATATATATATATATATATATATTTCTCAGACTTTCTGTGCTTTCTCTTTTGTTGTTTGTTTCACCCTATAGCAATTTGTTTGTTTATATTTTATCATTATTTTTAGATACATGCATATATTATAATGAGAAAGGAGTATTTGGATGAGTGGAGATTTGAAGAGGGTCTGCGAGGATTTAGGAAAGATGAAACCATATCAGAATATATTATAGAAAACATGTATTTTTGGTTAATAAAATAAAGAAAGAAAGACATTGAATAGAAGTGAAGTCTGTGTGAAGTGGGCCTCAGCCCAGATGAAGACAAGACTGTCTTGGACTCTCCTGGTAGGCTAACAGGAAGAGTTCAAATAAAAGCAGTTTCTAATAGGTTAAGCAGGTGATGGTGACTAGTTTAAAGTAGGGTGTGAACAGGAAAGAACAGAATATCCTTTGTTGAGGTCTTTATTTTTGAGAGTGGGTGCATGATAATTTTAACTGTGAGAAAGCTACAGGAGAATGTCAGCTCTATATGGAAAGATAAAAAATAATTTAGATATTTTGAGATTGAGACACTTTTCAGAAACAGAAGGAATGATTCATTTCAATGTTAATTTCTTAATTTACAGCTCCTTAAATAAATAAAAAGTCATAGTTCATTCTCCTATTTCTAGCTTTTTAATGGTTTCCATAACTAGAATTTCTCCTATTGATAGTATCACCTACCCACTGGTTGATAGTGGCATATAAAGTATCCTTTTGTCATTTTCCAAAGTTCTTTCCTTTATCCCATTATCAGCTCTTACTTAGACAAAATTAAGTTTAATCCGATGTGAAGAAGAAAATTTAGGAATAGAAGAAAATAAATTGTAGTATGTGATTATCTCAAACTTCTCTTTAGAATAGAAACTGGTGATTACTCTTACATTTCTTAGGTAATTCTGAAGAAAACAAAAAAAAACTGGCGAATTACTTTCCTTATTTATCATAGTAACTACAGCTTTGATAAAATAATTTCAGCTTCTATTTATAAATGAACTATATAATGATCCAAGGAAGAGAAATGTTAATGTTAAAGAATACAGAGTTTCTATGCCTATTATGAAGGTACATAAATGATTAATGAAAGTATTCATAATTAACTTCCATACTATAATATTTATATCTGACATGTTATGATATTTCATTGACAGTCCCTGACAGTAAGCATAGCTTCTTAGATTTTTATGCCACTATAGATCATTGTTTTTAATAGCTCCAATTTTAGCATATTTGTGTAACATAATAAGAATATAATGATCTTTAAGAAACTAATATAAAATAAAATGTTTAAGTGATAGAAAATGTTTTAATGAGAAATATATTATAAGGAGTATTAGGAAAATATGACCTCAAATATTGAAAGATACTGTTGTTTCACTGAGAGTATACCTTTTGAACTCACTGAAGCAGTAACTAAATAAAAAATAGCTAACCTGGCCAGGACTTTTAGTGCCAATAGAGATGTTATACAATCTGGTCTGAGATATATTGCCTTTAAACCAAGATAATGGAGGTAGCCTCTTCATGGCATTAACAATTGTTGTCATCTCCTTTGTTAGGAACACTCAAACATTGCATCTGACAGAAGAGATTAAAATAGAATGACTTTTTCTCAGAGTCTTACTAAGCCAGGCAGTAAAATTAACTGAGGTGTAGACTGGACTTTTTTCTTTTTACTTTACATCCTGGTTGTAGCCCTGTCCTTCTCACAATCCCACCCTCCCTCCTCCTCTCCCACCCCCTTCCCGAGTCCTCAGAAAGTGGAAGCCCCCTTTCCATTCACCCTAGCTTGTTAAGTTGCATCAGAACTGAGCATGTCCTATTCTTCTGTGGCCAGGCAAGGCAGTACATTCAAGGTGAAGTGATCAAAACCCTTGCAAAATAATACTAGTAATAGGGGGGGAAAGACTCCCAGCTCCAAATCCCAGAAAATATTTTCAACAAAATCATAAAAGAAAATTCCCCAACCTAAAGAAAGAGATGCATGTCATTACCACAGAACAAGAACAGTATGTAGAAGGAAATAAAACATATCTAGAGGACTCTGGAGCCAATTTAGATTGATATAAAATGTAGGGGATGTCAAAATGAAAAAAAATACAGATTTTCTCATATAGAAAAATACACATAATATTGATCTACAGGAGGTAGAGAAGAAGGAATGTATATATGGACTTTTAGAAATATTTCCTATTTTATGTTTTCCCTCCCCTTATTTTTATCATCATAGTAAATAATTTCATGGAATAATATAAGGGTTAAACTAACGTTCCTTACTAAGTATAAAGAAAAGTTGCTGTCACAGCAGTTGCATACTTCAAGTTCTTGATCTGGCAAGAAAATTTTTATTCCTTTCAAACGTTTTTGTGCAATTGCAATTTTTGCTGTGCAGAAATATTTTTTGTGCCAGTGGAATTTGTATTTGAATATGTGGTATTATGCCAGATTCAAGATTCCTGAAATTCAGGCCATTTGATCAAATTGTGTCTTTTATTAACTTAATAAACAGTAAATAACATTAGCAAAATTACTATATGACTGTGTGCTTTACTTTTTAAATGTATGTTGTGTAATTAATTTGACAAGTCAATTTAATCAGCAACAAAAATTAATGTTAAATATTTAGTAAAGATATTAACTTACATTATTTTTCTAACATCATCATTTACATATAATTAATAAATCAAATATGGTTATTAAATAGGTCATGTATGTGTATCAGTTAAATATTCTTGGATTAAAGAATTTGAAAATCTGCTATATTTGCTTAGGAAGATTCTGTAGTTTAGTGGCTTTCATCACTGAATAGTTAAAGTACTGGTAGTATCAGGCTCAAGTACTTTCTATGTATTGCTACCAAGTGCTTCTAAATCGGTAACCAGTTGATGAAATACTTACTGATATATCAATGAATTATCTAACCGTACTATGTATTCAATTCTGAATGTTGTTCTTAGTTTGTTGGTGAGTGAGCTACCAGTTTGTGTAAAAGAGTCTAGGTCCCATGCATGTGCTCATTAGCATATACTTTCCTCCCCCCGAAAATAAGCAGATGAATAAGCAAAGAAAAGTTCTGAAAAATATTTCTGTATGTCTGAACACAAAGCGAAGATTGAGGGCTTCACATAAAATGTGTATCTTCTTGATGCCTCTGGGAATATTTTCTTTAAAAGAGTTAGTCATTAGTGTCTTTGTCTCTGCTTGCAAGACTAAAAACTTGTTCCATCACCAAGATCTGCATACTTCCCCTAAGGGACAATATTCTAAATATTTAGGTGATGACTGGGCAAAATTTCTATAATATTGTCTTGTGACCACGAAGTAGGAGAAAAGAAATGAAAGGTCATATGATTTCCTGAGTGATAGCAATATTATCTACACCATATTTATACCTGTTCTGAGGATAGATCCATGTTTACACTTGAATTTCAACTACTTAGCAGATGTTACTGACTTAAAAATTTTTTTGTCGAATATAACTAGAGCATACTAATTTCAACTAGACTAAAGTGGCTATATTTTGGTTTATTTAGACATAAATATGTCTGCAGCATCCTAATTATGTAACCTCGATAGCTTATTCATCAGTTTCTTAAAGAGAAAACAAAAGGATGGGTTAGTGGTGAGTTTATTATATAGTTCATTTTGACCCAGTAGCAGAATCATTTTTCTGCCTAGATGGAGCATTACATTCTTTAATTTTCTATAACAGCATTTCCTTTAAAAAGACAGTTTAAAGAACAAAAGCTCTGTTTTGTTTTAAAGGATTCTGGTACTCTTCACTGCCTACAAAAGGGCCCTTAATTTGGCATGCAAATCGTTTTATAATCCATGCATTCTCAGCCTGCCCTGTCATGACACACAAATTCTAACCTTATGAAATTATTGTTAATGCCTTGAATCCTACAAAGGAGTGCTTTGACATTTTCTCTCTGCTTTATATGTCAATATCCATCACTTCACAGTGCACTTTATGGCATTTTTTGTATTTGTCTACATTGTTTTCTCTATTTTCTTTACATTCCTGTTCTCTAATTACATTGTTAACTACTTACACTTGGGAATTTAACAGCATGCTCCAAATTTCTTAAGTTATCTCATCATGTCAAAATATATTTTCTTCCTCTCTGTAAAATACAAATAATACTTAAAACCAACTCCCAGTGAAATCTGTAGACCCAGAGAATAAACTGAAACCTATCTCCCCCCCCCAGAGGAAATGGGACTTCAGTCTCTTTAGGTTTCTTCAGGCTGGTTTAGGGCAAATAATTCCTGTTGTATGTAGTTTATTTTACTCATTTGTAATAATATAAATGTATATGTTAAAAAGAAACATAATACAAAATTTTAAAAATTTAGTATGTGAAAGTTTCAGCCGGGAAGGTGGTGGTGCATGCCTTTAATCCCAGAACTTGGGAGGCAGAGGCAGGCAGATCACTGTGAGTTCGAGGCCAACATGGTCTACACAGTGAGTCTAGCCCAGTCAAGGCTACACAGAGACACCCTGTCTGGAAAAACAAACAAAAAAATCATACATTTATATAATATAATTTGATAAACATAATAAAATAAAGCAATACAGCATCAAAAAAGGAATTTATCAACTTAAAGTACTATACAATCAATGTTGTCACGTAATGCATCTTTTGGCAATGATTATACCCTAGAGAAAGGCGTGAATACCCATATCCAGGGAGGAGCATAGACTGATGCTTGCATTTGCATGTGGGCCTGAACCCTGAGGAAGGGGAAGGGCACAACCAGAAACATCCTTGCAAACCCTGTGCCTCAGGCATATCTAGGCCTCAGCTACCACACTCTACATAAGGACCTTTTTCTTTATTCATTTGATGCTTTATTTCCTTTTTTACTTCTGTTTTTGGATGCTTTCCATTCTTTAGGAAAGCTACATTTTAAAAATCAGATCTACATGCATTATTTAGCCTTATGTCATTAATACCAATCCATAATTAATAATAAAGTATTACTATACAGTTATTTTGTCCAAGGAGTTGTAAAAGTACAACTAGCAACACAATACTTTTCAGAATTTACTATGGACAGAAGTGTGTGGGGATGTCAGAGTTGATTAGATCTGTAAGCTGTTTGTGATAATAACAGAAGAAAGGCTATTATGAAGAGTTCATTTTTGTAATCATTGTACCATTTGGAGCATTTTACAATAACTTTTTTATGCCATAATATAAGGTAGTAAGTGATTTTCTGTCCATGGTACAGATGAGGGGACTGAAGCGAGATGAAGCTTAATAGGCAACATAGGTGTAAAATTTGATGAGAAACAGTTTAAAATATCTACTTCTCTGACATGGAAATACAGCTATTAAATAAATTTTACATATTTAACCTCTCAATGTTAAAAATGCTTCCACTTAAAATATATCAGCAAAAACTAAAATAAGTATCAATGTGCAAAAACATAAAGACATTTTCTTAATAATTACAAAAAACGAAATGATATATATTTAACACTATTTAATTATCATTTTCATTGGTCAGTGACAAAGTCTGGCTTTCTCCAGATGTCAGCAAGGTTGGCAATATCCTCAGAATGACAAAAAACAAGCATGGGAAAGGTTAATGTCATATTATTCTATCATTATTTCTCTACTGTTAGGATGAAACCAGAAGATATCTATAGCTGTGTGGAATGAAGGAATCCTTATTCTGAGTGTGGAATCTGTACCAATTTGAGAATTTTACTTGTACTAGAATGTTGGCCTATGTTACTTCCTTCATGCCAGCTTCACTGCAGAATTAAATGTTGTACTCAGTGTCTGGTTATTCCATTTGTATATGTTGCTAGGGACATTCATATGTCATCTGAATGAAAATGGGAATGCCACAGAACTCAGCTTTATTGCATCACAAATAATGTCTTCAGCTGTTTTCCTTGTTAAAGGAGTCATCTGTCACTGGACACTATATGGTTTAAAATCTCCAGGCATCTTGGACCATGGCTCAGATTTTAAAGTACTTGATGAAAGCAAAGAGGATGTCAGCTCAGGTACTCAGTACCCACATAAAAAAAATTATGAGTATCAAAGGCACACCTGTAATCCCAGAACTGGGAAAGTAGGTGCCTGGAAGATCCTTAGAGCTTTCTCGCCAGCTACCTTGGCTTACTCAGTGAATTTCTGGATCAGTGTTAAAACGTATCTCAAAAAATTAGGTTGAGACCAATTATGGAAGATAATTTTGCTGAATTTTGGCCTCTGAACATGAAAACATACACACAACACAGACACACATACACACACATACACACACACAGAGAGAGAGACAGAGAGAGAGAGAGAGAGAGAGAGAGAGAGAGAGAGAGAGAGAGAGAGAGAGAGAGAGAGCGCATATTTGCACTAATATCAGATATTTCAATATTGCTTTATTTTTTCTCACAAACATTTTCGGCAGTGCTATGTACATCCCATACTGTGTAACAATGTGTGTTTCCTTTACTAAGATGACAACCTAAGAAAAATGTGTCTAAAACTTGAAAACAGAAAATTTCCATACATTTTGCATTTTCTTTACAATATTTGCTATTTGAAACACTGTTTAATTAAGCATTCCAGTATAGAAAGAAAATACATTTAAAAACACTACTTATAAATATCTATTGAAAATGCTTAGTTTTTATTATAAACTCTATGTGCTTCCCATTTGATTTCAGATTTTCATTCCTTAACAATGTTGGGGTAGGCGTATTCATATTCTTCTGGAGTTTCTACCCTTGAGAAGGAACATTTCTATGAGTTTTTCTTTCTTTTTCTGTTTCTTTCTTTCTCAGTTGAAAAGGTGCTTTACTTTGCTGTTAGAGAAACAAGTGCAGAGATTTAGTCAGGTAAATTATAATATAGCCTTCCTTTTTCTTCTCTTTAAAATGCTAAGATAGAAAGTTGATGTACAGAAACAGTAAAATGTCCTCACAAGGCTGTCATTCTGTCACTGTGAGCCAAAACACTAATGTTGTCTTTATAAGGTCCTCAAATAAAACTAGAAGTTGATTAATCTAGAACAAAGAGAGAATTACTGCTATTCCTAACACAAGCAGATTAGCAGGGTTCAGAGAAGGATGATTAGGTGGATGTTCTAGGGGTGCAAGGTTCAGCCTTGAAGCTTAGGACTTCTAGGAGGACAATGAGAATGGGTATCATCCAACTTGTCCTACTTCTCTTGACCCTTCTGTTGACCTGATTAAAAAGAAGGTCTGTCTTGTCAGTGATTGGCCTTCAACTCTGCCTGCATCCAAGCTTACCCATTTTTAGGCAGAATTCTGTCTGTAGAAGAAATGAGGACATTTTGCCCAGTGGCTTGTTTGCCATACTTGAAGCCATCTCCATAAGGAGGTTCTTTGATGTTCATCATCTTCCTTTAGATAGGCTAGGTGTGGTCAGGAATTAACCTGTCCTGTTGTCAAAGAATCCTCAAAACAGTAAAACGTCTTTAAATGTCATATTCTGTAGGACTCTGAAATTTTTGAGGACCTTACTTACCTTTTTTTTTTACCTTATCTATCTATAGAATAATATCTATCTGTTACACCTAGGATGTACACTCTTGTTATAAAAATAGACTAGTAATTGACCTGACCATGATTTGATCAACTAACAATTTGTATAATTTACTATCCTAAACAGCCTGCAATAGCACTTTGAAGGTATTGGAAATAAACTTTGTATTCTACTTGATTTGTATGGGTACAATACCACATATTAGAGTAGAAATATGCACAATGTGAATGAAGAATAATCTTACATTTGAATTCTTTACCAATGTATCAAAATTAAACTTATTTTGTTTCAATATACAAAATTCTATACAAGTGAATTAAAAATAACCATATGAGCAACACTTAAGGCCTTAAGTGGAGGAATAGACTCAATAATCAATTTTTGCCCTATCATTACTATATAGTTCTATATTCCCCCAACCTTTTCTTTATCATGGAGAAAAAATAACTTTTTGTTTTCTTCTATGTATGTTTCTGGATTAGATGGTTTTGTCAGGACTTAGATGCTGGGATACAGCAATAATCCCCACTGTCCATCACTGCACCCAAGCATTTCCTAAAGACAGTAAGTAACACAAGTAATGGAGCCTTCTACTTCTGGAGCTTCATGTGATTTGTTCTATCAACCAAGAGATAAATTACTATCACAAAAATGCCTATACAATTGGAAAAGATCTTCACCAACCCTACATCCAACCAAGGCCTAATATCCAAAATATAGAAAGAAATCAGGAAAGTAAACACCAACAATGGAAATGATCCATTTTAAACAGAGGGAACACAGAGATAAAATTCCCAAGAGAAAAATCTTTAATAGCGAGGAAGCACTTAATGTAATGTTCAACGTCCTTACTCATCATGGAAATGCAAATCAAAATGGCTTCTAGTTTCCATCTTACACTCTTCAGAATGACTAAGATCAAAAACACATGCTACAATTCATAGACCCAAAGAAGCTAAGTGACAATTAGGGCACAAGGGAGGGTGCTTGAATCTCACTCAGAAGGGGAAATAAAATAGATATCTGAAATAGACAGAGAAAGGGAACAAGGTTAGAGACAGGATGGGGGAATGCATTCGGGTGGGGATAAGGTGTGGGAGAAGGGGAGGGAAAGGGTTGAGAGAGAGAGAATGGAAATCAATGAGGGAATACCTCTGGGGCATTGAGTCCCAGGAGTCTACTGTGGTGACCCTAGCTGAGACTCATAGCAGCAAGAGATATGGAGTTTGAAGTGTGTAGCCAGGCTGAACTTCTAGTGGAGGGAGGAGACACCAAATAACTGACAAAATCTTTAATCTAGCCAACCAATGATTGGTACAACATGAATACCATGCCATGAGAGAACTCTCACTCCTGACACTATTAATAATATTCTGCTATACTGCAGAGGGGAAGCTACCATAACTGTTATCTGAGTGGCTTCACCCAGCAGCTAATGAAAACAGATGCAGAGTCCCACAGTCAATCATTAGGCAGAGCCTAGAGAATACTAGGGAAGAGGGGAAAGAAGAGTTGTAAGAGCCAAAGAGGTCAAGAATACCATAATAAAACCTACAAAATCAAATAACCTGGTAGCATAGGGACTCTGAGTGATTGAACCATGAACAGGAGAGCATCTATGGATGGAACTAGGCCATCCACACATATTTAACAGATATACAGATTAATCCTCATGTGGTATGGGCTTACGGCAGGAGCAAGGGCTGTCTCTGATATCTTTGCCTGCCTATGGATCCCTTTCCCCTAACTTGGCTGCCTTGTCTATCCTCAATAGAATATATATCTATATTGATATGCCATGGTGGGATGATATCCAGGGAGTTCTTCCCTTCTCCATTAAGAAAGGGAGGGGCAAAAGGGGGGATTGTGATGTGAGAGGGCATGACTGACAGAAGAGGAGGGAGGGAAGTTCTGATCAAGATGTAAAGTAAATAAATAAAGTAATGAAAAAAATCACAAGATGAAGTTTACTAATGATAAGATATTTTTCTTCATTTTTGAGATTGTAATATAGTTGTATCACTTGCCAGTTTACCTTCCCTTTCCTCCCTCTTCCATCCATGTATCCTCATTATTCTCTTTCGAATACTTGGGTTTTGTTGTGGGAATTTTTCTTTCTGGCCCCAGGCTCCAGGAATAAAGACTCATCAGACTCGAGATATATTTATACATACCCAGGCCTATATCTAGCCTCTTCTTTGACTACCTTCCAACTTAAAACAATCCATTTGTACTAATCTACATTCTGCCACATGGCTGGTTACGTCTTCTCAGGTACCATGTGTCTGTCCTCAGATCTTGCCAAATGAATCTTCTATGCCTGGATCAATCACAGAGTTCCACCTATTATTTCCTGCCTCAGCTATAGGGCATTAGCTTTTTATTGAGAGATGATGCTTTCATACAGAAACAAGAGATTACTTCTACATTTCTCCTCTTTGGTCCAATAAAAGGGTCTTTCTCTTACAATAATAAACTAAGTACAATAAGACCAATTAGGAAACAATTATGAAAAATCTTAAGTAAGAGCTATATTCATAATGTCCAGCCCATATGCATTTAATAACCATAGAAAATTTTATTATATTTGTTCTATCTTGGTGTGTTCAAAATTCTATACCTAACTCAATTTCTATCCTAATTAGCAGTACTAATCTATACATCTTCTTAAATCTTAAACAACTAAGCTTAATTATAAGATTTTGACTATATAGTCTTCAACCCCATCAAAGACCTGAGAAGGAATAAATATTACTCAACTATTTAGGAAGTGTAGGCAAGTAGCTTCCAATATTAATAATTGACAAACAGCTGGGAGCCTGGGCATTCACCCAAATTTTCTCTATAATGTTGAAGCATCATCTTCAGCTTCTGGCCCAGAATATCTCACCAACATATTTGTGAAGCTGGAACTATGAAGGACTTGCTTACCCTGCCTTGGCAGAGCTTGGCAGTTGACTTTGCCTTCATCCAAGCTTTACTCATTTCTGACAGCATATGGTCTGCAGTAGAAGTGAGGGTATTTTCTTTGTTCAGTTTCTAGCTTACCACATTTGAAGCCATCTCCTAAGATAGGTTCTTTGATGTTCAACATCTTCTTCCAAGTTGAATAACATGCTGCCAGGAACTGACATGTCTCAATGTCAAAAAATCTTCATGTTAATTAAGACATCTTTAAATGCTATGTTCTGTAGTTTTCAGATGTTTAAAGATCTATCTATCTATCTATCTATCTATCTATCTATCTATCTATTTATCTATCTATCATCTATCTATCTATGTATCATCTATCAATCTATCATCTATTTATGTATCATCTATCTATCAATGTATCATCTATCTATCATCTATCTATGTATCATCTATCAATCTATCATCTATCTATGTATCACCTATGTATCTATCTATCTATCTATCTATCTATCTATCTATCTATCATCTATCTATGTATCTATCTATTATATGTCTGAATAATGAAATATTGCTTAGTTATAGCTCTTTATTATATGTCCAAACTAGGATGTATATTTCAGTGATAAACTAGACTAATATCTGACATGACTATGAGTTTAATTGACTAACTATTAACTTGCACTACATAATTAATCTAAACAATATGTAATGGCATCTTTTAAAAGGACTGGAAGTAAACCTTGAATTTATAAATAAATTTTATATGTCTAATACCTTATACAAGAGTTGTATATATACATGTGTGTGTGTATGTGTGAGTGTGCATGTATGAAAAACAACTTTAATTTTATATCAGTCAATAATAATCTATATCAATGTTTCAAAATACCTTTAATTCTGTATTAATACAAAATCTGTAATAATGTAAGTAAAGTAATTTTTTCCTCCATCAATATACAAATTCATATCAAGATTAGATTATTGACTTCTAATATATTCTTTGGTTTAAGAGTACATTCAATATTCTACCCTGTTTTCTATTGTTCCTGTATGATATCCCTATATTACCCCCTTTTTCTTCTCACCATTTTCCTCTTACCTAAGAAAGGATAGAGAAAAGAAATGGAAAGAGAGAAATTCCCAAGTTTAAGCTCCTATATCTTGTTTTTCTCCCTGATAAAGACTAATTAATAACTTTTAACCAATCCCCTTCAATGACAAGCATCTATCACCCAATAGAACAACCAAAACTACCCACTCTACATTAAGTAAATGAGACATCATTCTCTTTTTTCGGTTTATTTATTTATTTATTTATTTATTTATTTATTTATTTTAGCCCAGGATGTCCTCAAACTTACTATGTAGCTAAAGATGATCTGATCATCCTGCCAAACTTCTCCACCACTGGGATTACAGTTGTGTATTTCCATGCATGGTATGGTTTAAAGAAGGAGGAAAAGAAGAGGAAGAAACAAATGTTCTGTGAGATATCCTGACAGGGCCAGGTGTCCTTCCTCCTGCTCTCCATCCAGGGTGACAGGGTGGAAAAGGCCCTTTGTGAGTCATTCCTGCTGCAGGGCCTTCAAAGGCCTCTCACTCATGTGTCTGATGCCACTATTTCTAGATCCTTGGCCTTTTGTACTTATCTCCCTGCTCCCAGACCCATCTCATTTCTCAAGAACACAAGATTTCAGGTGACATTATCACTCTCACACACAATTTAACTTCATTGATTATGTTTTTAAAAAGCAACCAAGACAACTGAGTGGTTGGTGAGACTCAATGCTGAAGTTCTTTGCTTACGGGTAAGCTAATGGGCTGTGAGTCCAGTGTGAGTACAATACTCCATGACAGCCACCATGGACCACTCAATGCCAAGCACATGAAAGAAAGTGCTGGAAAAAGAGCATATCAGCCTCCCACATCCCATGACTGTATGACAGCCCATAGCACCCTGTGATGCTCTTAAAATTGCTTCCTCTTGACTTGTGACATAATATTCATTGGGGGGGGGGGCAAAAATATTTAAAAATAGGTAAGAAAGCTAGCTATAACAAAGAAGCCGAAAACCATACAATAGAACAAAAGATAGCATCTTCAACAAATAGTGCTGTTCTAACTGAATGTACGCTTGTAGAAAAATACAAATAGACCCTTATTTATCACCATGCACATAACTGTCTAAATAGCCAAGACAAAGACTTGTATTAAAAAAAACAAAATAAAACAAAACCCAAAAATTTTCAAGTGTCTAAAGAAAGAAATTGAAGAAGATATCTCAGAAGATGGAAAGATCTCCCATGTTCATGGATTGGGAGGATCAACATAGTAAAATTTAACATTATTTTTAAAGCTTAGTGAAGCACCTTGGTGTAGTGGGAAAAGTGTGGGTTCTATAGTCAGGAGGAACAAATTTTAAATTCTACACTCATTAACAAATAATATTTGGAAAAAATTACATAATTCTGTAAACCTACACCTTTTTCACTCTTAATAGTTAGGACTATTTTATAAAGGTGTTGAGATAATTTTTAGATATTTTAACAGCATATGGCCTTTAGTTTAATGCAATAAACCAAAGCTAATTTTATTAATGAGTTCTTGTTTGAATAAAACTATTAAAATACACAGACAGTTTTTAAAGGCATCCTATGCTGTAGGTCTGTCCCTCTGTATAGACTTGTGGCTGATAGAGGTGACGCTTACTTGCATCTCCACTAATTTAAAGTGTTCTGTGATTGACATACTTTACTTATCTCTAGTGTCCTAAGGTTCATGTATGAAGGGAATGGTGTCTAGATCATTAAGTAAATTCCTGGTGCATTCTCTGGCTAATTCATTCCTTCTTTTGTGTTTTCATTTCACTAGCAATACTAGACAGTTGCCAACTTGACAATGATTTATGCAATCTCATATTTTTATTTGTTTCTTGTAGGCTACAGTAAACCCCAAAGGCAGATGTACATTAGTTTCTCAAGCTGTGAGGAATTAAACTGGACAAAATATATATCCTTTTAAATAGAGAGAGTTTCAAGCTGAAGAAAGCATTTTAGTTTTCTTTTAAATACAGTCAAGTGCTGTAATTACATTTCCTCCAAGAAGAAATTATAAAGTAAAAGATATCTCTAGAAGCATCACTCTTGGGAAGAAACCGCATTTGGTTATTCACATATTATTCATATGGAAGCAATATCTTCATATACCTTCATATGTCAATAAGACGTATATGAAGCTCTAGCTTCAATATAGATGTTTCTTAGTATATTTGAGATGAAATTAGATGTGTTCAATCAACCAAGTGTGATATTTCATGTTTAATTTAACACTGTCTTTAATGTCACTTTAATAAACATTTATAAGTATTTAATTACTTTAGGCACATGTATGTGGGCCTGAGTGGATGTATGAATATCACATATGTTCAAGAACGTACAGAGGCTAGAAGAGTCATTGAATACCATGAAATTGGAGTTGCCAATGGTTGTGAGCTATTACATGAGTATAAAAGCAGCATGTCCTGTAAACTTCAGAGCTATCTCTCTGTCTTTTTAATAAACTTAAATAATGTAGCTCTTGTATATATAATACACTTTAATTATTTTAACTTACTCTAATTATTTAAATTCTACATTCTTCACTCTTATAAGCAGTTCCGTGTCACAAGCATCATGTTTTATTTGACTTCTAAGTTCTTTCATAATGAGAAATACACTAAAAGATAAAAATATGATTTTGTACAAATATACAAATATATACACTAATTCTATATTATGTTTTATTCCAAAGGCATTCTTATTTTACTAATTTTAATTTAATAATCATTGATTAGAATTATTGCTATGTGAAGACCATTTAATATTTTAGTTATATGCAATTTTTACGTAAATAAGACGTACAGGCAAACCTAAAATACTTGAAGAGCATTACTTAACAGTTTGGTTGAATGATCTAGAGAAACTGTTGTTAACTGATAAGTGATTGATTATGAAAAGGACATATATGGATATATTTGGTGTCACTGTAATTATTTGCAAACCATGTGCCTTACAATGTTGCAGGTTTGCTGTGGTGGATATCAATTAACAGATGAGCAAGCCCTATCTGTTGATTTTTTATGCCCTATCAGGCTTAAAGACCCCCAGACTACAAATACAGAGACAAATCTGTCCCTTCATTACCACATCATATACTAAATAATCCAACTGTTTAGTGCATGATAAAACAGTCATCATGTTTAAGGCTTGCATTATTTCCTTTTACAAACAACAGGAATCAATCTTCCCTAAATACTACTTTTTTATTTTTATCCTTGTGTTTTCTTCATACCACACTACCACTGAAATTATTGCAATGAGACTTAATGAACCCAAATTTATGAAACAGATTCCCTAATCAAGTTCTCACTAAGAAAATTTTCATATAGTGAAAAGCATTGAAGGCGATGTGTAACTATATATCTTGTAAGGCAAAAGTAGCTAAACTGACATAATAGGGGACATCTTTCTGAAACTTTCAATATTGTGGCACCTAGGAAAGACCTGCTGATAATAGAAATGAGGATTTGTATCTAATCATTTATACTTTTCTCATTGTTTTGAGGTGGTACTGAAAATTTAATATATTCTCTACTTTTAATGAACTGTTTTGCTACTACCACATTTTATTTTATCACCTGAGTTATGAATTATGTTAATTATACTTCCTAGTTTCAATTTACTAGTAATGACATACAAATATTTATACTTGTGTTCATGAGTGAGAATTGCTTGGCATTTTTTCTTTGTTTTATGTTTGTGGTTTGGTTGGTTTGGTTTTTCAAGACAGGGTTTCTCTGTGTAGTCTTGGTTGTCCTGGACTCACTTTGTAGACCAGCCTGGCTTCAAACTCACAGAGATTTGCGTGTCTCTCCCTCTCTGAGTGTTCCCTCCCTCCACTGTTCCCAGCCATTTTTCCTTTTAATTCTTGTGCCACTTTATTAACTTTAGAAAGTAAGGTAGTGTTGCTGAAGAAATGGCTGTCTTAAAAATACTCTTTCTGAAGACCAGAGTGATTCTTTGCAGGTATATGAGGAGGATTTTCAACTGCCTTTAACTCTAACTTCAGTAGCTCTAACACCCTCCCCTTAGCTCTGCAGGTACTTATACACACGTGGCACCCCCCCACACACACACACACATCCCTACACACACTGCACAGACTTGCAAAACATCGATTTTTTTAAATTGTAAAAAACAATAAAGTGATATAATATATCTCATTTTTCTACTTATTTTTTTCTTTTCTTTTCTTTTTCCTCCTTTATTAATTTATTCTTGTTATATCTCAATGGTTATCCCATCCCTTGTATCCTCCCATTCTTCCCTCCCTCCCAATTTCCCCTTACTCCCCTCCCCTATGACTGTTCCTGAGGGGGATTACCTCCCCCTCTATATGATCATAGGGTATCAAGTCTCTTCTTGGTAACCTGCTGTCCTTCCTCTGATTGCCACCAGCTCTCCCCGTCCAGGGGACATGGTCAAAGGTGAGGCACCAGAGTATGTGAGAAAGTAATATCCCACTCTCCGAAGAGGATGTGAAACTAAGTTTTTTCCTTTATAAAGGATTTTTAGGACTTCAAATTTCAATGTGGGTTAGCTCTTTAATTTAAAAGTCTATTGAAAAACTAATCTGTTCTTCAACCCTATCAGAGAATTAAATACCAGAGTAAACAGGGAGTGCAGACTAGTAGTTTCCTAAATGAGAAGATGACGGAGACAGTTTGCTGCCTAAGCTAATGTCGGAACCAGGCTTGACTGGGCTGCCTGCCTGTCTTGCTGTTTCATGTCTTGTTTTTAGCAGCTTCCGTGTCTGTGTTCATGTTGGTTAGTTAGTCATGTTTACTGCTCTGAGAATGCACCCCTCTCCTCCTCAGGACTTTTCCTCCTGTGCACAATCACCTCTTGAGGGATTTCACCTGCTAGTGGCATTCCTATTTTGGTGCCTATAAAAAGGATCTTTGGACACTGAATAAAAGCCGCCACTGCTGCTGCTCATTTAGCACGAAGGACCCGCTGTTTGTGTGTGTTTGTGTGTGTATGTGTGTGTGTGTGTGTGTGTGTTAAATTCACACTCCCTTGCCCTTGACTCAGTACCGCAGTGGCACAGGCACCACAAGCTAGGTTGTTTAGGGGTTAAGATAGTTTTTAGGTCTTGATAGATATTTTAAGTTGATATGATGAGATATGATAAGTATTGATTTACATTCAGAATTTTAGACTCACCAAGATAGGAAAGATGTTTTCTTCAGGGCTGCCAAATACAAGTAGCCAAAACACTATAATTGTAACATTTATATAAATCCTGATTGGGTCATGGTTCTTCTTGCTATAGGTGGTTTTTTGTATATATGTGTAATAATATAAACGTATATGTAAAAGTATTTAATGAACAATTAAATTTTTTAAAAAGTTCTATTGGTAAAATTAAATTGTGGTAAACTAGAAGCAGCAGAAACTGATACATGCCCAGTGTTCATGTTTCCCCCTTCTGTAGTATCTGTTTCTCCTTGATATGATGACACAGCAAGGGAGAGAGAACTTACTGTGGTTTTCAGTCTGTCACAATGTCTCAAAGCAAAGCAGCTCATACAATGGCACCAAAAAGGTGTGGGGAAGGGGAGCTGGAAGAGACAGAGGACAGAGAGAGACAGAGAGAGAGAGAGAGAGAGAGAGAGAGAGAGAGAGAGAGAGAGAGAGAGAGAGAGAGAGAGAGAGAGATATTATTGGACTTCTAAGGTTTTCAATTTTCCTTTCTGGCTCCCTAACTTGGAGCCCCAGCCTGTGGGATGCAGCAACTTATATTTTTAACAGGTCTTCCTCTCCTAATTCCTCCTTTTTTTTTTTTTAACAGTGATACTCAAATGATTTATTTTTGTTTAGTTTTATAATATTTTATGGTCTAGTTTAATAAATAGCTACTACACAAAGACCCAAATTGCCTATTTCTTTTTTTTTTGTTGTTTTGTTTTTCAATTTTTTTATTTAAATAATTTATTCAGATTACATCTTGATTGTTATCCCCTCACTTGTATCTTCCTCTTTCCCCCTCCCTCCATTTTTCACCCTAATGCCCCCCCCAGGCCTGTGACAGAAGGGGGCCTCCTCTCCAACAATATGATCACAACCTATCAGGTCTCCCTTTTGGACCCACCCTTACAAGTGATTTTTATAAATCTAAATCCTTCTATATCGCATTAAAGTTGATATACAAGGTTAGCCATCACTACTTTATAATAGAATATGCTGAGCTGTATCCATGCCTTCATGTGGAAGCTCTACTTCTTAATTGTAGGTACAGTAGCTATGTGACTAGAATGCATAGTTCCTAGTTCTTGTCTTCAATAGAAGTCCCTGACACTTTAATCGTTATATTTTTTTCCTATTTTCTGGGGATATGAATGAGATAGTAAAGAATATGTATTTTAATTGAAAATAGATCCTTCTTTCATACAATACATCCTGACCACAGTTTCCCTTCCCTTCTGTCCTCCCTGACCTACCCCTCCAACCTCCCCTATCTGTCAGATACATACCCCTCTTTACTTTTCCTTAAGAAAAGAGAAGGCCTCCAAGAGATAACAACAAAAAAGAAAAAAAAACAGGATAAAATAAGACAAGGCAAAAGCCCTCATATATAGGCTGGACAAGGCATTTGTCAACAAAAAACAGATAAAACCTGGTTTGTGTAAAAGATTCCATGGCCTGATATTTCACAACATTTTCCTTGAGTTTCATACATAAGAGGAAAATGAAAAACTTGTTTACATAATATGACATTGGTCTTGGAAGAACAAGTCCAATGGCTATATGTTCTGAGAATATGTGGACAAATACTGAGACTGTAAACCTCAAAGTTTCAAAGTGAGAAATGGGCATTCATTGTAGAGAGCTTTAGACAGCAGTGGAAACAAGAAATCTGTCTTGTTCTTTAGTGTATACTATGGTACAAGATTTTTAGCTCACTGACTGAAAATTTCACTAAATTATTAGATTTAAAACTATCTCATGGGAAATCTGAATCTACAGACAGTTGGGGTTATTTGTTGACACTTGTGACTATTTTAACATTTTGTCAGTGGAAATCTTCACCTGTTTTATTATGCCTTTAAAATCTATTAGGCATGTGTCAAATATCAAAGCAATATTTTTGTTAAAAGGCTTTAGTCTTCCATATTCCGCTTTTAACATCAAGCTTCACAATATATTGTATAACAACTATGTATATCATAAATATCATACACCCACACACAGATACTAAGTTGTTCTTAAGATTTCAAGCTTTAATCTTTTGAATATGTATGTTGCACTTATATTTACTGCATCTTGTAATTTATTCAGCTTTATTTCTACAAGCTAACTTTGTACATTTTATTCACACCTTAATTTTAAAATTTTTTTCTGTGTTTTATTGCATTTTCAAAATTGTTCACTATTTGTATTTGACTTGAAAAATAATAGTACAATTCATTCATTCTAGTTGTATTTGAACCATTTTTAAAATGTAAAATTAACTGGACAAAATAAAATTTTTTTATATTTTCCATCTTCTGAATAAAGTCTATGTAGGAATTAATGTCAAAGTCATCTATTTACCATAAGAGTGTTCAAGGAATAACCAACTCTTTTATTCATTTATGTTAAGGTTCTACTTTTATTCATGATTTGACCTCTGAAGCTACTGATGTAAGCAGAATTTTAAAAATTGTTCAGATAGAAATTTTATTATTTTTCAAAAGGAAAGTTCATGAGATAATTGGCTCAACAAACAGTGTGAATTTAAACCTTCTTAATGAAAATTTTGTTGAACAAAAATACATGCAGTAAAGACAATTTCTCTTATTCTCAGCATCCCTTGCCTATAGTTTTTCATATAGGCTTGAGACCTCATGGGCCTTCTACTCTGTGTCCATGTTGGAATGTCTACTGTTATCCTTCTTCAGCTCAGTTTAGTCAATAGTGTTCAACCCTATATACATACATAGAACATTATACAGACTGAGCATGATGTGCTTATGTTCAAAACATGCGTGCACACACACACACACACACACACACACACAGAGAGAGAGAGAGAGAGAGAGAGAGAGAGAGAGAGAGAGAGGATGAAACAACAATAAATGTAAAAAGAGGTCATGAATTTGAAAGGTAGCAAGTAAGAATATATGGTAGGGTTTGAAAGTAGAAAAGAAAGGGAGAAATGATATAATTATATTATAACCTCAAAACAAAGAAATGATTTAACAAATATTTGTAATATTTAAATGGACATAGCCGAAATAATTTAAAATTTTGGTATACAAATAACTAAATGAAAACTTTGAAGAATATCTTTTAGAGTTAACAATCAAAATAATTTAATATATTAAAAAGGCAAATACTCTAGAAAAAATAATAGTTTATAATATTAATCTCAGAACTATGAAATTGAATGTTGTTCTATGTGTGTTATATATTATTTTCCATTAAGAAAAGATTAAAATGTAAGGACTTCTAGAAAGGAGCAGAAGATATTCACTATAGATATTTTCTTAATCAAAGCAAATTATATCTGTTCCCTAAAAGGTTTACATAACTGATTGTTGTTAAGAATATTTTCTCTTTTACAAAAGTAACTTCCTGAGTCTATTTGCTTAGAAAAAAAATTTGAGCCCTTAAATCTCAGGTAATGTCTATCTTTGTTGTTGAGATGTGTTTCTTGAATGCAGCATATTGATGTATCTTGTTTTTGCATCCATTTTATTAGCCTGTGCCTTTTTACTGGGGAGATGAGGTCATTGATGTTGAAAGATATTGGTGACCAATGGTTATTGAATCCTTTTATTGTGGAGTTGGTAGTGATTGTGTGTGGCAGTGTTTTTTTGTTTGTTTGTTTGTTTTGCTGATGTGCAATTATCTGTATGCTGCATTTTCTTGGGTGTAGTTGACCTCATTGCCACGATGTTTTCCTTCTACTATTTTCTGTAGAGCTGAGTTGGTGTTTATATACTGTTTAAATTTGATTTTATCATTGGAATATCCTGTTTTCTTCATCTATGGTGATTGAAAGTTTTGCTGGATATAGTAGTCTGGATTGGCATCTGTGGTCTCTTAGAGTGGGCATGACCTCAGCCTAGGCCCTTCTGACTTTCATGGTCTCTGGTGAGAAAGCCAAAGATGAGGCTCCAACCTTATAGAGAGTGTTGCGTGACTGTTCAGGCAGTAAACTGTCTAAGTCAATTTGTTCATTTTGGAAGTTGCTAACCTGCACTGCTGGTTCACTCAGGAATTTAAGTTATATTCCTTCTCAAGTCTCTGAGGGGCATTGAACGCCAGATACTATAGTTTTACAATGAAGTTTAGTTGGTTAGTGAATAAGATCTTTTTAGATCAAGATAAAGAAGTTAAGTTATTAGAGTTGAGATAGGATAGATATTGAATTTCATTCAGAAATTTAGAAGCAACAAGACAGGAAAGACATTTACTTCAAGCTGGACAAATACAAGTAACTAAAACACTATGAATGTAACATTTATAGAACTCATGATTGTCACATAGTTCTCCCTGCTGTATGTAATTTGCTTTATACATGTGTAATAAAATAAATTTATTTTAAAAATAATATTGGGTATTTTCATAAAAATATGTTTTTCATGGGCTAGCTTCCTCAATATCCTCTAATTTCTTTTTCCTCTTGTGTCCTTCCACTACCAGACCTACCCTTCCTTTAATGTTTTATGTGTTGTTACCCTGTCCCTTCCTAAAGCCTCTTCTCCACAAGCCAATTCATGAGGAGATACTGATGATATTAAGAATATGTAAACAATCAGACAGCAGTCTTGCTAGTACTTGAGAACACATGCACCTACACACATTACATAAATGTGTATTTAAAAGGAGACAAGGAATTTGAAAAATAGCAAGGAAGAATATATGGCAGAATTTGGCAGGAGGGAAATATATATGATATAGACCATATCTTATGTCTCTACAAATGACCTAAAATGTATCTCTCTAGAATGTTGGTAGTATCAGAGTCTCCATCCTCTTTAACCAATATATTTATAGATAACTCAAGTATAGCAAATATATGCATATATATGTGGCTTTTATAGAATGTTTATTCTAATAAAGAGTAGTCTTAGGAGAAAATAAACTAACAGAACAGCAGCATATACATTTTTAAAAAGTAAAATGAAAAGCATTTCTTCTTTTCTTTTCTTTCTTGTTAATTATTAGCATTTGAATTTAGAAGAAGAGTTAAAATGTCTTGATAGATGAACTGGAGTACATATTACATAGATTTGGGAAATTGAAGCTCTCAACAAGATAGAAGTAAATCCACGGAATTACAGGATTTCATAGTAATTGGTTTTGGATCAGTAATAGAGGACACTTACAGAACACCTAAATGAGGCAGATTGTATGAATACATGTGTTATAAATTACTCACTTGTATGTATAAGTTATCCTCAAAAGATATTTACTGTTCAGTTATTGTAGATGAAGAGTATTGTGGACTAATGATTTGGAACCAATACAGTGATTTTATCTAAGAAAAAGAAGAGCAGAATTGCATTAGGGAGGATGCTTTGTGGAAGAGAACTAAAAGTCAAGATTACAGAATTCTAATTTCCCAAGTGTTTAATGTCAAAACCAAATTAAAACTGCAAAGATCACCTGGAAAGATATGTAAGATAGAATAGCAATTCTTGATAAATACTTGGTAATAGAAGATAAAGTTAATAATACTCTAGGTGACTGCTTTAATTAGGCAAATGTCATTGTCAATAACAAATTTAGGAAATTTTGTAGTACAAAATGTAAAGCTGAGATCCCATGGCTACTGTTTCCAGATGGGTGGCTTACTTGTACAAGAGTTCATTTTGTATAATTTTGGGGGTCTTAAAATTTGTTATTTTTTTCAACTTATAAATTCTAAAATTTAAAATAATGAAATAATTCAATTATGTGTACATTGAATTTGGACTTTTGGATTAGTATGTCAAAGAATGCCAGTAAGTAAACAGACAAGTAAGTGTGGTCATGAGAGATGGGTTGACAAATCTATAGATGTGAGTGCTAGTAGAGTCTTGAAAAACTCTGGTGAAAGCAACAGTAGAAACATGAAAGGATTTCACTAAACTTATGACAAAAGCACAGATACTCTTATATTATGACAATCTTTTTTCTTGCATGATATATGAGAAAGGACATTTACTGTTATTATTATTATTGTTTTGTGAAAATGACACGTTATATTATATAGACATTGAATGGAAATGCCTGGAAGACAAAAATTTTTGGTAGAATGAGAATAATAATGTTTTCTTAAAACAAGACTCTGGGGACAAGGGAGTCAGGTCTGTAAAAGTATAGAGGGAAATAAACTCACCTAAGGAAGACACTAGTGAAAATGACTGATAATGAGGAATATGATGCTATAGATATAAATGCATTGATTTGAGAGGAGGAGATTTCTGATATTGCCAGTGTTGTGAGATAAAATTTTAGGTCATTTGTAGACAGAAGATATGGTCTAATAACAATCAGTATCAGGAACTTCAGACTTTGTTGTTTCATTATCTAAATTTTAAGATGATATCATATATTTTTTTATTTCAGTAACATAATCTGCCATTTAAGTAAGTAGCCAAAAGCATAAACAGCTTATCAGTTTACTAAGTTGACTCTAGGTGCTGTGTGCAGGCCAACAGAAGAATATTGTCCATGTACCAGAATAAAAAATGTTTATAGTTTTGAAGAAAGCTTTTTCCACGGTGTGGTCCACTTTACTTTGGAAGCTTTGGGACTAAGAATGGAAGAGAGAGAAATAGTCCAATATTGTACTTAAGCATTCCTTTCAGTTTCAATTAGAATGAAATGTCACAATGACAGAGATTGAAAGGCTATATTATAGACACTGGCCACCTTCTACAAAGTATCAACTTATGTGAAGTAATCCCAGTTATCTAAGTGGTGGCATTAGAGAATTATCTCTAATATTTATCTATTTATGTTATGTTCAATAGTTTTGGTGAATAAATGATTCCAAAATTTTCATAAGAGAGTCTTGACCAAGCCTCAGAAAAAGCTGGAAGTGCTCACCGTGGCACTGTGGCCTCTTGCTATATGCATTAAAGTGGTCCCAACTTCTGCTCCCACATCACTCTGGAGATGGCCCTGTTTCTCCTCCTTCTTGGTGCCTTCTTCGACAAGGTGGTCAGCCCAGAAGATTGGCATTATGCAATGATGTTAAAATCTATCTCACGTAGCATGGTCCCATGTACCTCTGAGACCTTGAATGTCAACTCAACAATCTCTACCAGACCAATGATGATGGACCATAAGGAGACTTTCAGCATCTGGAGGCAGATTCCAACCCCACCTTCCTCAACCTCGACTAGTAAATTGTCTTCTATTGTGACTCCCATTGGTGCCACCATGAGTACCCTTGTACCTGAGCCTACAACCTCCCATGAATTTTCCAATAAAATATCATTGCCATTTCCAAAATCATTAGATGTAACCACTGATTTTCCAGTCACTGTAGCCAATCTCATGACAGACAGCACTATGACAATTACCTTGCTAGAAACCTTTAAAAGGACCAGTGTGTCCCCTGTCACCTTGACAACAAACTCTAAAGAGAACAGTAGATTCCCTGTGGCTGCAACACTAAGCTCCAAGACCAATGGTTCCCTGTCACCATGGCTACTGGGCCTCCAATGGACTCATTGACTCCCTGCCACTTAACAACTAATTCTGTGCAGAGTTTCAGTGTGCCTGGTCACACCCCAGTCTCCAGCATAAAAATATCTATGTGTCTACCTCAGAGCCCATAACAACCAGGACACCATGTCAGGGATCAAGTGGCATGTTGCTGGTGCCTATGCTTGTAGCCTTGCTGGTATTTTTGGCACTTGTGGCTCTATTGCTGCAGTGATGCCAGCTGCAGAAGTGGAGGACTGGAGCCCTGACAATAAACAGAGGTGAAAAGCGAAATGGGGTGGTGTGTTGTGCTGTCGCGCTCTTTGGATGAAGAGACCACAACAGAAACAGCATTAGGACCAGGGACAACAAGGGTTCTGGGACCCTGGAGACAGGGGGGTCCAGGCAAATGCCCACGCTCACCACTTTCTTCAGACTTCTGCAGGGCTCTTTAGTGCTCGAGGAGGTGAAGCCTCTGTCAGGTCCCAACTGAAAGGGGGAAGAAGAGCCACTGACAGGCAGTGAGCGGGAGGCTGTGGAAACTCCCATTTCTGATGGGCTAGAAGTCGGCTACACCTCAAGGCATATGGGCAACAGGTCTTTCCCCAGCCTCCTCCTTAATCCTTGATCTTGCTGTCAGCATCCTCACACACTCTGTGAATATATGTAGACTAAATGCATTACTTAGTTAATAAATCCATCTATCCATCCATTGATCCGTTTACTCTCTTTCCCTCCTAACTCCCACTATTTTTCCATGCTGCCATTGGAACCAATTCTTGAATTTCCATGAGGATAACCTTAGCTGACCCACAATTCTTCCAAGAGTCCTCCCTTGTAATAGAGAGATCTAACAAGAACAATGAAACAACAAACCAGCAAACTCCCTAGGATGAAACTTTGTAAAGTACAAGGAACTTTCTCCCCAAGTAGGGGCCCCTTTCGGGACTGCCTCTCAACTTCCATATGCCCTTGGGGCATGCTTAGTAT
Organism: Acomys minous; assembly: GCF_964271855.1. Classification (NCBI taxonomy): domain Eukaryota; kingdom Metazoa; phylum Chordata; class Mammalia; order Rodentia; family Muridae; genus Acomys; species Acomys minous. The sequence goes on along the minus strand of NC_140501.1, from coordinate 32,808,861 downwards.
ATGGCTGGGGCCATCCAGCTTGCTCTTGGGAGAACTGTGACCTGTGATGTTCCCCAGAACACTCTGACTTTGGGCTAGCTTGTAGCTACTGGGGAGAGCCTGCCAGAGATGGGTTAGTTTTTCTAGGGCACTGATGAGGAGAGTTTCTGGCTCCATGTAGCTTAGCACCTGCTGAGTCCACTCAGAGATGTGGTTTGTGTGCAAGATATGACAATTTAGGTGATGGTTGTGAACAGTGAGTACAGGCAGTGGGAGAGAGCAAGACAGGGACCGATGAATCCCAAAGTGAGGGACAGCGGAATTGCTGAGTACACAGATCTCATTCAGAGAGCTGAAAAACCTAAGTCTATCCATAGCTCCCCAAAGAATGCAAACTTTATGGAGAGTAAGCGTACAATCTTAGCTGAGCTCTTCAGCTAAGCTGCCATATCCTTTACCTCAAAGGCTTGCTCACACCGACACCCACCCACCCTGTGCACACACCAGCATTCATACATGCAAGAATGGGAGAAGGGTCAGCCCAGTACAGGGACTGGATGAAGCAAAGCCGCTGGTGTTGATGCCTTTTTCCTACTGCTCAGCTTGTCTGTTTCTTCTTCCATTCCAAGGCTGAAGTTTTCCCTTTTTTTTTTTTTTTTAAAAAAAAGGAACTAAGAAAGAATTAAATGAGATGACAAGTCCAGGGGTGGAATCTGGGTGCCAGAGTCTGACTTAGAGAGAAGAGACAGGCCACAATTGTTCTGCTTCTGTCTGCCAGGTTCTGATACCATTTTGTACTACAACCCAAATGGCTCAAAGGTATTTCCTGGAGGAGATTTACAAGAGAAAGTTGTTGACTCAGAGACACAGTCCTGAGGACCAGACTGACAGAGAGAGAGAGAGAGAGAGAGAGAGAGAGAGAGAGAGAGAGAGAGAGAGAGAGAGAGAGAGAGAGAAGAGAAAGAAAAAGAAAAAAGATCAGCTGCCACCATGTCATGCTGTCATCACTCTCTACTTTATTCCTTGGGGCTGAGATGGGCACCCATGGGCCACACTGAACCCATTTCTACTGCTTTCTAGGTGCTGTGAGGACCAATTGTAAGAGAGATGGCAGAAATGAATTGTAAATGTCCCTTAGTGGGACACAGCAACTGTTGCAGTAGATTTTGTCAAGCTGAATGCCCCAATTTCAGGTTTAGAGGACAATGTCATGAAAGTGAGAAGTCAGGGGCTCTGACTCCCTCTTGGTTTTAATGCCGCTACAAACACTTCCTGGAGTGTTCCAGGTTTTCATGTGTAGTGAGGAACACAAGGAAAATGGGGTAGTGATGGTGGATAGCACCTAACAGGACTTCATCCCTCATAGGGTCAAAATGTGTAGAGTGACAGAAATGTCACAAGGGAACCAAAAGAAGGAAATGGCATACTGCCTCTGAAGGAAAACAAACAAGCTTGACATTTGCCTCCAGGGTATTGTCTGCATGCATCTCTCTTCCTAGTGGCTCATGTGCCTAGCAGGCAGCAGGTGCTCAGTACAAATTCACATAAATGAATGAATGAATGAATAAATGAATGAATGAAGAAATCATGCTTTGAAACTTAAGAAGTGGGAAGGTGATAGTTTCAACTCCATCAGTTATGAAACAACTGTGGGTGGCTAATGTTTGGGACATCTTTGCCATGTTTTCAGATCTTATAATGACCTCAGAAATGCCTGTTGCTGACATTGGGGGCGGGGCAAGTAATTATTCTCTAAATACATATGTACTAGCTCATTTGTAATAGAAATTACACTCCGAATGTTTAATGTGGTTCTCTGAAAAGTGGGGAACTGAAGTGTGGTTTTCATCTTACTTTTCTGTGTTTTTCAAATTTTACATAATAAATGTCTTTACTTTTATAGTTAAAATTGTAATTTAACTTTTTAACTGTCAGGAAACTTCTACTCATTAAGAGGGAGAATATAAAAAGTGAAAGAATTGTTTAGTTCTTTGAAGTTCTTGATTGTCAGTGGCATTGAAGATAAATATCATCCACGTCCACCTAAATTTGCTCTCAGATGGTGTTGGAGTTCCCTAGTTCAGGACTGAGTTATAAGTACCAGGATACTTTTTATATTTCCTAAGTATTTTTGTAGCTAGGTTTTAAAATTTGTTTATGACATTTAGTATTTAAGCTGGTATAATAAGTGATAAAGTATTAGTAAATGTGGTTTTAATGCTGCTACAAAACGTGACAAATCATGTTCTTTTATGTGATCATGCCTTTTTGTTATGACAGTTTGCTTAAGCTAAACCCCTACCTTATTAAATGTAGTGTTTTAAAAGAGAGAGAGCGTGAGAGCAGGGGAGAGAGAATATATGATTTGATTTGCTAATATAGTAAGTGGTAATCAAGTAAGGATGACTAGTGGATCTATTTCTTTAAGAACTTACTGTTTCAATAAAGTGAGTACAATTCTTTTAGATGAATGAAAATCACAGCATATTTTTAGAGATTAAAAAATGTGGGGGCTGGAGAGATGGCTCAGAGGTTAAGAGCACCTTCTGCTCTTCCAGAGGTCCGGAGTTCAATTCCCAGCAACCTCATGGTGGCTCACAACCATCTGTAAGGAGATCCAATGCACATGCAGGAAGATTACTGTATTAATAATAAATAAACCTTTTTTAAAATGTGATGACTAAATCACTGAGTTCCTTCACATTTTAAAGATTTACTTTCATTACTTTAAGTATGCATATGTATATGATTCTGTATCTGGGTGTTTGCATGTGGTGCAGCTGCAGGAAGAGGCCAGAGGTATCAGGTTCCCCAGAACTGCGGTTACCAGTGATTTTAAGCTGCGCAATGTGAATGCTGGGAATGAGGTCTGCTGGAGATAGAGTACTAGATCTCATTTGGTGAACCATTTCTGCGAACCCATATTCAGTTTTATAAAGCAGAACTGTAACTTCGAAAGTTTTACATATTTAAATATAAGTGAAGTTAAATGATATCTCATCAACTATGTGTATATAGTCACAATTAACCAAAATTCAGTTGTATAGACTATATAATTCCCAAACTTATAGATTGGGATGGAGGCAATCTGTAATTGTGCCGAAATAAATAAATAGAAAAAAAGCTACATTTTCACATACTAGATAAGATACCAGAGTTATTTTTAATGTTGAGAGAGAGAGAGAGAGAGAGAGAGAGAGAGAGAGAGAGAGAGAGAGAGAGAGAGAGAGAACTAAATTGGCAAGAAATAGAACAGATTATCAGTCAATATAATCTAATGAAATAAATATTTGGCATAAGAAGGGCTACATTCTTGCTTTTAGAGGAAAACTTTTAGTCACTTCATCATTACTATCTGATTTTGTTTAACATTTGAGTATTATCAGAAATAATATATCTCTTATATTTTTAGGGACTGATCAGGGTTGAATAAAAGGTAGTTGGTGGACTTTCTTTATGCATTTATGCATCCCGAGGACTCACCTCAGATGCCTTTGCACATCCAGAAGCTTGTTACTTCAGCATATGTACAGAGAGAGGTAAAGGGTGTTTGACATGTACAAGGACAGCAATGTCAGCAAATCCAAACTCAGTTCTTCAGATAGCTCTGACTGTTCATGACAGTTCTATATATTTTTAAACACATAACTAACATCTGAATTTTCATTTCCCTTCAAATAAATACTAGCTCATGTTTGCTTGATTCTTTCATAGCCAATGATAAAACAGCTGTGCCAAATACTGCTACTGTTAAAAATCTATCTTCTCATCCTCATTAGGTAGGATGATATATTTCCATTTCCTAATATTTTGGGGAATAACTGGTAAGTTGACACACTTATCTAGATGAGATTTTTAGATGATAGTGTAGTTTTGATGTCAAGAAATAAAATAGAAACATCAGTCCCTTCATATATAATTAATAATCAAATGCAAATTTTGGAACAATAATTGTCTTCATAAAAGCAATTATCAGATATTTTTATTTATTTCTTGGCTGAAGATAAAAAAAATTTAAAAAAAAATTGTAAAAAATTTTACAATTGATATTTTCAATTATTACTCATAATATATATGTATATAATATAATTGTGCAAGTATGCCCTTCATCATAATGTATATATATATATGTGATATATACCTACCTATGCATATACATGATCTGTATGTATATGCACATGTGATACTCATACATATATGTCAAAATGGTCTCTGTCTATGGTTTGAAGCCTTGTGGACTTTACCCCATTCTTTCCACTACTTTTATTGCAATACCACTTGATTCTTAGATATGAGGGTTGTATTGTAAATGTATCCTTATAGCTGGGCTTCCCAACTCTGTATTTTGATTAGTTGTGATATTCTGTAGTGGTCTCAATCTCTTGCAGGGGAGTTTACTTGATGAAGAGTGAAAGTTGTAACCTGCACTTCCAGTTCACTCAAATAATTAAGTTTCATTCCTTCTCAAGTCTTTGATGGGGCTGAAGACCAGATAGTTTAGTCTTACCATTAACCTTACTTGTTTAGGGGTTAAGATGTTTTTAGGTCTAGATACATGTTTTCAATTGACAGAGATGAGATATGATAGATACTGATTCTCATTCAGAATTTTAAGATCACCAAAATAGGAAAGATGTTTTCTACAAGGTTGCCAAATACAATTAGCCAAAATACCATGAGTGTAACATTCATATAACCCCTGACTGTTTCATTGTTCTTCTTGCTGTATGTAATTTTTCTTATTTATGTGTAATAATATAAATGTATAAGCCAATAAAATAAAATAAAATCTTTATGATAAAAGTTGTGGAGAAAAGACAAATATTTAGAATTCAGCTAGAAAACATGTTGGTTTAGTAAAGTGATGGTAGGAATTTCTCTTCCAAGATCCATGGAGCCCTGATTAGTTGGCTCGCTTTCCAGTACCAAACAGGATTTTCCTCTTGGTGAGCAGGTCTTAAGCAGCCTCATCCCTACACAAAGAACTACAGGTAACCAAAGATTTCTTAGAATATAAGAAATAGTTTTCCCAAGGGAAGGACACACCAGTTGCTATATAATACAAATGGCCAGCCTGGCAAATAGCCAGACACACATGTTATATAATACAGACTGAGCAGACTGTGCTTATGAATATATGTATATACATATATATATGTGTGTGTGTGTGTGTGTGTGTGTGTGTGTGTGTGTACATATAAGAACATTAATAAAAACTCGGCTATGAATTTGACAGATAGCAAGGAGGCTTATATGAAAGGGTTTATATGGAAGAAAGAGAAGGGAGAAATCATTTAATTATCTTATAATATCAATAATAAATAAAAATGTCAAGAAACGAATAGGACAATCATTGCTGAAATGTTGGAATTTACTACCACATTTGGTAGCAAGCCCTAGACAAGGCATTACACCACTTTCTTATTGGTCATAGAACATTACAGAAGTGGATAAGGAAAAAATGAAAGATCTGGATGATGGGGAGGAGAGCTGCAAAGTACCATCTTCTAAGTGTAGCCTGAACACAAAAATGATGAATTCATAACAGTTGTGTATACTGACATTGTGTCAAAGGACTCTGTGCTCTACCACCATTCAGCTAAGAAGTGTGAAGGGACTCATGGGGCCTTTCATTGTGTTGTCGATCTATTGGCAGCCAACAGAGTCTATGAAGTGGGGTATTATCCAGTTGTACCCTTCTTTGTGCTTCTACTGGGCTCTGATAATTAGTTCCGTACTGAGGCAAACACAGATGGACCTAATGAAACTCTATGGGACAATAAACAGATGCAAACCTAATGAATAGGGGAAAGAGATGAATCAGGAGGGCGAGGTATCTGGTGAGGGAAGGAAATATGAGAGGATAAGAATAAAATACAAACTATGGAATTGTGAAAGAACAAAATATATTAATAAGAGAAGAATATTATGGAACATTTTAAACTAAAAGAAGTATCTAGTTACATGGAAAGAAGCTGTTTACAGTGAAAGTTGACATTTTGTAATCAGTTTTCAACAGGATCAGCAGTCTTGTCAGCTCCTCTGCTTGTTTTAAACTTCACTGCGTGGCCAAGCAGCTAGGTAGGTCATTTGTCACAGAACATAAAGGAAACAATTCACCACTCCTGAAGTGGGAAATCCAAACCTACCAGCCCGTCAGTAATTCTCACACTAATTCCATCTTTGCATAATCAGGGGGATTAACTGCCAGCAGTGTGCTCATGTGCAAATGGACAGGAACATCGTTGAGTCAGAATTCCATGCGTTCCATAAATTTTTATGAGTGAAGCTTATTCTGATCAGCTAGGCACACATCAAGAGAAAACCATTCCTTTTTCAAAAAATGTGCAGCAGAGTTTACTTTTCATTGGAAATACTTGATAACAAGAGTCTATTATTTCGACGAACAAGTTTTGAGTGAAGGATTTTGTTCTAATCTGAGGCTATAATCTAGTCATCTGGATTTTAAAGAGTCACCCCTGGCAGATCTACTCTAAGGCAGCCCTAAGTCTCTTCAGTTTCATAATCAACAAAACCCAAAAAAGTACCTGAAAGCAAGGAGTCAGCACTTTATGTTTCTTAAATGTATCTGCTATGAATCAGCTTCTCTTTGAAAATTCCAGTGCAAGTAAAACAAAATTAAAATGCATATTTTAAGCCTAACCACTTTCTGTGATTTTTTTAAATTAGATGATGTATGCGAAATTATGGAAAGACTTTGGAGATATCAGAAGTAAATGACAACATGATGCCACCAATTTCTTTAAAATAACAGACAAGCTACTACTAATTCCTTGTTAATCTCAGCTAAATATGCCATATATATAGCCTGTCAACAATAACATAGATCACAGAGAGTTGACATTTTAGTGGAGTGAAAAATACGTGTGCTACACAAAACAGAATAGAAGCACAGAATAAAAAGCACTGGCTTTTAAAATTACAATTATAAACTAATTCTGCTTTTACTAATAGTCATTGTAGTAAAGCATACACTTTAAAATCTATAATTGGCACATGCTAACTACATGTATTTGAGACTACATGTGATAATTCACATATTTGATTTAAGTAATAATGTGCATATCCCAGTAATTAACATTTCTATCTCTTCAAACATTTATTATTTATTAATGAACCTTCAAACTTCACTGAAATGATTATTTTGAATTATACAATATGTACTAGCACCCAAACTTAATGCTTTTAGAGAAAACCTAGATTGTCATTTTGGCATAATTGTAAGCAGCTTCTGGGACAAAATAGAACTTAGTCATTGATCACCCACCAACTAGCATGTTACCATTTGTCATGAATGCTTCTGATGATTTGCAAAAGATAGCCACTTGATAGAACCATAAAGTGCAATGATGTGCACAAGAGCAGTCTATCACCCAAAGATGTGAACCATGAGAAATTATACTCAAGTATGCCCAAAAGAGTTAAGAATATGTGGTTCTGATACTCACATTCTCAGTCCCAATTCCTCATGTGGACTTTCCTATGAGCACTCAGCTAAAACGAAGAATGAAGTTGGTTAAGGATTCTTTACGATCATGGCCGAACTACATGAAAATAAATGAGTGCAAAATCAGGCTCTCAGGCCTGTGGAAATGGCTCCAGTTTATTGAAAATTAAAGTATTTGTTGCATAAGCATGAGAATCTCAGTTTGATCCTTAAAACTCTAGTAAAAAAGTAAGGCATAGAAACCTATACCTGTAGTCCAAATGCTGGGGCCAGGGGTAGACAGGATTTCTGGACCTTGTTGGCCAGCCACACTAGATGAATGGGAGGGTTCTAGATTCAATGAAGGACTTTATCTCAAAAAGACTTAGTGTCAATTTCTATCTTCCACCTGTGCACACATATGAAAACACATAAACAGATGTATGAATATATTCAGGTAAGAAAAGAACAAATACAGCTGCTTGAAGAACACTGGGAAAGGCATTTTTCTCAGCATGAAGGATGTGCCAACACTGGGTGGAAAGGTGCATGTGACTTCAACAAAGATCTAACTGACAACATTTCAGAATATAAAAGAAAGAAAGAAATTGTGAATAGCCATTTAAAACCCTGCCCTTGTCAATGATAGGACAATAGATATACTTTAATCTGGATGATCAGCATTTGAGTATTTAATCTATTGAATTGGCAATGAGAAATATTTTGTAGTGTTAAATATAAAATTACTTGTAGAAAGTCCAGTACAGAAGATTTCTGTGGACCTTCTATTTACTTAGAATGAACATTGTGTTTGGATGTTTATAGTCAGTGTGATTCCTGGGTTTAGAGTTAGGTAATTGCAAATGTGAAGCAAGTGTCAGTATTGGCCATACAGTCTTTATACTGTTGAATGCTTGTGATTTCCATTGAAATGTAGGGTCAGGTAAACAGAAAAACTTCACTGCTTTGAAATTGGCAAGATAGTTATCAAGGAAACATTTTGCTCTAATTTTTCTGTTGAAATAGTACAAGAGGCCACTTAGAGTCATCATGACAATCCTCGTCTTATTTATATGCTTCCCTTCTTTCCTGAGTAAAATTTTCTATAAACCTCCTTGCCACTAAAAATACTACTAATGGCTCTGAATATAAGAACAGAAAATTAATTGTGCTAAGATAGAGGGTATTTTGTAGATATGTTTCCAGCTGGCTTCTACAACCAGGTCCCTACTAATATGAAATTGTGATTTGAATTAAAAAATACACTCGAACTAATATCCAGACTGCTGTGTAAGAAAACTAAGTAAGCCCTGCTGTTTTATAAGCTAGTCGTTTATTAACTTGTTCATTCATTTAGTCAACACGTATTCATTGATTGCCTACTGTGAGCCAGACACTATTCTCTTTGAGAATTTAATACTGATGATCATTAGCAAGCTTCCTTTTAGCTTAGAATTTATAACTTGATGACTGTAGATGAAGACAGGCAAAAAAAAAAAAACCAAGAAAGATACTTACAGACTAGTGATAAAAAGCTATCAAGTGTATGTAGAGTGTGATAAATCAAGAGTAATTGAAGTAACATTTACAAAGATGCCTGAAGTGTGAGTACTTACTGTGTTAGGAGCAGGCTAATTTATGCAGAAGTTGTAGATAGAAAAAAAGAGAAGTATTTTAAGTGTGACTCAATTGTCAGAACCTGACATTTTGAGGAATTATATAGCAAAGTGTTTTGCTGTGATGTTGTTTGAAATCATTATGCCTATTTTCTAAAAGATTTAATTATAATTTTATATTTATTTTTAATATTACACTAGGGTTGAAATATACAATATAATTTTTATTTGGGCTTATTTTTCTTGTTAGCAAATTTCAGTGAACAGGAAAATATTGTGCACTTTATGCTGGGTCTTCATCTTGGATAAGATATACACTCTAAAACTCAGTTTATCTTTTATTAATTCCAATGTATACCATATTCCTCTTAGGATCTCTCAAATAGAAAAAAAATGAAATTAAAACCAACCCAAAAGATAAGAATACACATCAGAATTATCAGAAAAACACTAGGAAGAAGCTGGTTCTAGCTCCATTCTCTTGATTCTGGTCACTCTATTTTACTCTGACCTCTGATGTGGTCATAAAATTGTGAATTGTTATCATGGGAACAGTTATCTTCTTTGTTCATACCTAATAAATGAAGAGAGAAAATAAATCATAAAATAGGAAAGAAAACTATTGCCCTCTTTTCTTATTCTGTCATCTACAGATGAATAATATAATACCTCTAAAGTTAAGATGCTTGAAATACCTATAAAAATGTGGAATTATAATGTAACAATTTTCCGATGCTGAGAAGCCTAAAATAAGTTTAGGAAATTGAAGGATTCGAATGATTAATTTAGGTATGTTTTGGAACAGTTTCTCCATTGTAACCACAACATGTTTGAATAGGTTCGATTCACTTAGTATTGTTATAACAACATCACTGATGGTAGATAGAGTGGGAAGCAAAGAGGTTCATTTGGCTCATGATTCTGGTAGACAATAGTATGAAAAGCATGCTGCTGGTAATATTAGTAAGGGTTCTCTGGGTGAGTAATTCTACAACAGGGAGAAAGCAAAGGAATGCTCTGCTCCAAAGTGCTAAGAATGTAGAGTAGTTTCACTGTATATTCACCTCATCTCTCAAGAACTGAGCACTCTCAGAAGATCTTTCAGCACTCTCATGAAACATTTGTAATCCATTTGTTAAAATGGGGCTCTTAAGACCTAACTATATACTGCTAAGCCTTACCCATAGGTTCTACCACTGTAACAAGGGGGCTTGGAGGACTGAATATTGTCACATGACCTTGTGGATAATACACATCAGCCAAAGCTTAACACATAAGTGAATGCCACCCACTTCCACTTATTCACCTACCCGTCCACCCATATTGTCTCTGTCCCTAAGGAAGGAAAAGCAAAGATGGCCTTTGGTAAGACAACAAAAGCTGGTCAAGAGTTAGTTATATGGGAACATCTTAAACTATGTATTAACTTCAAATACATATGTTATAATCTTAAATATGTACAAAGCACATATGAACTAATCAGAGTATAAATTTAACTCATAGTCTATTAGAAACATACCATTTTAAAGTTAGATGAATTGATATTAGCTCATTCTCTCATTGGGTTATTGTTCACAGCATCTAAGGATATAGATTTTTTTCTCAGCACACACACACACACACACACACACACACACACACACACACCACATTTTCCCACTTACTTTTCTGAAAATATAAATATGGCATGTGGAGCCTTATTTCTTTTTCTTCTATAATGTATATAGCATGTTAAATTATACTAAGAGTTTTCAAGTCAAATGCCATAATGTTGGGATTATTATGAACTTCTAGAACCTTTCATAGCTTTCTACTATTCTTAATTACTAGGTATCAGCTTCCAGTAAAATATTTATATCAACTAATCAAGTATAGCATAAAGCATGTGCTGTAGTAAATTTGAACTATATAATTGTAACTTTGAGAATATGATAGAGTTTCACATATTGTGGGATATGTCTCACAATACCTAATTCTGAGCACCTTGGGTGTTGAGAATTACAGTTATATCATTAATAAGTGCTTTTGAGGGAATGGTTGATTTAAAATGCATTGTCTCATTTGTATATTTTATGCTTGTTCTGGTTGGTACATTAATTCATATACTTGATTCTATAATAATTCTTCCAAAGCCTGGACCACGTACATACGTTTGATTTCTAGAAACAGATGGGTCAACAATCTACCTTCTGTTTTAGGAATGTTGTTGTCACCTTTATTGAGTGACCATAGTGTTTTCATTGTTAATGATCTCCATCTATTACTGCTGTTTTTATACTTTATATCTCACAGTGTGCTTTGTTATATTTTTGATGAGAGTTAATTGTGTTGTTAATTACACTTTAAGGCCTCTGGCTCTTAAGACAGTAAGCAGGTCTTGGTGTTAATAATAAGTAGCTTAAAGCACTCAAATTGATACTTTTGAAAAAGCATATTTAAATAGCACATTGTTCAATTGGTTTATGAGTACTGGGATAATAACAGTTTTTATATTTTCTTGAATCTTTTTGAAATTTGGATTCATTAAAAAGCAACCCCACTGGGCAAGCACAGCAGTATGGACCAAGAATATTCTAAAATTCTCCATTGCAGAATTTATTATTTTGTCAGATTTAAAAGCCATCTCTTTGCTTTTTCTGATGGTGGTGAGTACTAAGGATCTGAGAGTTCATATGGCAAATACTAGAGTTTGTTTGTTTATTTATTTATTTTCACACTATGTTTATTAAGACATGTTTTAAATATTTAAAGATCTTCGGCATTTATTCTGTTTCTAAAAGATAACATGTTTTCAGTGTAGTGTACAAAGCTCTGAACTTTCATGATAAGTAAGGCACTTAAAAACATCCTACTTATAGAATAAACTCTATCTTACTTAGAATATATTACCTCTTTCTTGCTTTTAAAGTAACTTATTGAGCAATTTCATGATTATTCTGAAATCTTGGTCTACTATTTTAGTTATTTACTAGGCAAAAATGACATGGAGCTTATGTCCTACTGGACAAAGTGTAATGGTGGCAAAGTACAGAGAAATAACTGTGTGAGTTTTGATAGTAGAGCAACTGGACTGATTTTTTTGTTGTTGCTGAAAGATGTGAAGATTGAGTTAATGGAGACATAATAGTGGACATAACGAAGAAGGGGAGCCTCCTGGTAAGAAGATATGATTTCTACGTAAATGGCCTCAGATCCAAGGCAGAATGGAGTGTTAAAATCAGCTAGTTGGGTAAGAGAAAAAGGAGTATGTACTTGAGAATCAGGGACGAAGATGGTGCAAGTTCAGTGAAGGTGGAATTCGCTAAGCCTTGAACTATATAAGGCATTCTGTGTCTACTAAAAAGGACTGACCAGCCTTGATGACAGTGTTATAAAATGTTCATCTTTAACGAACTAAATGAATCAGAATATAATCTTTCATAAAGTTACTAATTTTGCACACATTCTATTATATTTCACCTTTTCTATTATTTCAGTCCTAGAAATGTAAACATGTATATTTCCTCTTACACTCTCTTTTTAAGAAACAGTCATTACTTGCCACCTGATTAAATCTTCCTCTAAGAGACGCGTATGTTGTGTATTTTCATCTTCAGCCTATGAAGCTTGACTCAAGCACGGAGAACCACATGTACTTTCCCGAGGACAGAACTGGCTTTACACAATTCTGCCTTGACATTTGATTAACTGCTACTGCTTTTCCCTTTTGGCTGTTATTGACATTTGAAACATTTTACAGATTTTCTCTTTGTAATAACATCCTGTCCTTCATCTAGGTTTAGTGCTGAGATCTGTGTATGTGACTCCTTCTGAAGATGTGTCAGTTCTGGGACCCACTCCAAGAACAGCCGTAGCAGAGTTTGCAGTGGGTTGTAGAAGCAACTCCACACAGTCTCTGAGTTTTATAAATCTACACTATTGCTAAAATTTATGATTGGAAAATAACAATATGCCTAAAACTCTACTGAAAATAATTCAGTATTTTTCTATTCACCAGACGCTAGATGTTAAATACATCAAGAGCTCAATCCTTAACTTCTTTCTCCATATTACACTCTTATCCATATAAATTTTTTAGTTCAGTAGACATCTTCAGTAAGTTGGTAAGTGATTTGCTTATCTTGTTTAATATTTACTTTCCTTGCTGAGGTCTAAACATCTGTTAACATACATGAATACACTATACCTTTATGCTGTGAGGATGACTGAAGAATACTTCATGTTACATATTTTATACAGGCATCTTAACAATTATACACAACAAACACAAACATTGATTGGCTGATAATACTCTGACTTTTATGAAATATACTTATCATTTTTTGGGAATTGTATTTCCCATTATATTCTTGTCCCTAGTCATCAATGTATTTTAACTCCATGGTGGGTACATGTTAAATAACATGGAGTTTATGAGGTCAATAATAAAAAAGGTTTGAAATTACTCTTGTTGACAAAAGTGCTGGCATTAAAGGTAAAATATTCATAGACAACATTTATTATTGTATAATATATGTAATGAATACACATCTCAATAGATGAATGCTATGTATATAGCAAAATTGATGGAATGGTTGACATTTTGAAAGGCTGCTCACATATGTTCTGGTAGAATAAAGCACAACTAAGAAATAGATATGTTTTCAACCTTAGTACTATCAAACATTTGCTTTAACATAAAAAATCAGCCAAGAGCATTAAAATACTGTTTCCTAGTTAGTGTCATTTTCAGAAACATGTGTTTCAGTTAGAAACTGTAGTAAAATTAATACTCAACCATCTAGCAAACCTGAAAACATATGAAGTCAGATATTACAAATATACAAACAGATTATGAAAGCTTGGAATATAAATATAAATTAAGTTTAAATTTCTTTAGAAATGCAGGTCAATGTCACACATTCTATATCCATCTTCCAGCTTTATTCCTTAGATAACTGCTTTTTAGTATTAAAACTATTGAAATTGCCTCCTTTCCAGATTATGGGATGATAAGTTAAATATCAGAGAGTAATTTTCCTTTATACCACAGTAAAATTTTATAGATACCATACCTGGTACTTTGATTTGAGTTAATTTATCAGTACTCCAGGTGTTGGCAAAGCAGAATGAATGGAAACAATCCCATAGACAAGAAGAATCTCTTTAAGTTAAATAATTGACTCCAAATTTATTGCATCATTGTTTACCAGTGTTAAGAAAATTCAAGGATTCTATATTCAAGATAAAAATAAAAAATGGAGGAAAGATGTAAAGAGAACCGTTAGCTTTTCTTGCAAGATGTTGGCATACAGTTAGATTTTCATTTGATTCTAAGCCCTGTAGGCAAAGGCTATTTGGATACAAACCCTTAATCTCTAAAATTGATAGAAACAGGGTAGGCTCTCTCCCTGTAGCTGAGATGAATTAACTAGACTCTTAGATTGTTTTGACAATGATAACAAGAACATAAAATGTATATTTTTTATCATCATGTGATTCTGATATGCACACACACAAATACATAGAAATAAATATTTGTAAACATACAAATGCACATGAACACATACACACATGAATGAAGTATTCCAAAATAATATTGGTTCTCATGTTTTTAAAAAATTTTTTAATTAATTTATTCAGATTACAACTAAATTGTTATCCTATCACTTGTATCCTACGATCCCACCCTCCTGCCCACCCCCACCCTATTCTCCTCCCTTAGGTCAATGACTGAGAGGGATCTCCTCCCCCATTTTATGGTCACAGGCTATCAAGTCTCATCTTGGTAGTCTCCCTAATCTTTCTTTGAGTGCCACCAGGGCTCCCCACCAAGGGGAGGTCATCAAATATGGGACATCAGACTTCATGTCAGAGTTAGTTCCTGCTCACCACATAACTGTGGAGAATGTCCTCTCCGTTGGCTAAATCAGAGTAGGGGTTTGATGTGCACTATTTGTATTGTCCTTGGTTAGTGCAATAGTTTGAGCAGACACCCCTGGGCCCTGATCCACCTGTTATGATGTTCTTCTTGTAGGTTTCTAAGATCCTCTGGATCCTTCTATTTTCCCATCTTCTATATTTCTCTTACCTAGAGTCCCAGTAGGATGTCCTCACATCTATCCTGATCTCCTGGTAACTGAAGACTTTCATGGGATGTGCCTCTTGGGTTAGTGCCCAATTATAAGTGTGTATATACCATGTGAGTCTTTCTGCTTCTAGGTTAACTCACTCATTATGACCATTTCTAGTCAAATCCATTTGTCCAAAAATTTTGGGATTTCCTTATTTTTATAGCTGAGTAATATTCCATAGTGTAAATGTACCACAATTTCTTCACCCATTCTTCAACTGAGGGACATTTAGGCTGTTTCCAAGTTCTGGCTATTATGAATAAAGCTGCCATGAACATGGTTGGGCATATGTACCTGTTGTGTGGTGGGGAATTTTCTTGGTATATTCCAAGGAGTGGAATAGCTGGGTCTCGAGGAAGCACTAATTCCAGTTTTCTGAGAAAGTGCCAACATGTTATATGTTGAAGTATCTTCTGTCATATATTTCTGAAAAATTATGTATAGAAGTTATGTCAGAAATCAATACTGGATTCTGTTGTCCAAATAAAAATGATGTAACAGAGAGTATAGAGAAATGTGTTGATAATGCAATAAAATGCTCTTATTTTAAAAGGCAAATATTGAATATTTCTGGAATAAATGCATGCCTGCACTTTTCAAGTAATTCATCACACTCACAAACACACACACACTCACTCA
Source organism: Acomys minous (assembly GCF_964271855.1). Taxonomy (NCBI): domain Eukaryota; kingdom Metazoa; phylum Chordata; class Mammalia; order Rodentia; family Muridae; genus Acomys; species Acomys minous. The sequence continues at coordinate 32,793,067 of NC_140501.1, read as the reverse complement.
CACTCACTCACACATACACATATACATTTATATATAAAGATGTGTGACTGTAGGGCAAAAATTGGCATAACAAAAATAGCCAAAGAGCCTGGTGGTGATGCCACATGCCTTTAAACCCAGAACACAAAACACAGGAGGTAGAGGTAGAGGCTGGCCGATTTCTGTGAGTTCCCAGGCATACCAGTTGACAAGGAGTTCAGGAACAGCAAGAGCTGTTACATAGATAAAAATCTACCTTAAAACAAACAAACTAAGCCCCGAAACAACAACAACAACAACAACAACAACAACGCCAAAAGTTTATTATTGTAGAAACTGGTTAAATTGTAACATTGTCTTTCATATTTTATTCGAGTTTAATCAATTTGTGACATTATATAAATTATTTAAAAATACAAAAACATGAAAATGAACTTCTAGGTAGTCTATATTTCAAGGCAGAAATTACACCATAAATTTAAAAACTATCCTAAGAAAATAATAGCAGAAATGATGTTTATATAATGTAGTTTATGAAGAGCACACAGAAGTCATTCAGCTTTAAATACTTATTGTTTCCTACATTCTTGCCTTTTATTGAGTTTTTAGACATTAGAGCAAAAAATGCCTCATTGACCCATCATGATCCAGATTACTATTCAACGCTCTAGTGAGTGCTTAGTCCTTAAAATGGACTTGTTGATCTCCCCCACAGCTTCTTTCCACCTGAGACATTCTAGCAGTTTCTGTACTTTTCGAAGTGAATACTGAAAAAGCACAGGGAAAGTGGATGACAGAGCTCAGATGTTTTGTGTTCTTTAAATTTTTATGTGTATGAGTATGAATGTGTGTCGATATAGCACGTGCACACCTGGTGGCTCAGGTATGATGATGGCCCTCGGATGCCATCAGTTTGGCCGATTCTGGAAATACAGACAGTTGTAAGCATCCACATGGATGGAGGGAGGTGAACCAGAATCCTCAGCAAAAGCAGTAGAGCAGTGTTCTTTCTTTGCTATGGCATCTTTTTAGTCCAGATGTCTAACTCCTGAAAGACACAGCTGAAACAATGAAGCAGAAATTAATGAGATTAAAAAATTAACAAAGTTAAAAGCTAGTTCCTTGAACAGTAAAATGAATGTGAAAGCTACGTCAAGGCTCACTTACTAAAAAAGAAAAAGGAAGAGCAGCCAGTACTCTCAACCTCCGAACCATCTCCTCACCCAGCAGTGCTTTGAGACAGATGTGTCAGAAAGCTACAGCAATGAAGACTTATCCAGTGGCTGCTTAACCATGACCTCAACAGTGAGAACTGAAGGTCCCCTTCATGAGAAGGAGCCCATACGCGATGCTGCTAGTGTGACCAAGAACTTGATTCTAGATAGTGCAGGGACCTGCATTAAAAAAAATCAAGTACCTACTAAATACATTTCACAAAAAAATGATTCCTAGTAACATACTTATATACTTACAGATCTGTGTCTTGCTCAGCCATCATCAGAGATGCTTCCTCTTGCAGCACATGGCAACAAATGGAAAGACCCATAGCCAGATATTATGCAGATAGTGAGAGCCTTCGGAACATTTCATCCTATATGGGACATTTCCATCATATCTCTCTACTTGGAGCTTTGGGGAACTCTGCAGAAGAGGATTCAAGAAAGCGGATAAGATCTAGAGGGAAGGAAACAAGGCTTTCTTAAAACAACAGGACAAATGCAAATATGAACTCATAGACACTGAGGCAACAGGCACCGGGCCAGCCTCAGTCTGTATCTGGGTCCCACAGCAGAAAGAAGAAGTACACATGTACTCCTATCCATTATCTAGATGCTATCTCTAATTAATAATCACTTGCAAATGAAAATTTGGTTTCTTCCAAGGGAGTCTTATAGGAAAAACAAACTACTCTTAATGGTAAGCTGGATGCCAAGCAGTACATGGGGAACAAAAAGGCATCCGTTAGCATCCTTGGAGGTTCCTTGTCTCATCATTTCTTGTGAAAGTTTTTTTTTAGTTGTTGCTGTTAAATTTTATTTATTTTTCTTTTTTCTATTCATGTTTTTACCCTATAGATCCTTTGTATATATAGGGATTGTTTAAATTTGTTTTTGTTGTGGAATATATTGTTTTACTCATTTGTGATAATTAAAAGTTTTGCTGTATTTTGTCATCATGGCTGACACCTGTGGTGTCTTCATGGCTGTGTCTTTCCAGGCACTTCTGTCTTTCATGGTCTCTGTTGAAAAGTCAGGAGAAATTCTGATACATATGTTCTTATATGTGATGTGCCTTTTTCTCTTGTAGTTTTTAATATTCTTTGTTTGCTCTGTACATTTGTTGCTTTATTATTATGTGGCAGGAGGATTTTTTTTCTTGTCCAATATAGTTCGTATTCTATAAGCTTCTTAAATGTTTATAGGCATCTCTTCCTTTAGTTTAGAGAAATTTTCTTCTATGATTTTGTCAAAAATATTTTCTGGGATTTGGTGCTCAGAGTCTTCTCCTTCTTCTATTCCTATTATTATTAGATTTAGTCTTATCATAGTGTTCCAGATCTCTTGGGTGTTTTGTAAAAGGCACCTTTTACGTGTATATTTTCTTTGATGGATGTATCAATATCTTCAATCATATTTTCTGCACCTGCAGTTCTTTCTTCCATCTTTTTTATTCTGTTGATGTTGCTTGTGTCTGTAGTTTTGGTTCTCTTTTTTAAGCTTTGCTTCTCCAGGATTGCCTCAGTTTGTGTTTTTCTTATTGATTCTATTTCCATTTTCAGATCTTGGATAGTTTTATCAATTTCTTTCACTTGTTTAATTGTATCTTACTGTATTTTATTATGCTACTTATTCATTTACTTTATGCTCACTTCCTGTCCAGGCCTTATTGTTGACCAGTCTTTCAGGACAGAGCCTTATTCAGCTAGCCTCCAGAAGGCTGAAGAAAACTCTGTGACCATAATCTCAGGCCAGCCTCTCATAGAAAGTAACCAACAATTCTTTATTTTAAAAAGTAGATATTATATACATAAAAAATTAAGGGTTGAGGTTATATGGTTAGCTACAATCTGGAGCAAAAATTCAAATTATACTTGGAATGATTTCAGTGTTTCAGCCTCCTCAAGATGAACATTTATTATGCTGTTAGGTCATGTATAGTACTATATGTAAAATTTCAGATCATTGTTGCTGACATCTTGCAAGTATTTGACTGCTAATGCATATATATTTTTCACAGCATTATTAAAGAAACTTTCATAATATCTCAGAATAAATAAAAGTTAAATTCGTGAGGGAGGCATGTGTGATATTTGCTCTTAGAGTGACAGAGACTTAATTAAGCTTTGATTGTGATTAAGAGTTGTATTGCAAAAGATCCTCAAACTTGAACAATGGTTATTTAAATAGACATAGAAAACAGTTTCATTAACGGAATATTAGTAGAAAATTAGTATTCTTTAGAGTGTCACCAAATGGCATTCCCTTGTTTAATACTGATTAAGAATTTCAGAAAATTAAGGGCTGTGAAGAGCATTTTTTATTTGAAAGGTGTACATTATGGATTATGTCATTATTGCTTAATGAAGTGGGAGTTTCTGGTTTCTTTGAAGACTCAGTTGTATCAAGTGGTGTTTTGCTGGGAGCCATCTTGTGACAGGGCACTTGTTCTTTTTCTGGAAGATGTGAAAGGGCACATGATGTTTGGAAGGAGTAAATAGATCCCTGCAGATAGTGGGACAATGCTTTTGCCACCATGCAACAGTTTTCTGTCTTCTTTGGTCTTTGTTAGTCTTTGGTTTGCAAAGAGAAATGTTCCAGAGAACTTCTCATGGTACTTTCGCTGATTTAGATCAGTTCTTCAGACTCATGCTCATTTGGCAGAGCCATGCTCTTTCTGCTGGATTGTGCCATTTTTATGGATTCATGCTGCTGTTTAGTATTGTCTACTGGAGTGTACTGCTGGTATGCTGACAACACAGAGTGGAATTGCCCCAAGGAACTACATCAAAACGGACCCACAATCCATTTTTAATTAACATTCTTTCTCCCCTTCCTCTGTTTGGTGGGTGAGAAGTGAGGTTGAACAACCCTAAATAAAGTAAATAAATAATAAATAAGTAAATAAAAATAAACAAACAAAGTAGGTTTTTAGAAATCTGATAGATTTTTGGATGTGGAAAAGGTTTGAATGAGTTAATATTACTAAATAGGTGAAATTATATGTATAATGAATTGCTATTAAAATTCTAGAAGATAGATGTGTGTGTTCATGTGCTAATGCTGCTTAGGGTATTGTCCATGAGAAATAAAAATACCTTTGGGCAGAGACAACTCAGGAGGTAATGTGTTAAAGTATGAAGACCTAAGTTGTATCCCTAGGATTTGCACACAAAATCCAAGCATATTGCCCTACAATTGTAGCCCCAGTTCTCACTAGACAGACACAGGCAATTTGAAGAGTTCCCTAGCCAACCTGCCTCCAGTGCTAAATGATCTCAAAGAGAGACCTTGCCTCAAAAAACAAAGTAGACATTGTCTGATGAATGGCTCCTGAAATTGTATTCTTCTTTGCATGTGCGCGAACACAAACATACACGCACACACACACACACACACACACACACACACACACACACACACACACATATACACACACCAATCCACACCTTGGGTAGAGATTGGGGAATCAAATAAATGCAGCACTTCCAGTACATATCTACCTTACTGCCATCTATTCAAAACACGAGCATGAAATTGAACAATAATATCAGGTCTTTGTGATTTGTGTCAATAAGAGGTCATGTTTGCCTTTAAGTGCCATTCATTCCTTGGGAGCTGCTCACAACACTGGTCACACCACTCCATGTTTGTGAGTCCTGAGGACACAAGTATGCAAATAATAAATGACAGGTAAGTACAGTGTCATAAATTCAGCAGAGTATGACTGAGGCTCATTGGTTCATAGTAATGTGGATTTATTACCCTAGAAGTACATCAGGTAGTAGGTGAGACTACTTTTAAGTATTTTTATTGTTTATTTTTTTAAGAAAATGAACTAAACATATTTTTGTTTGTTTTTGTCTTATTTTATATTTTAATTTTATTTTTTTAATAATTTTTATTTAATTAGTTTATTCAGATTACATCTCAATTGTTATCCCCTCACTTGTATCTTTCCATTCCCCCTCCCTCCCTCTTTCATCCTAGTCTTCTCACCTAGGTTTGCAATAGAAGAGGACCTTGTCTTCCTATCAGTGAGGCCTATCAGGTCTCTTCCTGGTAGCCTGCTTACTCTTCTTCCCAGTGTCACCAGGTCTCCACACCAAGGGGAAGTGGTCAAATAGGGGACACCAGAGTTCACATCCAAGTCAATCCCTGCCCTCTACACAGCTGTGGAGAATGTGCTGTCCATTGGCTAGATCTGGATAGGCATTCTTAGTTTACTGCAAGCATTGTCCTTGGTTGGTACAGTAGTTTGAGTTGACCTGTCTGGGTCCAGATGCACCAGCCTTAACGTTATTCTTGTAGGTGTTTAGAACCCTCTGGGTCCCTCTATTTCCCCATTCTTCCTTACATCTCTCACATAGAGTCCCAATAGGAAGTCCCAGTATCTATCCCAATCTCCGGCTAAGTGAAGACTTCCAGGGGATATCTCTGTTGGGCTAGTGTCCAATTATAATTGAGTATATGCCATGTGTCTCTTTCTGTGTCTGGGTTAACTCACTCAGGATGATCATTTCTAGTTCTATCCATTTGACTGCAAATTTCAAGATTTCCTTGTTTTAGGTAGCTGAGTACTATTTCATAGTATAAATGTACCACAGTTTCTTTATCCATTCTTGGACTAAGGGACATCTACGTTGTTTCTAGTTTCTGGCTATTATGAATAAGGCTGCTATGAACATGATTGAGTTTACGTCCTTATTGTGTGGTGGAGAATCTTCTGGGTATATTCCAAGGAGTGGAATAGCTGGGTTTGGAGGTAGCCCTATTCCCAGTTTTCTGAGAAAGCACCAGATAGATTTCCAAAGTCATTGTACAAGTTTGCACACCGACCAGGAATGAAGGAGTGTTCCTCTTTCTCCACATCCTTGCCATCATATGCTGTCACTTGAGTTTTTGATCTTAGCCATTCTGATGGGTGTAAGATGGAATCTCAGTGTCACTTTGATTTGCATTTCTATGATGACTAAAGATGTTAAGCATTTCTTTAAGTATTTCTCAGCCATTCCATATTCCTCTGTTGATCATTCTCTGTTTAATTTTGAGCCCCATTTCTGAATTGGGTTTTTTGGTTTGGTGGTGTTTAATTCCTTGAGCTCTTTATATATTTTGGATAATAGTCCTTTGTCAGATGTAGGTTTGCTGAAGATCTTTTTCCAGTCCCTAGACTGTCACTTTGTTCTGTGGACAGTGTCTTCTGCCTTACAGAAGCTCTCAGCTTCATGAGGTCCCATTTATTAATTTTTGACCTTAGAGCCTGGGCTGTTGGAGTTCTGTTCAGGAAGTTGTCTCCTGTTGCCTATCGCAATTTATCATTAACTGGATATTAAGTATTTACTGAGAAAATTCAACATCCGTTTTAGTAAGTAACATTTGAATATTGATATACTGAGAAACAGAATATTGAAGTCGTTTGGTGAGAAATTAAATAGCTCCTAATGACATCCAGTTGTTTTCATAAATGAAGACTTTTTTCAATCTACATCAGTGGTTCAAATCACACAGGGTCCGAGAACTGATAGTAAGAAGTGGACAAGTGGTTCCACCCATAACCAAAAAGATGTTTCAATTGACACTCACTGGCAATAGGGACATAAGTTTACTCCAAAGGAGTGCCATTGGGTATACCAACCATACTCTGGCCCAGGACTCTTGTCCACAAGTAGTTGTCCAACATAAGTAAACTCAATGGTACTTTTGTTGACTTTTGATTTAACTTTTTTACTTTTTGCATTTCTGTCCTCTTGGTCTTTCACTTGTTTCACTTTCTTTTTGTGCTTTTGTGGACATTTTTGTGATTCTTGTTCCTTTTGATTTTTTTCTCTTCTAGTTTTTCATTTTTAGAGACATGATTTCTATGTGTAGCCTTTAATGTTCTGGACTTGTTTTGTAGACCACAGAGACCTTCCTGCCTCAGCCTTCCTGACTTCTGGGATTACGACTGTGAGGCATTGTGCAGGGCTTTTATTTATTTATTTATTTATTTATTTATTTATTTATTTTGGTTTTCTTAAATTGTTTTTTTTTTATAAATAAAAAGAGAAAAAACTGAGGGATGGAGGGAGAGAGAGAGAGAACATAGTGGCAGTGGGAGCTTCTGGGAGAATGGGGGAGATCGGAAAATGTTTAAATTATGTTGTATAAAGGACTATCAAAAATGAAATAAAAGGACCTGTCTGCTCTCCTGCTCCTTTTAAGGAAGCCAATAACCAAGTGAGAGCTCTTCTACCTACTTCTTTCTATTCAAAGCTATTTACTAAGTCCACATGTACTAAATTTATATAGAATTTACACTCTATCCAAACATTATGTTTTAAATGCATATACAAATCAACCAAAAGAAGAAACTCAAATATTTTCACAGTAGTTAAGGGATAGACATAACCCAAGTGTTCACTGAGAAACAAATAAGAACATTTTGTGTATTTCTAGCTTTCTATTACTGCAACAAATGTTGGCTATAAATCTGTTTGTAAGGAGGAAAGGCTTGTTTGGCTGGTGGCATTACAACTTTTGTTCTAATATGGCTTGGTTTCCGTGCTTCTGGACCTGTACTGAAGGCTGATATCATGCAGGAGTTTAGGATCAGAAAAGTGTTTATCTAATGACAGCCAGGAAGAATAATGAGAGATAGAAAAGGAGGTTCCAGGCTTCAGTTGTCTCATTCAAAGGATCTTTATAAATGATCTAACTGCTTTTTCTTTCAGTGTTCCACCACCTCCCAATCATGCAATGACTGGGAATCCACATCTTCAGAACATTTGTTTTTAAAGAACACTGGAGATACAAAGAATGACATTAAACACTTGTGTTGATTTTTTTTCTGTGACTAAACATCCTTGCATTATTCCTGTGTCCTCAACAGTTTCTCCCTCTCCTTCCATAACAATCATAGTATTTTCACAAAACATGTCTTTTACCTATACCAAATATTTAACAACATTTACAGCATAACTTAGCACATTATCAATCCATCAATTATATAAAATTAAAATGTTAATGTTTGTAAATTTGCTTATTTTATGCATAATTTTCCTTGTTTGAATGTATGTATGCATACCATGTGAGTTCTTGGTGCCTATGGAAGACAGAAAATGGATTCCAATGTTCTGTGACGGCAGTCACAGGTGCCTATGAGCCACCCTGTGTATTCTGGAAGAGCAGGCAGTGACCGTAAACACTGAACAGTCTCTCCAACACCAGAATATTAAAGAAACAAGAAAATACTGGGAAACACTGATTTACATAGTGGAGCACTATATATAATTTTTCTTCTCCTTTTTTTTTTATTAATTTATTCTTGTTACATCTCAATGGTTATCCCCTCCCTTGTATCCTCCCGTTCTTCCCTCCCTCCCATTTTCCCCTTACTCCCCTCCCCTATGACTGTTCCTGAGGGGGATTACCTTCCCCTCTATATGTTCATAGGTTATCAAGTCTCCTCTTGGTAACCTGCTGTCCTTCCTCTGAGTGCCACCAGGTCTCCCCCTCCAGGGGACATGGTCAAAGGTGAGGCACCAGAGTATGTAAGAAAGTAATATCCCACTCTCCACTCTACTGTGGAGAGTGTTCCGTCCATTGGCTAGATCTGGGTAGGGGTTTAAGGTTTACCGCCTGTATTGTCCTTGGCTGGTGCCTTAGTTTGAGCGGGACCCCTATGCCCAAATCTGCCTATCATAATGTTCTACTTGTAGGCTTCTAGGACCCTCTGGGTCCTTCTACTTTGCCTTTCTCCCATGATTCTCTCATCTAGAATCCCACTAGAATGTCCTCTCCTCTGTCTCAGTTTCCTGGTAAGTGAAGGCTTTCGTGGGACATGCCCCTTGGGCTAATATGCAGATATAAGTGAGTATATACCATTTGAGTCTTTCTGCTTCTGGGTTAACTCACTCATTATGATCATTTCTAGCTCAATCCATTTATCCACAAATTTCGGGAAGTCCTTGTTTTTAATAGCTGAATAGTATTCCATAGTGTATATGTACCACAGTTTCTTTATCCATTCTTCTATTGAGGGACACTTAGGCTGTTTCCATGTTCTGGCTATTATGAATAAGGCTGCTATGAACATGGTTGAGCAAATTTTCTTGTTGTGTGCTGGAGCATCTTCTGGATATATTCCAAGGAGTGGAATAGCTGGGTCTTGAGGAAGCCCTATTCCCATTTTTCTGAGATAGCACCAGATAGATTTCCAAAGTGGTTGTACTAGTTTGCATTCCCACCAGCAATGAAGGAGTGTTCCTCTCTCCCCACATCCTCGCCAGCATGTGGTGTCGCTTGAATTTTTGATCTTAGCCATTCTGATGGGTGTAAGATGGAATCTCAGAGTTGTTTTGATTTGCATTTCCCTGATGACTAAGGAGGTTGAGCATTTCTTTAAGTGTTTCTCAGCCATTTGATATTCCTCTGTTGAGAATTCTCTGTTTAGTTCCATGCCCCATTTCTCGATTGGGTTATTTGGTTTGGTGGTATTTAATTTCTTGAGTTCCTTATATATTTTGGATATTAGACCTTTGTCGGACGTGGGGTTGGTGAAGATCTTTTCCCAGTCTTTAGGCTGTTGCTTTGTTCTCTTGACAGTGTCTCCTGCCTTACAGAAGCTTCTCAGCCTCATGAGGTCCCATTTATTAATTGTTGACATTAATGTCTGGGCTGTTGGTGTTCTGTTCAGGAAGTTGTCTCCTGTGCCAATATGTTCCAAGCTCTTTCCCATTTTTTCTTCTAAGTGACTTAGTGTCTCTGGTTTTATGTTGAGGTCTTTAATCCACTTGGATTTGAGTTTTGTACAAGGTGACAAATATGGGTCCAGTTGCATTTTTTTACACATAGACATCCAGTTAGACCAGCACCATTTGTTGAAGATGCTATCCCTTTTCCATCGAATGGATTTAGCTTCTTTGTCAAAAATCAAATGACCATATGTGTGTGGATTCATATCTGGGTCTTCGATTCGATTCCACTGATCAACCAGCCTGTTGCTGTGCCAGTACCATGCTGTTTTAATTACTATTTGCTTGGAAAAAACTGCCTTTGAACTCTACAAACTGAACTTCACTGACTACACAAACTCAAACCCACTCAACTGAACTGCACCAGAAGTCAGCTCTATCTCTCTCTTTATAATACTCTGATACTGCCTCTCTTTTGTGTGTTCTCATGAGAGTTGGGTGTATCCTGTTTCTAAATCATTCTATCAAATATTTCTTTGATACTTCAGTTTGTCCTTTAATTAGACATCACCATTTGGGATACTTGTCTGCAAGTATAGAAGAATTTTATTAACAGTGTCAGGGATGGGGATCCTCTCACGGCATGGATCTCAAGTTGGACCAGTCATTGGTTGGTCTTTCCCTTGAATCCTTCTTCACCTTATAGAATTTATTTATTTTTATTGTATGTGCATTAATTTTTTGCCTTTATGTCTGTGTGGCAGTGTCAGATTCCTTGGAACTCAAGTTGTAGACAGTTGTGAGTTGCCATGTGGTTCTTCTAGAAAATTAGCCAGTGCTCTTAACCACTAAGCCATCTCTTTAGCCCCTATCTTCCATCTTTACCCCTGCACACCTTGTAGCCAGGAAGAATTATAGGTTGAAGATTTTGTGTCTGGGCTGGTGTCACAGTCCCTCCATTAGGAGTCCTGCCTGGTTATAGGACATGGCCAGTTCATGCTCCATATTCCTCATTACTAGCAGTCTTAGCGTGAGTCACCCACATAGATTCCTTGGAGTTTACATTGCCCTAGGTTTCCACCTTGTCCTAGAGATGTCCCCCTCACTCTAGTTGTCTCTCTTTGTACTCTATCTCTACAAACTCCCCTCATTTGATCCATTTTTTCCATTCCCACCCCTCTTTGTCCCGTCAGTAACCGCCACTATGTCCACCCACGATGATAATTCTATTTCCCCTTCTCTGTAAAACTCAAGCACCCCACCTTGAGCTCTCCTCCTAACTTAGGTTCTTTGGGCCTGTGGATTGTAGCCTGGTTATCCTTTACTTTTTGTCTAATATCCACTTATAAGTGATTACATACCATGTTTGTCTTTCTGGGTCTGTGTTACCTCACTCGCATTGAGGTTTTCCAGTTTCATCCACTTATCCGAAATTTGGAAAGTCATTGTTTTAATAGCTGAGCAATCCTCCACTGTGTAAATGTACCACTGTTTCTGCATCTATTCTTTGGTTGAGGGATATCTAGATTGTCTCCAGTTTCTGGCTAGTATGAATAAAGCAAGGAAGGTGCAAAGATTCCCTATGCTCATGGATGGATAGAATTACCATAATAAAAAGAGTCATTTTACTAAAAGTTATATTCAGATTCAATGTAATTCTCATGAAAATGGCTACAAAATTCTGTACGGAGCATTAAAGAACAATATTTAACTTCATATGAACCCCCCCCCAAATCAAAGATATCTAAAACAGTCCTTCACAATAAAAGAACTTCTGGAGGTATCACCATTCCAGATTTCAAGCTCAATTATAGAGAAAAACCCGATGATATTGGCATAAAAACAGACAGGTTGACCAATGAAATCCAATTGAAGCCACAGAAGTAAATCCACATACCTGTGGACACTTGATTTCTGAGAAACAAGCAAGAACTGTATTGTTGGAAAATGAAAGCTTCTTCAACAAATGGTGCTGGTCTAACTGGAAGTCAGGATGTAGATGTAGGAGAATGCAAACAAATTCACATATATCATCTTGCACATAATTCAAGTCCAATTGAATGAAAGACCTCAACATAAATCCAGACATACTAAATCTAATAGGAGAAAAACTTGGGAATAATTTTGCATACATTGGCACAGAATACATTTTTTTCTGAACAGGACTGCTGTCTATTATTTTTAAATAAATGTTTTGTTCCTTTATTCATTATAAAAAACATTTATTAGATAAAAACCAATGTAAATATTTCACACAACCCAGTAAGATGTTTTGGCAGATAAAGGTATTAGTGATAGGTCTGATTACCTTAGCTCAATTTCTGGAACCCATACAGGCCATCAGACAAGACAGTTCAATAAGATATCCTCTGCTCACTACATGCACAGCTTGCCATGTGCAATAATACATACACATGCATTCATACATACATTCCATATATGTATACAAAATAAATCAATATAATAAAAATGATTCTATTATAGTTTCCATTTGGGAAAATGTGAGAAAATTATTTAAGTGGTCTTTGAAATATTTATATGGATGAAAAAGTACCTAAATGTTTATATATGTGTTTGAGAAGAATGGAGAGACAATTTCAAGAAAATATAGAGACCTCTTTGCTGTGGTGGCCAATGCAATCTCTCCTCACCATCAAGATTCTTTTTCTGCTACTACTTTCCTTTTCATTCTATCCCATCTCTCCCTTCACTGATATAGTTACAATGCAGTATACGCTTCTGCACATTTGTACCTGTTCTTTCTTTGCGTAAAATACACTTTCCTGAATGCCAGGGTGACTTTGCCATTTCACTTCTATGTTTTTAGTTTTTGGTCCTCACGCATTTCTTTTATGACTACTTTATCAAAAGTAACTCTTTTTTCTCCACCCTACATTATTTTCTATTCTAGTATCCTCTTATGTCTTTATATACTTGGTAGTGACAAAAGTCATATTATTTACACACACACATGCACATACAAAAACCATGTGAACAGTTTATAGTATCTTTTTCTAGTAGAATATAAGCTGCTCATTTATTTTTTCTCTAGAACCTGTTATTTAATCCTGATCTTTCCCTTGCAGCTCACACACTGTGTCCTTTTTCTGAGGCTATTGTGTGACATGCTGCTCTCAGTGGTTTGTTGCTTTTTCGCATGGGTTGTGCTTAATTCCAGGAATACTTCCAGAAGGTGCATTGGACAGAAGTCTAACCTTTCCTTTAGTTCACAGGGGACACAACAGAGCAGACCAAAGAGACTGTGTGTAATCATGTATTTTATGAACCAGCAATAGGATAGGAGGGAGGAAAAGCCCAAAGGGAAGAAAATAAACTTGCTTTTTTTTCTCCCTTCAGATATAAACTCTTCATTTGAAACAGACTTATTTAAACTTTTGATTCAATGTGGTGGACTTTCTAGGCATCTGAAGCTATGCTTTTGTTCGACTGTACAAAGCCCTGATCGTGTTGCAGACTGTCAATCATGTTATAGTATCTCACTTCTCAGATCTCCATCTCAGTTTCTTTATATCATCCTTAGTTTCCTTTTCAGTAAAAAGTCTGGCCCCAAGGAAAGCTTAAATCATGCAAGTCAGTTTTCATTGTTCCTCCTGGATCTGTTGAAAGCCTCTGAGAGGAATCTTGATTGCACCAGCCCTCAGTCTTCACTCCCTGATCTTTCCCTTACAGTTCACACACTCTGTACTTTTTTTCACGGCTGTTGTGTGACATGCCACTCTTAATGGCTTGTTGTTGTTTCATATAAGTTGCGTTCAATTCCCAGAATACTTTCAGAGGAAGAATTGGGCAGAGATCTTTCCTTTCATTTAGCTCTTATGGGACATATAACAGAACAAACTGAAGAGATTTTATGTTTCATTACGACATTCAAAGTGAACTTATCTGACACTTCTCTCAATGCATAGCATTTTTAGTGTTCCCCCTTTCCCTGAACAAGCCATTATGTTCTCAATTAGTTCTACTCACCTCAGTCTGTCAGCCTCTTCCTTCCTAACTCCCAGTTGGCTTTCCTATGGTTACGTTTCTCTTATTTTTTATTTGATTTACCCATATTCTCCCTTAAGTGGAGACCACATTCTTTTCATAATCTTCTACTCTTTAATTGAGAATAGTTGAAATGATCTTACAGTTAGATTTTCCAGTGCTGCTTGCAGCACGTTGGCACGAGTTCAAACAGTCTCTTCTCTGAAGGGTTTATGATTATCTTACTTATGAATCATATAGCTATTCTTCTCTTTCAATGCTTGTTTATTAATTACAATATGGAAAACTTTATATTTATTACTCCAGTCACCAGTATTACCATAGTGTAAACCAAATAGGATTCTTTAAATGTTGAATAGAGATCAAATACAGGCAAGGCTGTCAATGTATGCTGAGAATAATGAATTCTTATATACTGTTGGGAATTTAAATTAGAACAGCTAAATTGAGAAATAGTATGGGGTATTTCAGCAACTTTTATCTGCAGTATAGAAAAATCACATTCTTGGGCTCAGATTTTTGAAGGGGAAGAAATCTAGGCAGTGGAGTGATTTTGGAGAACATTAGCTTTGCCTTGAATAAATTGTTCATGTACGGTCAGCAGGAGAAGGTAAATATATCAGATCGAAACTGAATAGGACTTCATTGATTCCTCTTCACTCATGAACAGATATCAACATAATTTCCTCAACAGAGATATCCATGATTGCTGATGGTTAAACATTTATAACAATTCTATACACTTTTATTGTTCATATTTTGGTTTTCTCAGTGTAGCCTTGGCTGTTCTGGAACACGCTCTGTAGGACCAGGCTGGCCTGTAACTCAGACCTCTGCCTCTGTCTTGCATGGGATTAAAGGACTGTTCCACCTTGGCCTGGCTTAACCTTATAAATTATATCTTTCATGTTAATAATATCTTTAAAAATATTGGATATTATTATAGTTTAGTCTAATTTATATTTATCTACTTCATAATTAAGTGATAATAATAATAACAATAATAACTTTTGTGTCATTTGGAGGACTAGCCTTTGAAGTCTTGTATTCAATGTACAAGAAACCATCTCACTTTTTAAAAAATCTTCTTTCTTATACTCAGAATGCTGAACACAATCTCTCTAAT
Source organism: Acomys minous (assembly GCF_964271855.1). NCBI lineage: Eukaryota > Metazoa > Chordata > Mammalia > Rodentia > Muridae > Acomys > Acomys minous. The sequence goes on along the minus strand of NC_140501.1, from coordinate 32,778,065 downwards.
CCATTATACTGAATAGTGTAATAAAAATATGATTGACAATTATCTTTTGGTAGAAAAGTACTACTCTTAGCTAAGCTTGATTACTTTTTACATAAGCAATTGCTAGATCCACAATGCATTAAAATTCAGCTCCGTTTTAAATGAACTACTCATGAATTATTAAAATAATGGAAAATACTTACAGATAAAAATGGTCCGACAGTACCATATACCAATAAGCACTTTAGCCTGGGCTGTCTAAACGAATTGACTAGCTATCCACACCTTAAAATAATCATTTTCTGTTTCCTTTGAAGCAGGCTTTTTAACAGCAGATGCCTCATTCAGGAACCTGAACATTGTCTTGAAATTGACCTATACTGGAGTTACCACAGAGTATTTCTTTTAATAAACCCTATGCTGATTGTGAGCACTAACTATTTCTATAACCTCTAAGGTGATGCTAATTTTTTTTTATTTTTTACATATACATTTATATTATTTCATATATATATATATATATATATATATATATATATACACATACTGCCTACAGCAATAAGAACCACAAAATAATCAGAAATTATATAAATTTTACATTCATAGTGTTTTGTCTATTTCCTATTTTGGTGCATCTAAAACCCTGAATTTAAATCGATATCTATTATATCTCATCATTATCAGCCTAAAACATCTATCTAGACCTAAAAATATCTTAACCACTAAATAACTAAGTTTAACTGTGAAACTAAACTATCTGCTCTTCAACCCTCTCAGAGACTTGAGAAGGAATAAAATTAATTATTTGAGTAGATAGGAAGTGCATGTTAGCAGCCTCAAAAATGAGAACATGACAGAGACAGTTTACTGCCTGAATAGTCACCCAAAACTCTCTATAATCTTGGAGCATCATCATCATCCTTCTAGCCCAACATATCTGACAGACATATTTGTGAAGCAGGAACTATTGAATACTTGCTTACTTTGCATTGGCAGAGTTTGGCCTTTGACTCTGCTTGCATCCAAGCTTGCCCATTTTTAGGGAGAATTCTGACTGAGACAGAAACCAGAACATTTTTCTCAGTGGCTGGTTTGCCACATTTGAAGCCATCTCTTTAAGGAGGTTCTTTGATCCTCATCATCTTATTTGAGATAAGCTGTGTGTTGCTAGGAGTTAAACTGCATTGTCAAAAACTTTAAAATAATAAAAATATCTTTAAACATCATATTATGTATGTCTATGAAGTTTTTGAAGACCTTATCTATTTTTCCTTATCTGCACATAGAGTCATATTTGTTACACGTAGGATGTATATTCTTGTGATAAAAATAGACTAGTAATTGACATGACTATGATATTATCAGCTAACAGTTAACTTGTATTACTTAATTATCCTAAGCTGCCTGCAGTTCTGAGCCAGATTTGAGAACTACTCCCCTAGAGCAGTGGTTCCCACCCTTCCTAATGCTTCAATCCTTTAATACAGTTCCTCACATTGTGGTGATGACTCCTAAATGAAATTGTTTTCATTGCTACCTCATAATTGTAATTTCTATACTGTCCTAAATCATAATGCAGATATCTGGTACTCAAGATATTTGATAAGTGATGCTTGTGAAAAGCTCTTTTGACTCCCAAAATGGGTCAAACCCACAGCTTGAGAACTATTGGTCTAGAGCTTGTTTATATTTTTTGTTTTGTTTCACTTCATTGTTTGTTGTCATGCATGGCTATGCTAATTTTAAAAGCATATTCTTTTGTGTTTTGATATATTTCTGTATGCCTTGCTTACTTTCATATGGATTTGAGAATGTTTGAAAGGCAGAAAGTATGTTAACTTCTTCTTACTGGATATTCAGGAGCTCTCAGTCCCTGGACTGAGTCACAATGATTGAGGTTCAAAGGATGTATTAAATGGATGTTTATGACATCTATTTGGTAAAAAGCAGTGTAAGTGCTGAGGAATACTATCAGAAACTCAGCTTTTGGGGAAGACATCTGCAGGTAGATATTCACTTGATATTTTTTGTGATATGTTTGATTTTTAATATATTCTAATTTGTTGCACAGAAATGAGGACAATGGCCTTAACATCTACTGTCTACCTAATATTATGATTATATCATTATTTCAAAATTTTTCTTACTCAGAAAGAGGTAATAAACATTCAGGTAACAAGTTAACTTTTCCTTCTCAATTAACAGCTATTATTAGAAAACTAATTTTCAAATGGGATTAGTTGATAAGCTTTAAGTTCTTATCTATTCTCAGAATAAATGCAGCATAATTGAAGATCAACAGACTTAAAGGTAGCATGCATAAAAATCATGATCCTAAATGGAGAAGACTCTGCATTGGCTCTCACAGAACTGTACCCAAAGCTTACTACTGGTCTTGCCCAGGTAGTAAAGGGCTGTGAGAATCAGAACTGTTAAGAAATGATAATAATTACTGTCTTCCTGTGAGTGGTTGATGAAGGGAAGTGTCAGATGTGTAACTCACATATTTTGTTTCTGTGTTCCAGGAACTGAAAATCAATTCCTTACTTCTCTATTAGAAATGTGCAAGTCTCCAAACACTAGACATAGAATAATAAATAATGGAGAGCTAAAGAAAATAAACATTTCTATAGTGTTCCTGATTATACTTTCATGTCTTATGAACACAACTGTAAGAAGTGAAACATTGTTGAGCAAATTCTCTTGTTGTGTGCTGGAGCATCTTCCGGGTATATTCCAAGGAGTGGAATAGCTGGGTCTTGAGGAAGCCCTATTCCCATTTTTCTGAGATAGCACCAGATAGATTTCCAAAGTGGTTGTACTAGTTTGCATTTCCACCAGCAATGAAGGAGTGTTCCTCTCTCCCCACATCCTCGCCAGCATGTGGTGTCGCTTGAATTTTTGATCTTAGCCATTCTGATGGGTGTAAGATGGAATCTCAGAGTTGTTTTGATTTGCATTTCCCTGATGATTAAGGAGGTTGAGCATTTCTTTAAGTGTTTCTCAGCCATTTGATATTCCTCTGTTGAGAATTCTCTGTTTAGTTCCAAGCCCCATTTCTCAATTGGGTTATTTGGTTTGGTGGTGTTTAATTTCTTGAGTTCTTTATATATTTTGGATATTAGACCTTTGTCAGATGTGGGGTTGGTGAAGATCTTTTCCCAGTCTTTAGGCTGTTGCTTTGTTCTCTTGACAGTGTCTCCTGCCTTACAGAAGCTTCTCAGCCTCATGAGGTCCCATTTATTAATTGTTGACATTAATGTCTGGGCTGTTGGTGTTCTGTTCAGGAAGATGTCTCCTGGTCCCGCTCAAACTAAGGCACCAGCCAAGGACAATACAGGCGGTAAACTTTAAACCCCTACCCAGATCTAGCCAATGGACAGAACATTCTCCACAGTAGAGTGGAGAGTGGGATATTACTTTCTCACATACTCTGGTGCCTCACCTTTGACCATGTCCCCTGGAGGGGGAGAACTGGTGGCACTCAGAGGAAGGACAGCAGGTTACCAAGAAGAGACTTGATACCTTATGAGCATATACAGGGGGAGGTAATCCCCCTCAGGAACAGTCATAGGGGAGGGGAATAAGGGGAAAATGGGAGGGAGGGAAGAATGGGAGGATACAAGGGATGGGATAACCATTGAGATGTAACAAGAATAAATTAATAAAGGAGAAAAAAAAGAAGTGAAACATTAAAGTAATACAATAGCAAGTAGAGAGTATTAACATCTACTTGTTGAGGTTTAAAATATAAAAATCAAGTACACATACGATGTCTTAACCAAGTTAGGTGATCTGTAGGATTCACCAGTAAGCTCCAGGTAAAACTCAGTAATATAATTACTAGAAAGCACAAGTGATCAACATGGACTCAAAGGTACTATCACTGCAATGTAATTTTATTGGTCTGCAGATTGTGGAGTGGCATTGTAGACAAGAAGTGACAGAGACAAACTCCTGCTTCTTGACATTAATATCCATAGGAACTGTTACCTCTAAAACAAAACAAAACAAAACAAAACAAAACAAAACAAAAGATGTTTTTAATTCTGAAGCAGAACACAATACATTTGAAGCATCCAACATGCTTGGTACTATGAAGAATCATGATTTAAAAACATGAATCAAAACCCCTAGTCGTGAAGCCCATTGAGATATTTCAGCAAGCAGAAATACCTTATACCAGCCTGACATTCTGAGTTCAATTACTGGGAGCTACATGGTAGGAGGGGGTAACTGAGTCCCACAGATTGTCCCCTTGCCTCCGCATGTATATGGTGGCATCCTAAGCCCCCTAAGTCAAAATCAATAAAAAAAATAACAGAAGTCTATTTTGCCACAGAGCTCTGCTATCTATATTTGGGCACCTTGCCCTGTTCTATACTGTATTGTTGAAATTTACCCCAACATGTTGCAGTATCCAATAAGGTTTTAGACTAGTAACTTGAAGGTCTGGATTGTTGTATCCAAATCTAACTCATCCCATAAATAAATGCCTTGTAAAGCAACTCTGTGCCAATCATCTTTGTTACTTTCACTCTTTATCTGCCAATAGTATTTAATGAGGTTATTGAGCTAAAGTTAATCAACATTTGCTAAATTGCTTACTACAAAACTGCTTTTTTCTGCATTAAATGGTTGTTATGCATCTTTTAGTTATGATAAAACATGGTTCCATATCCTTTGACATAGAAATAGTAGATGTAACCTCACACATAGCAGTCTTTTGGTTCTGATGTCACTATAGACCTCAGACAAAGCTGGCAAATTTGAAAAAAACATTACTTTCTTTTAAATGTGCTTTCCAGAGCTCAGGGAATTGAGAGAACCTGCATTAAACTCACAACTGCAAAATCCAAGAACAAGGACAGATGGTTTAAAGAACACCCAATAGATAGTAGTACTTAACTGTGCCTCCAAATTATACTGAAAGACAGTATGCTTGTGGATTGTTTAAGGTTCTAGTTTTGTAGAGAACCCTAAAGCTCAGAATGATAGAGATATTACTATGATTCACAAGTGAAACAAATCAGTCTTCAGACAAACCAAAGCAATTGAAGCAAAACACCATAATGATGTGCACCAAGTAAAATTTTCCTGGCCTTTCCCATCTTTTTGACATTGAAGTTCAGAGGCAGGATAAGTGTGAGAATATAAGACTCATATATTGCCCATCCGTGCAGAACCTGACATTAAACAGGTTCTGCCACAAAAGGAAAGAGTTGACTAATGAAGCTAGAAACTTTGAGTATTATGTGGAAGTTGGGTTTTAGTTACTTGAGTTTTATTGCTTCAGGAATTAGAAAGATTAGAGAATTGATTATATATTTTAAACCATGTTAAAGGAGTAAAATGCAACATAACTGAGTGAACTAATAGCGGTGGAGAAAAATAATCAAGATTGTTTTGAAAGGACCACTATTTTGTATTCTGGATTCTTGCACTGTATTATTATCATTTGCAATGATATGTTGCATATTAGCATGAGAAGATCGTATAGGGCTTGTGGATTGTAAGGTGTATGTGCCATTTTCTCCTGTATTGGTCAAATTCTTCTCTATATATTTGAGATGGTAATAATTATATGTCAACACTAAAAAATAAAATTCATACAAAAAGTTATTAATTTTAACTGAAAATTAATTCCTGGTGAATTTTCTTAAGCAAGGATATCATCAAGGTCTCTTAGACAATGAGAGTTTTTTTTAAACAAAGAAAACAATAGAAATGGCCTGAGTATAATGGTAGAGCATTTGCAGAGTATTAGAAAAGATGAACAGGACAGTGTGAAATTAAAGGATAATGGGAAAGCTCGTACCAAAAGGCAACAATAATAGCTTTGAGAAGCTATTCATTAATAACAACACAAAGATTTTTTAAGTATAGAAGTTTCATACTAAAGCTGTTGAAAGTAAATACATTCACTAGTCTAAAGGACATAACTTATAATTTAGGAGTTATAAACATTTTTATTTCACAAAACTTCAGCATGTGACTTTTGTTTTATAAATCAATATTGTATTTGCAGTATTTAAATTATCAACTAACTTCCAATGAAGGGCAGTGTTTTATTCTGTCCATGATAGCTTGAAAGAATGAAAAAGAGGCTTGGGTCCAGTTCTGAGGAGTAGTATATGAGGGAAAGATTTTTTATTATATCACTGAAATCTATTGTTGTCTGAAATAAATCTATAAATTTGAGACCTGTATGCAAAGATTACACTATAAAGTTAGAATTATAATAGTATCAGAATATTTAGCACCACATATAACATACAAAATATAATACAGAAGACGTAAGTTTGAAATAAAGAAAGAAGAGTTACAAATATACTCTCTAAAATGACAAGAGGAGACTTTTTATTAAATATTGTTTTATTTTTCATACATTTATATTATTACACATCTATACAATAAACTACCTACAGCAAGTAGAACTACGGAACAATCAGGAATTATATTAATGTTACATTCTTAGTGTTTTTGGCTATTTGTATTTGGCAGCCTTGAAGAAAACATCTTTCCTATCTTGGTGCCTCTAAACTTCTGAATGTAAATCAATATATATCATGTCTCATCATTATCAACGTAAAACATCTATCCAGACGTAAAAGCATATTAACCCTTAAAAAACTAAGCTTCATTGAAAAACTAACTACCTGGTCTTCAACCCCATCAGAGACTTGAGAATTAATAAAATTGATTACCTGAGTATGCCGGCAGTGCAGGTTAGTAGCTTCCCAAATGAGATGATGACGGAAACAGTTTGCTGCCTGTTCAGTCACCCAAAACTCTCTATATCATTGGAGCATCATCTTCAGCCTTCTGGTCCAATAAATCTGACACACATATTTGTGAGGCAGGAACTATTGAGGACTTGCTTACCCTGTTTTGGCAGAGTTGGGCTATCGACTTTGCCTGCATCCAAGCTTTCCCTATTTTAGGCAGAATTCTGTCTGTGGTAGAAATGAGGATATTTTTCCCAGCGGCTTGTTCACCACATTTGAAGCCATCCACATAAGGAGGTTCTTTAATGCTCATCATCCTCTTTGTGGTAGGCTCGGTTTTGCTAGGAGTTAAGCCGTTTCATTGTCAGTGAATCTTTAAAATAATAAAAAAAAAACATTTTAAATGCATACTATGTATGTCTCTGAGTTTTTTGAAGACCTTATCTAACTATTTAACCTTATCTTTCTATAGAATTATATGTATCTTTTGCACCTAAGATGTTTAGGAAACTTCTATTAGTTATCTATAGAGCAGTACTTTTTGGACACATATAGGTGGATTGAAGTTAAAATAAACATTTGGAGGGTAAAGACATTTAAAGTTTTGAAACATTTTTATGCAGGTTGATCTGAATATACCAGTGTATGGCATATGCTAGAATTGGGATAATTGGCAAATGATTTACTAATAGAGAAATAACAGCACACCAAGTCTCTGAGCCTTCTCTATTTCTAGGGTTTGGCAGCCAGAGATGATCCATCTGTTTCATACCTTCAGCAGAGAGGGCTTCTGCCCACAGGGAGATTTGCAGTGAATAAGCACATCATGTAATTTGTTATTTGGGTGACAACTTGCCTTTGAGATAGGAAGAATTTGAAAGTGGGAACCCAGACTTCAAGTGAATTATTACAGCCTGGATCAGCCAGTGCACAATCAGGTTACAGAGAGAGACAGAGAGAGAGAGAGAAAGAGACAGAGAGAGAGAGAGAGAGAGAGAGAGAGACAGAGACAGAGACAGAGACAGAGACAGAGACAGAGACAGAGACAGAGACAGAGACAGAGACAGAGACAGAGGAGAGAGAGAGGGGGTAAAATTTCCACCAGATTCAACAATGGAAAACACAAGTTTGTCATTTGCACTTGGCTAAACCATTAAGAGTATTTGATGCTTGTGCAGAGCACTAGATTTCAGTTTTTAGCGTCCAATTCTGGTGCCTCATAACCACACATAATTCCTCCCTAGGGCAAGCAATGTCATCTTCTGGTGTCTGTGTATATTCTGTCTGTATTCACACAGACCCACACACATATACAAAAATTTAGCTTTTTAATTAATAATTTTAGTTTGTCTGACACTATCTGTGGTACCGATTGTTAATCTACAATTCAGATTTGATAGAATGTATCCTACTATACTTTTATCATTAAAATGTTTATATCATATATTTTGATGTTTTCTCCTTTCCTCAACTGCTCCCAGATCTTCTCTTCCTCCATATGCATTTGGTTCCATGTTCTCTCTATCGCTCTCTCTCTCTCTCTACAAATGAAAAATAAGACAAAAAGCCCAAAACTGAAAATCAAATACAACAAAACAACTGATGTAAATCACCATAAACAAAACAAATTGAATCAAAAAGTGTGCAAAATAAAGCCATTGGACAGCTTCTCCTGGCCAAGAGGTTTGTTATTCATTAAACATTCTTTATTTAACTTATAAGTTCTATTCTCCTTGATCACATAATCTTCTGCAATCCGATCTCTTTTTTGAGTCTATTTGCAGTTGGCAACCTCTTATCTCAAGATTCCAAAGGATTCCCAAGTGAAGTCAAAACCAGTATGATTGTTCTCTTCAGAACTCCACAGTTTTATTTTCTGACAAGGAGTTTTCTTTACCTTTCTAAATCTATTTTTCTCATATGTGTAGAAAATATATAATTCTTCTGGCAGAGATGAAGATATGAGTTAAAACACACCATTTACCTAATATATGTGCCTGGTGAATGCCCATTAAATGACAAATATCATGACTATGAGGTGCTGCAGAAAGCTGCTTCAAATGATATACAGATAGGTTCACATAGAGGAGGTAGTAGAATTGAAATACATACAAATTAGGAAACTATTTCACTCATATCTTTATGCTTCCATATTATTGAACATATATGGTTGATTGAAATGCATCCATTTTATAACACTACATATGAAAGAACATACAATAACTTACATCATTCACCCTTTCACATACGCATTTAAACAGCATCCTCTATTTATTAACATCATTTAAGTTGAAAAAGTTATCTTCTTTTCTTACCTTTCAACCCACCTTTAAGTTTCTGTATAGATTTTGATTAAAATTAGTCATTTTTACTTTCAAAAACAGGGCTTTAAAGACTTCTCTACATCAATATTTGAATAGAAATCTTTACTTACAAGAGGCAAACCCTAAAATACAGAGTGTTCAGAATTTTGGTAGAGATGTAAATTTCTAAGAATTAGTGAGTATTCATATCTTTTAAAGGGTATTTTTGCTTAAATGAGTCTTTCTATGTGAAACTGTGTCATGTTTGAAATGGCACCAAAGGAAATCAGAAGAGGTCATGAAATCCCATGGGTCTGGACATACAGGTGATTGTAAGCATTGACATTTGGGGCTGAGAACTGAACTCAGGTTCTCTGGAAGCTCATCAAGGCCATTAACCACTGAACTATCTCCTCAGCCTGAGATTTTATTTCTTGAAAGTTGATGGTTCTGAGCCGCAGATATGGAGCAGATCTTGGAGCTTCATAGTACAGTAATAATCTATTGCCATCATCTGCAATATGATAATTTGATGATCACCTTAATAATTTAACAAGACTCAACAAGAAATTAGACTCTATATCTGAATAATAACGCCATTGGCAGTTTATCTGCCTCTACTGAAAATTATGAATTTGTCAATGACCATAATCATTCTCTAAATGATTATAAGGGAATGGCTAAATGATTTTGTGTGGTGAATGGGATGAGTCTAGTGTTCTGAAGACTGGAATGATTATGGTAGTCTCAAATTTTTAGTTCTTGCAAATTTTGTCTTTAACAATATATAAATAGCCATCCAAACAATATACTGTTTTACATATGGATTACTTTTTTTTTTATAATTCTAAGTTCTTTACTCCTTGATTTAACTCTACCCACAATCATTTTGTTATCACCATGCCACTATTTTCATTGTTCTCTGTCATAGGTAATGAATGCAATAAATATGCAGAAATAAGTGTCTAATGAGTCAAAAGAAATAGGTAGATAGTGGATGGGACAATTCCATGAACTGGTTGAGTGTTCCATGGTGGACATGCATGCAGGATTTCTTCTTATGAGAACAGCTATATGAAAGAGTGAATTCAAATGCAAGTTTATTCTTCACACACATTATATATGTAATTATAATATATTACATTTATAAAAATTATTATATTATATTATATTAATATACTTCTATTGTAATAGATGTATTTTACTTATATAACTCATACAAGGTTTACTTCCAATACTTTAGAAGTGCTATTGCAGGCAGTTTAGAATAAATAAGTTATACAATTTAATTGTTAGCTGATCAATCACGATCATGTCAATAACTAGTCTACTTTTATCATAAGAATATACATCTTAGGTGTCGCAGATGGGTATGATTATATAGAAAGATAAGCTAGGATATATAGATAAGGTCTTCAAAATTTTCAATGACATGCAGAATATGACATTTTAAAATGATTTATTATTTTAAAGATTCATTGACAATGAGTCAGGTAAATTCCTGGCAACACTCAGCCTACCTCAAGGAAGATGATGAGTATCTAAGAACCTCATTATGGAGATGGCTTCAAATGTGGCAAACAAGCCACTGGGAAAAATGTTCTCATTCCTACCACAGACAGAATCTGTCTTAAAAAAGGGCAAGCTTAGATGCAGGCAGAGTTGATGGCCAAACTCTGCCAAAACAGGGTAAGCAAGTCCTCAATAGTTCCTGCCTCACAAATACACCTGTTAGATATGCTGGCCCAGAAGGCTGAAGAAGATACTCCAACATAATAGAGAGTTTGGGGTGACTATTCAGGTAGGAAACTGTCTTTGTCATCTTTTCATTTGGAAAGCTACTAATCTGCACTCCTGGCATACTCAGGTAATCAACTTTATTCCTTCTCAAGTCTCTGATGGAGTTGAAGACCAGGTAGCTTAGTGTTATAATAAAGCTTTGCTGTTTAGGGGTTAACATGCTTTTAGGTCTAGATACATATTTTAAGTTGATAATGACAACACGTGATGGAGATTGATCTACATTCAAAATTTTAAATACACCAATTTGAAAAGATTTTTTTCAAGCTGTCAAATTCAAATAGCCAAAACACTAAGAATGTAAACATTTATACAACTCCTGATTATTTCATGGTTCTACTTGGTGTAGATAGTTTATTGTATATACATGTAATAATATAAAGCATATGTAAATTATGTTTAATTAATTAAAAAAGGAAGAGTGAACTGAATGAGAGCTCAACAAATCAGATTTGTTATGACTTTTTAAAATTAATTAATTAAATTTTCACTTATATCCTGGTTGTAGCCACCTCTCTTTTCTCCTGCTAGTCCTACCCTCCTTTGGCCAGCCCTGTCCCCTATTCTTAAAAAAAAAAAAAAAAAAGGGAGGTCCTTACCCATCCAACTTAGCTCATCAAGTCACATCAGGACTGAGTGTATCCTCTTCCCCTGTAGCCTAGCAAGGCAGTCCTGGCAGGAGGAAATGATCACAGGCCACAAGGTTCATGTCAGAGACAGCACTTTCCCCAAGCTGCCCTTACTAGAGGACCCACATGAAGCCTTAGCTGTCCATCATTTATATCTACATAGAGGACCTTTGTCAAGTCTATGAATTGTCCTTGGTTGGTGCTCTAGACTCCACAAGCTCCTCTGGGCCCCTGTTAGTTGACTCTACTGATTTCTTGTGGAGCTCTTGTCATTTCAAGATCCTTTTATACTTTCTCCAACTTTTATACTCAATATACTCAATCTATTTTGCACAATGTATGGCTGTGAGTCTCAGCATCTTGTTTCAAGCCACTGCTGGGTGGAGCCTCTCAGAGGACAACTCTGCTAGGCTCCTGTCTGAAACCATAGCAGAGTGTCATCTATAGTGTCATGACTTTCCAAGGAATGAAGTTTAACTAAGCTGATACCGTGTTTAAATTAGTTATCTTGTAATGGATCTTTATAAAAAAAATATGAGTGTCTTACATTGTTTAAGAACAATCAAGGAATGTTCCTTCTGATTCTATTTTGTGAAATAGTTTGAAGAGAATTGGAAAGACATGCATTATATATCCTCACGTATAAGTGGATACTAGCCCAACATAGATGTCCTCTGAGAGACTCCACCCAGTGAGGGGTCGGGACAGATACTGGGACTTTCAGCCAAATTATGGATGAAGCCCTGTGAGTTGTATCAAAGAGCTGGACACAGGGTTCTCTGCACAAACCTGTGCACCAACCAAGAACACTGCAAACAGGGAACCTAGACCTCTTGATCAGATAGTGATGAACAGCTCATTCTCCATGTGGGGGAAGTGGGGGACTGCCTCTGACATGAACTCTGGTGCCAGAGGTTTGATCACTGCCCCTTGGTGTAGAGGCCTTGTGGGAGCACAGAGGAAGTGGATGCGGGCTTCCCAGATTAGACCTGAAAAACTGTGGTGAAATGGTGCGGGAGGAGGATCCCACTAGGAAATAGGACTGAAAAGAGAGGGAGAGTGGGAACATGAGGATAAGTGAGAAGAGACTATAATTGGGATGTAATGTAATAAATAATAATAATTATTAATAATGGGAAATCAAGGAAAATACTGATTTTTTATCATTAACCCTTAGAATTATTGGAGTTTAGATGTTTTACCTATTTTAATATTGATTATAATATATCTCTTTATGTGATTTTACTTATAACAATACGGAGAACAATCAAAGTGTAGCAATGTTGTTCTCAAGCCATAAACTGTCAGCTGGGGTCACATTACTAAAGTATATTTTGTTTAAAATGACTTCCATTTTTATTATCTCAACCTTTTTTTCTATTTTAAACATCATTAAATGTTATTACTAAGACTTTTCTGAATTCTACTTGAGGATTTATGAAATTTCAATATCTTGCTGTTATAAATTATGTACTCAGGCATGCATAAAACATGTAAATAACATTTAAAAACAATATTTAGATAAATATGAGCTATCAGTCAAGGTAAATTATATCCTTTTTCTATTTGTATTTGTCAAACGATCTCTTACCTTAGATTACAGCACCACAGACTGTTGATATTAAACTGATAGAAAATGAAACTTTCTTCAATTATACAAGTTAGATAAGTGCAGTCATAAATACTTTGCATATAGTTGTTAAAATATTTTTGTGTGGGGTGTAATACCATAAATTTCTCAAATGTTAAATTTCTCAAGTGCAACAGTGTAGTCTGTATATTTGAAGATAAGTTTAGACTTATATTGAATTTGCATGGTTATTAATATGAATATTTTAGGCATATAGTTTGCATTGACATTCATTCTTCTTTTCTGCTCAAGTGACCACAGCTATAATAAAATACAACTCTGACTGTATATCTCATTAGGGCCCTGAAGCTCCCTGTCTCTTTAAGGACTATACTGACTTATCACTAAAGTCAATGTTGATATAAAATAAGGATAGTGATAAGGAAATTATCAACAACCAAACTTTTCCTCATTGCATTTTCATTTCTAGGCAACCTCCTGTTTTGTTTCACTGACTTCTAGTAGGTTAAATTATTGGTGAATTAGGCACATGTCATATTTTAACATTAAATAGTCACAACAGTCTCAAATTTTCATGCCTTATTATGAAATTTATTATTATCTACATGTATTGTTTTTATCAATATTTAATAATTTTGGAATAATTTAATTAATTACAGAAGGAAATACCAGGACAGCAGACATCTTATATGGGTTCCATTCAAATTTTTGAAAACTGCCAGTACAGTATTTCAGATGAAAGAAGAGAGCATGGTGATTGGACACTGACAGGCCTGAGAGTTTTCTTGATACCCCAAATTCCCACGTACCATGTTCATATACACTCTGTTTGAAAAGTAGCTCTAAAATGCACAAGATATTTATGACAAGAATTTTAGGGATGGCTTTCTAACAGCCACAGAAAAACGCTACTTTGCTTAGTGAGATGCCTCTATGGGAGCATATTTTTCTAGACTCATGTTTCCTGAGTTCAGCATCTATATCATCTTGCATAAGGCATATTCAATTATTTCTCTGCTCATGTCCTCCTTCTCAATGGTTGTCGTGACAACATGTGGTTGTGTTGATTTCTAGTCAAATAAAATATAGTCTTGGACATGCAGTTCATAGTAGAATACTGTGTTACCAATCATAGTGCTTAGTATTCCAGTAAATTAATTACCTTTTCTGCAGTATTAATTACTTTGTATCCCCGAACCTCTCTCCTCTATGTGTGTGTGTGTGTGTGTGTGTGTGTGTGTGTGTGTGTGTGTGTGTGTGCATGTGTGTGTTAGACAACAAGTTTTTTCTCATGTTTAATACTAACCTCCCATGAGCTTTTCCTTTTCCTCTGTTCCATATGTCATTTCATTTGTGAGTCCAGGTAACAGAAGGAGAAGCTCCCATCTGGGATCGCCATTTGCATTGCTTACAAAAGATGGCTAGACTTGGCAGAATCATACAGTGGCTCCCTAAGCTCCTGCTTGGATGAAGATCATTCATTTCCACTTGTCAAGGGAAGTCACATGGATAAACACTTCAATCATTTGGTATAACCAAATGGTTATAGCCAGCCATTATCACAAAGAACAAGCGATGTATTGTTACTTCATAATATGGTATATATGGGGGGATTTATTTCCTAGAATTCATATTTGTTAACCAATTGTACTTTAGATAACAGAGCTGTAATTTATGTTATATTAAATGTCTGTATATTCCAGGTGAAGAATTTTCAGTGTATCTAGTAACAAGTAAATTTAAAATGTAGACAACTCTTTAAGAGAAAGATACAGGTTACATTCAGAATCTTCAAGATATCAGAGGGGAAATGAAGCTTAAACAGAATATTAGAATACATTACCTAAAAACTAATATTGAGTCTAAGCATTAAAGGCAAGGGAAATAGTTAAATCAAGGAAATAATAAGAGGGTGTGTGTAGATGAAGAATCAGCTGAGTATGTTATTAATGTCAAGTTAATGAGGATCAGGCTTTAAAGCTAAGAATATTATATTAGATTCATGTGCTTTAGTTTTATGATTTTGATACCAGTTTTTCTTCACTTTTCAGATTCTTATCCACTGTTCCAGGTACAGGGAACTTCATTCATTCTCCTTAAATTGCATAATCTGTGGTTATTATTCAAGCTGTTCTCTCTCCATGGATTTTCTTATACTTTTCATTACATCAAAAGGCTGTCTTCCCCCATTCTGAATTTCCTTCATTTTAATACATATTTTTGTCTTAGCAGTTAGGGCTCATGGTTTTGTTTTCTCTACTTTGACATCATTAACCACTATTCCACATAAGAGTATTGGATATGGGGTCAACAAAATCATTTAGTGGGTAAAAACAGCTGCTGTGCAAGCCACAAAACTAAATTTGGGCCAGGTAAATATGCAGAAATACCCAGTGAGATGCCTGGGAAATTCTGAGCTTTGGAAATTGACTTTCCACAGACAATAAGCCAATTTGACATTGCTCCAGAGGGCGGCACTATCTATACAAGTTCATAAGTAATCTTGTTAAGGTGATTTACTATGCAAGAAAATGGTTCAGAAAAGAAAGAAAGGAAGGACCAGAGGGAGGGAGAGACAGAGAGAAGGGAGGGGGAGAGAGAGATTGGAATATTGGTTACAAACCTACAGAAAAATGCCCACCCAACCATCATTTATCATTTAATTCTAGCAGATTCCATGATGCAAGATTAAGTATTCATGCCTCAAAAATTGCACTTGGAACAGGATAAAATGAAAATACTTGGAATTTTTTGTGCTGATTTTAATGCAGAAGAAATATTAAAATCTCATGTCATTACAGATGCATTATCTAGATGAAAAAGTGTAAGCTAGTATAACCACTAGGTTTTATAACTCAACAAAAATGATCATAGACACTCTATAGTTACATTAATGAGGGAAAGGTTAAAGGTGATGACAATGAAGAAAAATCAACTTCAGTTTCAAAGACTAACCTATGAACAGGGTACATTTTGTGTTTCAATACGAATGTTTTGCTCTGAGTTCTTTTGTTTTAATGGTACATGTTCACTGATGTCAAATGACAAGCTTAAAAACAGCTGTACGTATTGAAAAATGCCCTTAATGTTCAGTAGATACTGTTTTAAATTAACAGAATAATTTCTTCCATTTATTTTCATGTTTTTCAAGGATGCTGGGTGTGTAGAATTATCAACTAAGTGCTATCCTTTGACATTCTTTTCATCAGCGATACTGACAAGCTTTAGGACTGGTTCACAAGCAAGTCGGAAAATACAAACTCTGACCTTCATCCTAATGTGATCAGCATGTGCTATCATCACTCATGATATGACATAACAGCTGTTTGATAACTGACTGCAATCAATCTTCTGCACTTGCCTGATTCAGCAAGCTGATTGCTTTGAAGTTTTTCTATCAGAGAGAACTGATTGCATTCTGGGAGTTTCTCTTATGCAGTATCACTTTTTAGTATTTTGACAGAATTGTTAATAATGCAAAATGATGGATATGCCAGCCTTATTTTAAAAGTATAACATTAAGACTATATTCTAAAACAAATTAAGGTTGGAGAATTTGGTGCTAGCAACTTACCTTAAGTTGATCAGCTGGCATGGGAGTTCATATTTATTTATTTACACTCAATCAATGGGGCAGAATCCAAATGAGTCAGATGTCAATCCTGGCCTACATAGTTTGTCCTGTACCTAGCTCACATAATGAGACTCTTGAAAAGAGGGGAGGGGCAAGGAAATGAAGAAAATAAACATAATGTACAAACTAGGAGATACAATTTAAATGAGAATAAAAGTAAGTAATTTGTACACTTATTTAAATTAAAATATTAGCCTTATTAAGCTCATATTGAAACTGAAAAATAATAAAAAAACAATGTTTCCTAGCACATAACATTAAAGCAACAGTAGACATATGGAATTTTTCAAAGTCATTTTTATGTTCCTTGCTTCTGGTCCAGAAGAGAATAATATTTTAGTGTAGTATAGCACTCTCACATTTCATTATGCCCTTGACAAATATCACACCTTCTGCATTACTCACAGTACCAATATTGAGTTTGTGATCAGAGGCCTCCCAGAAAGTAGGGACTTGGTCCAGACAGGTTCTTACCCAAGAGCCAGTCCCACTCATGTCTGGACATATAAATATCTCGGAAAGTCCACTAGGTGGTACTGTAAATGGCATACATGTCTGAACATAGACAATGCTGAATTGTTATGTTTTGAATTATGACTATCATGTTATTATGACCACATACATAGTTAAGATCCTGTTAAATCTATTGTGGTGTTAGTAAGATTGAAAAATACACTACTACTTCATAACAGTTCTTAGAGTAGTTTGCTTCTCTACTACTCTAAAAGTACTCTTAAAAAAAATTACATGATTTACTATTTTAAAATGGAATAGAGTCGTGGAGACCAGGGACTGAATTTGACATGAGCTCTGGTGCTCCATATTTGACCATCTCCCCTTGGTGGGGAGGCCTGGTGATACTCAAAAAAAGAATAAGCAGGCTACCAAGATGAGACTTGATAGCTTATGACCATACACTGGGGGATAAGGTCCCCCTCAGTCTTAGACTTAGGCAAGGGGAATAGGGTGAATGCGGGAGGGAGGGAAGAACAGTAGGATACAAGTGATGGGATAACAATTGAGTTGTAATCTGAATAAATGAATAAAATTAAAATAAAAAATAAAATGGTGTAGGATTTTTTAAATGGCTGATGAGTTTTTTATGTCGAATAAGAGAATTTAATTGTTGCCATCTTTCTTTCATCAGTTCCATTTTTAAGAGGAAAAAAATTTAAAATAATTTCTGTGACCTTAGGGTCCTCAAAGCATGATGGCAATTGAGCAGTGCTGTTATGTTGTTGATATAATGATGTCATTGTTTCTTCACCTGAAAAGCCAATTACATGACAACTGTCTTTATCACAAGGGAATATGTCACCTCTCAAGTCAGGTGAAATTAGTTTGGCAATGATTTCCTCACACATTATGAAATTTTATTACTAATAAACTTTGTTCTTTGACATATATGTAATTAAATTCCTCTATTCTAATCCTATCTTGTTTCCTACCCTACCAGATCCCCACTCTCACTCTGTGATGGGTGTTCGTGGTTGTCATCTTGATATCTGAAATGCACTACAATCCAGAAATGGAGGTTACACCTGTGGGAAGTTTTTTTGTTTTGTTTTGTTTGTTTGTTTGTTTGTTTGTTTGCTTTTTGCTTGGTTTGAAGTGGGTGAATGCATTTCTAGTCTGAATCTTGGAGGCAGTAAGATTCACACCTTTGATCTAGATTTTGAGGAAGACACACATTTAATCTAGGTTACACCTTCTGTTAGAAGCCTATATGAGGATTGAATAAAGGAAACTTTTGCTCTTTGCCTGCTTGCCCTCACTTTGCTACCACATCTATTTCTTCACAAGTGTTAGAGAGGCTACTTCTTTGGGATTCCAGTGTATACTGAATACTGGCTAAGACATCCATCCTTGTGGACTGAGCATCTATTAAATTATTGTCCTTTCTATTCGCAGCTCACCATTGTTGAATTAACTGGAGTATAGGTATATGAATCATCTATAAGATGTGTTGCTCTAGAGAACCCTGACTAATATACTGCTAATCACCAAAATATCCTTCCCATATTCATGACTATTTTTTTGTCTTCCACTCAGTTTCCCAAGGACGTACCATATAAATATGAATGTGAACCTGTCCTTTGGAGCCTGGTGGGATCACTAGTGAATACTGTATACAATTCTTCACTGTCTTCCAGAACCTGTTAGTTTTCATGTGTTTGACAATTACTGGCTAAAGTGCCATGAGTCCCTTTCTCATCCATAGCTACTTTAAGCAATGAGAGTTTCTGTAGACCCAGTTCTGATAATCAAAGCTGCTGTGAATGTGTGAATACCTGCACCATGCCATGTTTAGATTATGTTTACAGCCCTATTCCCCGTCTTCTAGGATTACAATCTTTTTGTCTCCTTTTCTGTAATGTTCCATTAGCCTTATGAATGCATAAAAAGGGCTTTATTTTGTACAGCCTTGGGTCTTTGAATTCCCCTCTATTAATTTCAAAGACAAGCTTGACTAACTAAGTATAAAAAGAGGCACTCAGAGGAAGGATAGCAGGCTACCAAGAAGAGACTTGATACCCTATGAGCATATACCGGGGAAGGAGGTCCCCCTCAGTCACAGTCGTAGGGGAGGGGAGTAAGGGAAAAATGGGAGGGAGGGAGGAATGGGAAGATACAAGAGATGGGATAACAATTGAGATGTAATATGAATAAATTAATAAAATATATTTAAAAAGAGAGAAAAGAACTCTTGTATGTTACTATAATCATAAATATTTAGAAGGCAGTTTGATATTAGGTCAACTGACATAATCAAAGTAAGATTCCCCATGAACTAAGGACTAAGTGACAGGAGCATGCTTCCGATTCAGTAAGAGAGTGGTCGGTTACACTCATAATATTGTACCACTATTGTGCCAATAGGCATATCTTACCTAGCAGTTTGGTATTGTAGCTTATATCTGTTCATAGAGGGATCCAAGCTGGGTAAGACCATCAATACACTTAGTCTCTTTGAAGGCTAAATTTCACAGTCTAGCACTGTGTAACCTAGTCAGAAGGAGCAAGCTTTCAGTTAAGTTTTATTTTGAGTTTTCTTATAATACCTCCTTTGCTACTTGTATATATTCACCTGTAAAACTCCCAGAATGCACAGAGGTTAATGTAAAGATAACTGGGTTCATATATGTAAGCTACGTCATTAATATTTAGGAAAACTATTACCTTTGCTAATCAAGATCAATATAAAAAAGTAGGAGACAGTGATATTTGTTATGATATTATATTCATTGTAGCATGGTTACATTTGGTAATTTGCTACTTTGTATTTCATCTTTCCTTTTTGTTCCTAGATTATTTATTTATCTCTGACTGAGGCATGTTTTGAGAGCATCTACTACACATTTTATTCCTTTGAATTGCATTATAATTCTATACCTATATGTGTTCCACATACCATGAACAATGATGAAATATGTGGATTTTTACCTTAAAGTTCACTTACTCTTAAGTTTCTCTCAATATACAGGTAGACATACTGGATGTTATATTTTTCAAGTCAAAGAAGGAAAGCTTATTAAAATCATTTCATTTTATTTTGGCAATGTAATGAGTATCTGAGGAAAATTACTCTTCCCATATTCTGTTTTTCATCATATTCTGAGAAATTAAAAAATACTATATTTTACATAAAGACAATAGCATATTTAACTAAAATTGTGCATATCTTTAGAAAGTAAAGGATCCATCATCTACCAGGGAGAAACCCAGGACCTCCATGGGTAAGAATCAGATCATAATGACTGCGTATTCAAAATCAGGTCAGTATAACTTTGTAAGATGTCACATTGATAGTAATAAATTACTGTTCTCTTTCCGTTTTATTGACTATAAAGTCTATCACCATTTACTAGTTAATGCTATATATGTATAAAAAATTTCCCCTAAGGGAACTTTCAGTTAGTTCCTCTTTAATTCTCAGGTTCAAGCTAATTTTGCTACCAATTATCAATTTTCAACATTATAGTTTTCATTATTATTGTAGCTTTCAGTGTTTTGGCTTTTCTTGTGACATAACCCAGACCAGAGTTTCAGAGAAGAAATAAAGTATAATTTTCCTTTCCTTCAATCCCCCTCCATCACTACAGAATGAAAAGTGCCAGGGTGTTACTTGGCAAGCAAAGGCAATGGTTAATTTATTTGTACTTAGTTTAACCTCTTCAGGCAGTTGACATTAGAACCAGCTAATCACAAACTGTTAAGAACTATTAAATTCTCATTAGTGATACCTCTAGGTTACAGCCAAGTGGCACAAGTCATCATTCAGTAGTAAATATTAAAGAATATTTATGAAAAGAAGAGAAAGGCACGCCTGCATTATTCAGGAGAAAATACAAAGTCAGAACTTAATTGGTATCAAAAGCAGGTCAGGGACTAATTATCATTTCAGCTCCATGTAATGTTACCTCCTCAATTCGAGACCTCTAATTGTTTCTGGCAAGGCATGGGTAGGAGCATGAAGTGTTTCTAGAAATGTGAGCAGCTCAGAATTATCACTAAACTGAGGCTGTCTGAACAATTAATAATTTAGTGTAATTTTACCTCTAGTAGTTTTCAGAATGGTTTGTTATGAGATAAGGTAATATTAATCCATCTGCTAGGGATAGCTTATGTAGAAGAATAAAGTATACGAATCAATCAAGCCAGTCTTACTTTAGAAGTCTATATAGGATCTGGAAGGTGACATGTCAGTTATAAATGGTTTAATTTCTATGTGTTCTTATATATCATTGCTGTATTAAAGAATAGCAAAAATAAGTATAACAATACAAATTAGTAGATGGTTCCTTTGCAAAGCTCTCTCAATTTACACACAAACTGCTGTACCTAATTCAACACATCAGGGACAAGCTTAAACTTATGCCTTTATGCGTGATTCTTTTGTGAATTTTTTTATATCTTAAACTTTCTTAAAGTGAATGCATACTTGTATCATTAAAACAGCCAATTACATAGGAGGAGATTAAATAGCCATTTTATCTAGTTACAGGTTTCCTCATTTTTATTAGTTGTCTTTCCATAGTCTAGTCCTATAGAAACTTTCTTATGGCCTTTTAATTCAGAATGATTTCATGATTTTTAAATAGAAAATTTGTCTTTTATTTGCTTGATATCTTTTCATTAATTTTTTTCTTATGGCTAGAATATTTTATTTAATTTACATAGAGAGGTATTAAGACATACATATGTAACTACATATATTTAGGTAGATGATAGATAGATGGTAGATGATAGATAGATAGATAGATAGATAGATAGATAGATAAGCAAATATAGTCAAGAATTGAAAAGAATAACAGTATGGGAGAATTTAAAACTGATAAACAATTTTTCATACTCTAACAAAAAAAAGTATTCTGGGCAAGAATGAATTTCTACACCTATTGTATTTAGATTCACTGTTAAAATATTTACACTTGATGTTTGTTTTTATACTACTGTGTGACCATTTGTTTTTGTTTTTTTCCTGATAACATATGCATTTATTGCAGAATTTCTTAAAAAATAAACAACCACACAAGCTACCTACAATAGCAATTATGACTTTGGCTGCATATTATCTCTCCTAAGTTGTTAAACACATGACAATCACAAACACAGCTTTTTTTTTTTTAAATAACAGAACACCAACAGCTCAGGCCCTAAGATCAACCATTAATAAATGGGACCTTATAAAACTTAAAAGCTTCTGTCAGGTTAAGGACACTCTCAACAGAACAAAATGACAGCCTACAGGACTGGGAAAAAGATCTTCATTAACCCTACATAATCGAATTAAAAAATGAGGTACAGAACTTTCTCAACAGAGGAATATTGAATGGCTTAAAGAAATGCTTAACAACCCCAGTTATCAGAGAAATGCAACTGAAAACAACTCTGAGATTCCATCTTACATCTATCTGAATGGCTAAGATAAAAAAACTCAAGTGACCATTGGTATACCAGTGTCCTTAAATATTTAAATCTCATCAGTACAGTTCTATTCATAAATTCTAGTTCACTGATCTATAGTAATGAGAAAAGCACAGTATTTTATTGTAAAGTTCCCTGCATAAGTATTGAAACATTAATATCCAGCTAACATTGGAAGAGTCACTTCTTTTTTTTTTTCTTGGTTATTTATTTATTTATTTATTTATTTTTTTCAAGACTTTATCTCTCTGTGTAGCCTTGGCTGTCCTGGACTTGCTTTGTCAACCAGGCTGGCCTTGATCTCACAGCAATCTGCCTGCCTCTGCCTCCCGAGTGCTGGGATTAAAGGTGTGCGCCACCACGCCCGGCTCTGTTTCTTTTTTGTTTATTTGTTTCTTTTTTTAAAATATATTTTATTAATTTATTCATATTACATCTAAATTTTTATCCCTTCTCTTGTATCCTCCCGTTCCTTCCTCCCTCCTGCATTCCCCCTTCTCCCCTCCCCTATGACTGTGACTGAAGGGGACCTCCGCCCTCTGTATATGCTCATAGGATATCAAGTCTCTTCTTGGTAGCCTGCTATCCTTCCTCCAAAAGACTGTTAAAATATGTCAAGAATATGGCACATATTAGATGCTCAGCTAGTAGAATATTTTATGTGATTATACATGACTTTATAGGTAGAATTTATAGGCTTGATAAATATGATCCTTAGTGGACACTGATTTTCAGAAACATGCTATTAAATGTAAAAGGATAAACATATCAGTAAGAAACCATATAGTTTAAATTTATATTAAATCAAATTAATGAGGAAAATAAACCCTAAAATTAAAGATTATTCTTTCAAGCTTTTGACCTTTGTCAATATCCTCATTTTTATTGTGACTTTTCCATTGCTAGGTATTAGAAGTTCATAGTCTTTTTTTTTTTCCTTAGGCTTTTAGAATTCCTAAACATAATCTATCCCATGTCAAATCTAGTCATTGTATTATAAGAACAGTCTGGGTTCCAAATGCCAAGAAACTTAGTTTGAAAATAGTAATTCCACATATAATCTTTGAACAGCCTTGAATTCCAAGCAGCAAGAGACTTCCACTTCCAGCCGCAAACCTGTTTCAGTGTTGAACCAATTACATATAAAGCTACATGGGCTGGAATGATGGTCATTTCGCTCCAACAGTAGAGCACTCATAAACAGGCAGAGAGTTTCATGCTGGAAATGTACACATTAATGACCTAAAAGTATTACCAGTGAAACAGATGGTAAATATTCCAAACCATGTATATAGTTACCTGGTATTTGATGGAGACTATAAGAAGACTGTGTGTGTCGTCGGAAAGTCTGTGTACTGTAGACTAGATGACTATCGAACACAACGCATGCTATTCTTTTTATATTTACTTATATTAAAAGTTATAGAATCTCAAGTGTGGAAGATAGAGGTTTTTTTTTTTAGTTTCACCACTGTACAATTTCAAATATCACAAGCCAATTTATGGATTGAATATTTCTGGCCTGAAATAAAGATTTCAGTATTGATTTTTTTGGCTTATTTATTGACTCTATATTCATAAGCTAATTAACAATAGGTGTGAATTCTTTGCATCATTTGGTTCAGTGTAGATTCATAACTTATAAGACCAAGCTTCTAAGATACATGATATCCAGCTTCCTGACAATAGCTAGGTTAACACATGAATGCTCACCCACCTGGAACTGATCATTGTAAAATATTATTACTAACATATTTGACCTGCTATTTCTGGCTTGTTCATATATATATTTAATCTTCAGCACTTTTTATTTAAAACATCCTATTATAGCACAACATGAGGATAATTATGAAAACCATATCTAAAAACTCATTTTCCTTGGATGTTCACTGGGGATTTTTTAAATCTAACACTCAAAGTGACAGCACGCAGATTTTGTAAAGTGAAATGGATCAATTTAGTCTCTGCCTGTTTACCAGAGGATACCAGCAATTCTTTCCAAGTGGATTTTTAAAAGAATTGCAATAATTCCTATTGTTTTTTAGTAACTATGATGTCTGTATCAAGGAAGAAGAGACTTGATACCCTAGGAGCATATACAGAGGGAGGAGGTCCCCCTCAATCACAGTCATAAGGGAGAGGAGTAAGAGGAAAATGGGAGGGAGGGAGGAATGGGAGGATACAAGGGATGGGATAACAATTGGGATGTAGTATGACTAAATTAATAAAATATATTAAAAAACAAAAAAATTTAAAAATATATATTTTCTTTTTTTTTAAGATTTATTTATTTATTATGGATACAGATCTTGTTACAGATGGTTGTGAGCCACCATGTGGTTGCTGGGAATTGAACTCATGACCTTTGGAAGAGCAGTCAGTGCTCTTAACCTCTGAGCCATCTCTCCAGCCCCTCAAAATATATATTTTCAATGTACTTGAAATTACAAATTCCCCAATTGTCTAAGGTAGAAAACACAGACAATAAGGTGATGATCATAACTCATGATTTCTTTCAATAAAACAAAAACAACAAATGTTGGTTCGGGTTTTTATTTGTCCATTTTCTGTCTTGGTTTTGTCATATAATTTTAAAGTGTTTTTAGATGCAATGATTATCGGAGGTAGAGAAAACCCATCCAAGATTGTAAAACAATAAAATGAACTCTTTCAAGTGAATTTAACTAGTCTAAAGTTTAATTGTGATATTGTTCTGAGACATTTCTCTAGATTTAGCTAAATGTAAAATAATATTGTCAGATAACAGGAGATACTTTTTCAAATATTGCAGATTACAATATTTTATTTAGCTGGAAAGAATAGCAAAATTTTATTTGAAACTTTTATATCAGATTTATTGTGTTTACTAATAAAAGAGCTCCCATAATCACGAGATTAAAGATAAATTATTTTTAATGAAGTCAGGAATTTCTTAAGAAATTACTAAAGTGGAAAATTTGTTTTCTCATCCTAAAGTGAAGACTACTTAGAAGTGTAAGATCATTGCTTTTGTTGGATAGTGTCATATTTGAGCAACAATCAATTAAAATATTCTGCCAACAGAGTTTTTTTTACATGTCTCAATTTTAAACACTATGTCTAGGAAATGGGTTCAATACATATGGATTCAAATATACATGTGCATACACCCATGGTGGATTGAATGAGGATTGTTCATCACAGTCTGATATGTTTGAAAAATTGGTCCACAGTTGGTGGTGGTCTTTGCAGAATGATATGAACATTTCAAGAAAGGAAGCCCTGGAGGAGGCTTCAATTCTGCAGGTGGGACTTGCAAGACCACAGTCTAACTCCATCTCCAGATCAAAATCTGTTTCCTGAATATGGTTGAAAATGTGATTTCGCAGTTCCTACTTCAAGCTCTGGAGTACTCCCTGTCTGGAATCTTAGGCCAAAATAACCTTCCTCCCATAAGTCACTTCTCATCATAGGCTGTGAAAAAAATAGTGGAGAAAGTACAGACATACTAATGCATACACAGTAAAACTGGAAACACATGAAATGCCACCACCATACCTTGAACCTCACAGTGTTTATTAGGTACAGAGATCTCTTGGTAGGAGATCTCTGTAGCCAAGCAGTCTAAGGCTGAAAACTTTCTAGAAGAGAAAGCTGCAGTTGAGACTCTGCACACACTTAACAATGATTCATAGGCACTCATACTGAAATGGCCCCCGCAAAGCTTTGATAACCCTCTTGAGCCTAGTCCATATGGGGAAATAGGTCTTGTTTTTTTTGAAATGGTCACTCCCATACCAAAAATGCATATTTACTCATGACCTTATAAATTCTGGGCTTCCTTTCCTCCCATCATCATGGTGGTGTTTTGCAACAATAAAATGAGACTAATAAAACATATACAATATCTATATGCACTTTGTGCACATAATTTGTATATGTATAGTCAATATCTCTTTTTCAATGTGGTTGGATGTCTTCAGATTTTTGTTGCTTTGGAGATTTGGACACTTTCTATATTCAGAATAAGTTATCTGGATGATATGGCTCAAGTTAAAATGTAAAATTCATTTGCATTTCATGTCTACCTCAAGCACATGTAAGGGGAAGATTCTAACACTTAATACACTCAATACCATAGGGATTTGCCACTATTTTAGTCTTATACTTTTCAAAATTCTCTCAACTAGAAATTTCACAATTAGCATTTTAAAATATATTTTATTAATTTATTCATATTACATCTAAATTGTTATCCCATACCTTGTATCCTCCCATTCCTCCCACCTTCCCATTTTCCCCTTACTCCCCTCCCCTATGACTGTGACTAAAGGAGACCTCCTCCCCCTGTATATGCTCATAGGGTATCAAGTCTCTTCTTGGTAGCCTTCTATCCTTCCTCTGAGTGCCACCAGGCCTCCCCATCCAGGGGACGTGGTCAAATATGGGGTACCAGAGAAACTTCGAACTGCTACCCAGATCTAGCCAGTGGACAGGACGTTCTTCACAGATGAGTGGAGAGTGGGGACTGACTTTCACACAATTAGCACTTTTTGATCATATTTTCATAACACAATTATCTCTGAAATCCCTCTGTATGGTATAACTTGGCAATATAGATTTTTTTCTCCATGATAGAACATTCATGGAGAATGTCTAGCCACACCACTAGACAACTTTCAAAGTATCAAAAGAAATCTATTCTGCAGGAACTTTTCTTGAAAAAATTATTTAAACATTTGAAAACATGCATCATATATATACATATGTAAAAATGTGTATAGACGTACATGTGTGTATACATATATGTGTGTGTTTATAAAGAATTTTATGTTTATCTAGGTGATAGAAGGATTCTTAAAACACATAATAGTTATGCTATTGTTGCCTAGAAACTTGGCTGTGGTTGTAAACAATAGTCCCACAAGAAAGGACCTATTTCCAAAGTGAATGACTCAAGAAACCATAATTAGATACTGTCCATATCTAAAGTCCTGGGCATATAAACTATTTGGCTAAGTAGATATAGTACTTATTCATAATGAAAAGGCAAAATAAAAATGACATTTTTATTACATATTTTTATTTTTATATATAAATTTATACTTTACACATATATACAATAACCTGCCTATAGCAAGAAGAACCATGACACAATCAGGAATTATGTAAATGTTACATTCTTAGTGTTTTGGCTATTTGTATTTGGAAGCCTTGAAAAAAACATCTTTTCTATCTCGGTGCATCTAAAATGCTAATCATATATTTTTATAGCAGAATATTCAACGAACTTGAGGTCAACATTGTCCTTCTGAAAATTTTGTCTTATAATCATTTTTGCATTACCTTATAGTCTTACTTTCCATTGGTAGGGGACTATTTCTACTTTTCTAGCTCCATTGTCTTCTGTTTAAATTACTTTGTTTTGTTATTTAAATTGATAAGCTAAATGAAACTATTATCAATACATAAATTTGGGTATTTTTAAGGGTATATTTACAACTGATACATAATAAGCTTCTTCTTAATATTCTATGTACAGTAACTAATCTGTGGTTCATAATTTAATATTTTGGAAGGATTAAACTAATTATAGTAAAAAAAAAACTTGTTTGTATTAGAAATCTTTGAAATGCTATTATTTGTGAGGCTATGACATTAATTATTAAGATGATTTCAATTATTCTTTAAATATTTTCAAAACAGCATGAGAAATATTCATTTGTCAACAAATTCTGAAGAAGAATAATTTTTGTTGCTCAAGGATGAATAAAAAGTCACCAATCTTCTTTTTATGCATTAACTAACTTTATTTAGAGAATTGGATATTTACACTTTGATGGTTAAGATGCCACTCCTAGAGAAGCATGGGAGAATGGGGAAATAGAAGGATCCAGAGGGTTCTAGAAACCTACAAGAAGAACATTATGATGTGCAGATCTGGGCCCATGGGTCCTGCACCAACCAAGGACAATATATGCAGTAAACTTCGAATCCCTACCCAGATCTAGCAAATGGAAAGGACATTCTTCACAGTTGAGTGAAGAGTATGGTCTGACTTTCACACAAACTCTGATGTCCCATATTTGACCACGTCTCCTGGATGAGGAGACCTGGTGGCACTCAGAGGAAGGATAGCAGGTTACCAAGAAGAAACTTGATACCCTATGAGCATATACAGGGGGAGGAGGTCCCCCTCAGTCACAGTCATAGGGGAGGGGAGTAAGAGGAAATGCGAAGGAGGGAGGAATGGGAGGATACAAGGGATGGGATAACAATTGATATGTGCCATGAATAAATTAATAAAATAAAAACATGATTAAAAGTATAAAAATAGATGCTGCTCCTAGGAAGCTGATAGGAGTAGCTTTGCTTCAGATTAACCATTGCCCTTTGCTATTGTTATTCAGAATGTTTACAACATTTTTAAATGAGTCACTCTTTAAACACTACATTTTTTTATTATTGTCTTACACTGCAAGTCTCTTGTTAGCATATTTTAATGCATTAATTATCAAGTTGTTTGTGTAATAATTATAAAATATCATTATACTAAAATATTTGTGTAACATATGTAATTTTATATGAGTTCATAATAAAATATTGAAATTATAATTGCTTTAATAGTCTATTATTGTTTCTTAAAAATATAACAAATATGAATATGGTGATTTGCTTTACATTAAATGTACTTTTTAATTTACAAAAATGTCATATATTTGGAAACTGGTGACAATCAAAAATAACCTCTTCAATATTTTTATAGAAAATTATAAAATGCAAAACAAAATATTAATAATCTAAGATCCAAATGTAGTAACTTTTTATAGCAAAATAATTTGTTCTAAATGGACCACAGATAAAGAGTAATGTGTTATATGAGATAACTTTGTTTGGGCCTTATTTTTGAAAAGATTATAGTCAGTTCATGTATAAATGTAATGATAGGTTCCTTACAAATGCACATACCCAGAATCTATGGGGTTGTGCTATTATAAATAGCACAAAGTTCTTATTTTTCCATTTTATTGCATTATAATAACATTGATAATCTACTTTCAAATTCATACTTCCTCAGGACTAAATAAGGTTCTTTTATTTACTCTGAAGTTAACCCTAGCTTCAGGGTTATATTGTTTTCCTTGGAACCAGATCATTCTCACATCCCAGAAGTTTTTACAGATGAAACTTTCAAAATGTCTCTTTAGAGGTATAATTTTCCATGTTGTTGTTCTGTTTCATTGTTTCTAAATATTTTGTTATTGAAACACATCATAAATCATACAAAATTCAGTATAAAATCTGGAGAACTGCTATTTTAAAAAAGCATCAAATATTTTAAAAATCCTTACTACAATCTAACAAATAACTTCTTACAGCTTCACAGACAGGGTGTGGAGACAAAGACACAAAATTCTTGACTCATAAATAAAGAATGTTTTATTTCTGACAACAAGAAAAATAGAATGGGTTTTCTTTATCATTTTTCCAAAACACCAGTTTCAACAGAACAAGAACGGAAAGCCAAATGACACATGCACAGAAATTACTCATATTACAAACAAGAGACCATGAACTCAGGCACCAAGCACGTGGCTGCTGGGTGATGTTGGTTGCTATGCTAGTTAGGACTGTAGATATAAAGGAGGTACTTACTGTGGTGACTGGCTCCCCTGATTCTGAGTCAATGAACATTGTCTTCAAACTTCACAAGAAAGTTTATGATGTCTATAAAACTTCAAAGGTCTAAGAAACTCAAATCTGCTACTGTATTTCTTTTTTTTAAATTTTTATTAATTTATTCTTGTTACATCTCAATGGTTATCCCATCCCTTGTATCCTCCCATTCTTCCCTCCCTCCCATTTTCCCCTTATTCCCCTCCCCTATGACTGTTCCTGAGGGGGATTTCCTCCCCCTGTATATGCTCATAGGGTTTCAAGTCTCTTCTTGGCAACCTGCTGTCCTTCCTCTGAGTGCCACCAGGTCTCCCCCTCCAGGGGACATGGTCCAATCCTATGTTTCTAAGACTCAGGCAGCAAGACACTTCTTACGTGTGCACAGACTGCTGCGTGTCCTAGCTAAGGGAGGAAGAAAGATAATTCTCTTTGTATTTTCTTATATTAGAGCTTTCAAGTATTTGGAGAATACTGACATTGGTAAAGTGACGTCATCTGAGTTTACCAACTTAAGTCAATTTCTTCAGGGAACACTAACAGATACTTAGCAATATTGCTTTGGCAGATATTGGGAATACCTTGGCAAGCCGAGTTGATTCATAAAATTAAGTATCAAACTTATTATATTATACTGAATAATTAACATAACCTTTCTGTGCTCTGGAAGTGAGGAAACTCTATTACCTTCAGAAGCTTTTTTATTTTTTGTAAAGAGTTACTTTTTTATTTATGTATATGCTTGTGTGTATCTATGTGAGTGCCACAGATATGTGTATGTAAGTGTTTGTGCAGGACTGAATATGATGCCAAATTCCCTGGAGCTGAAGTTAGAGGTGGTTCTGAGCCACCAGATGGACAATGATGCTGGGGAAAAAACCGTGATCCTCTGAAAAAGCAGAAAGTATCTTTAGATGCTAAGCTGTGTCTCCTGCACATATCTTCTAATATTTCAGTTAAATCTACCTCTACCTAAGGAAGAGAAATATTTATTTATTCCAGTGCTCTTCGTCATACAGATCTCCTTGATGGGATAATGTGAAGCAATAATGAACAAGTAGCTAAATTAGCATAAATATACAATATCCACAGAAAATTGAAGCTAAGAAGTGTATTTCACAAAGTGCAGGATAGAAATCAGCATTAATGTTACAAAAAAAATTAATCCTTATTCATAATGTCTCAACCGAATTACAGAACATGAGGTACCATTTACAGATTCTGACAGACACAAGGCATTTAAACTGTACAGTGCTTTCAGTTTTTCTACAAAATTGGGAACATGAATGCTGTGTATCTCATTGCTTGGTGTTATATGCTTAGCATTATAGAAATAGCAAAATTTTACATTCTTTGAAATGCTTCACTATTTCTTTGGGGAAACATAATATCCCTATATAAACGACAGAACAACCTATGAGGGTATATATTGAAACTCTGGATTATGAGTACAGAATCAATATTCTATTTTTCTAGTTATAAGCCATTTTAAAATTCATTGCTTTGTTTTGTGTGTGTTTGTTTTATTTATAGTGTACTATTTTACTGCTTTTAAATTTTAAAAATCTTATCACTGAAATAGCCATGGCTTTACCACGTGATGCTGTATGATAAGCGGATAAAATATGTTATATTGCATTGTTCATCATTCCAAATGCATCATTTTTATTTGAAGGAGAAAACGAAGCTCAAAAATGTGCAGTTGTTCTCCTAGGATAAAACACCTAGTCAATGTTACAGCAAATTTTGAACTTCTTTTCTAAGCTCTGTTCCAGCATGCTGAATTCTACTTGCAAATGCTTTCTGACTTGTGAGTTAACGTGCTCAGTACTCTATTACTGAGGATATGGAAAGTTTCAAAAGAAACATCACTCACTCACTCACTCACTCACTCACTCACTCACTCACTGAAAAGGATGAAAAAAGATCATTTAGCTATTCAGGGTGGCACATTGTTATGCCCAAAATTTCAAGGGACTCCCCAAACAGACCACCCAAATACCGAGTCCAAAGTCAATGGCAAGGAAGTCTTTATTGCAGGTTCAAACCCGGGCCACTTTCTAATGCACTGACACAGCAGATGCAGGGAAGCAGCCTTAAGTATCAATTGAGAGGGTTTTTAAAATAGGTTTTAGACAAACGAATGGGTTTTACAGTATATGATTGGATGGCATTTGGGCTGGAAAGCTGTAAGTAGGCAGTGACAAGCCTTGGCGTTTCATGGTTGGGTAATAGGTGTAGGGGCAAGTTGGCTTATAGAAAAGATTGGTTGAAACAGTCATAGAGGCCTTAGGAACTTGGCTTGGCTTCTCCTAATTGGTTGTTGCTATGTGTCAGACCACCTGCTGGTCAGTTTCACCAGCAGAGAGTATATTTGGACTTTCCCAAGGCGAGCTGATTGTGTTGCTAGGGAATATTTTTTCTGGTTATACTAGTTTGTGGTTTTTCTGGAATCTGGGTTCAGCCCTTTGCTAGGTTTAACAGAAAATAGAGTTTCTTTTTCAAAAATGGAGTTTGTCTGGTCCTTTCACCACACTTGTAATCATTGCAGTCAGGGAAGCTAGAGGCAGGCAGATCTTTGTGAATTCAAGGCCATCTTGGTCTACAAAGCAAGTCTAGGACAGCCAAGTCTACACAGAGAAACCCTGTCTCAAAAAAAAGGAGGGTGTCATTTGTTTTATTCTCAGGACAGTTCTTTCCAAGAGTTAAAATGTTAAATGTAATGCAAATAATCTGAAAACAAAGCAAAAAAAAAAAAATACTGTTTTTGCCTATACCCTCTGAGTTACGTTTTTAAAAGATAATTTTTATTTTATTTCATTTATTCACTTTACATACAGATAGTATCTACCTCTTTCCTCCCACCTTCCATCCATCTTCCCCCTGGCCTCCCCATATCCTCCTCCTTAGAAAAGTGGCAGTTTCCCCACCAACCCACCCCAGCACATCAATCCTCTTGCACTGAGGCCAGGCAAAGCAGCCTCATCAGAGAGAAGGGATCGAAAAGCAGGCCATAGGGTCCATGACAGAGATAGTCCCTGAATAATTTTTCCTTCTGTACCAGGACAAATCATTCTTTGTATCAAAATATCTTTAAGGTTGTAATTCGTCTTTCAATTTTACATTTTGTCACTTACTTACAGAGAAAAAAAAATGTTTTCTAAGTTTTCAAATTATGTTCAAAATGACTACAGAAATTCATCTTGTGTAATTCTCTGCAGTTTATTTTTAGTAGGTTTTGTTTGTTTTTGTTTATTCATTTTAATTGTTCTCTTTTTGTTACCCACAAATCCTGGATGATGCATTAGTCTGGATAAGCAAGTATAAACCACAAACTGCACGGTCTAAGAATGACCATAACACTGTTCAGTACAGAACTGGTGATTAAGTTGAACTCATCCAATTCAGCTGCTTGAAAATTCACAAATAGTCATTGAAATGCCTAGAGGACAGCTAGCATTTTCCAGCATCTTGTCCGTTCCTTCTTCCCACTGTTGATACTCTTAAGGTTTTTCCTTAACTGCTCATGCAGAGACAGGGATAACTTGAAAGGTAATTCCACATTAACTTAAGTGGAAACTGAGACAGCTGATTTCCCACATTGCCTTACATTGTACACAATTCCACCTCACATGCAAGTTATATAATGCTTACGAACTCGTTATTTTATATTGTTGGAGATTTTTATCTCTGCTACACTACTCATGTTCTTCTACAGAAGGCTGCTGTGGAGAAGGTAATTACAGGCTTCTGCTTAGAGAAACATCTATGAGCATAAACAAATCAAAGATATGCTGCCTATTTTTGGATTTCCTGGGGCCTGATGACTCATAGGAGTAAAGAAGTACATTTTATTTCTCTGGCTTCCCAGGTAACACATATTCCATGTGCTTTTCTAAATAGACAGGAGCTAATTGAAACTCTGTTTTAGTACCATTAGGAACATATGAATTTTTAGATGTATTATTATCTGATTTTTTTTCTTCTATTTTGAATTTGTTTGTCTGGTTATTTGTTTTGGAAGAATTAAAAAACCTGGCTTTATATCATCTGTATGTTAGTTTCAAAAATAAAATTGTCTTTACAAGATTATCTAAAGAGAGGCCATGGTTTCGTCTCATTCTCAGAACTATCACTATCTCCCAAAATGAGTCTTTGCATGTGTGAACTTCATAGTACTATGTGAATTTAAGAAAAGTTTAAAAACACAAAGGCCACATCCTTGAATCATTTAATTTTAAGTACGCATACAGATATTGCTTCAAAGTGCATCTTATAAAAACACATAAAACAGAATGTGAGGCATTTAGAGAAATAAAATGCATGGGTAATCTAGTTATATTAGGTATTACATTAAAGCCATTGCTAGTCCCAAAAGCAAACTTTTAAAATGACATATTTTTTAATATTAAAACAGTTTTTTGTCAGCAGCAACATGAACGGCAATTCTAGGATTTATTCATTTACTTATTTTTTATTCATTTTTTATTAGTGAAACAGTTCTTCTCATGAGAGTGTTAGAGAGACTTCTAGGAAAAGGGACAATGGCAAAGGGTTCTAGATTTTTCTTGGTTTGATCCATTTTAAATCTTTTCTCTTTGCATTTGTGGATATTGATCAGTGGGGAAAGTGTTTGTTTTGCAAATGTGGTAGTCTGACATCAGATCCCTGATGTCAAGATTGTTGACAGGGGCCAGGAAGTGCAATGCTAGGTACATGGATGTCATTGAGATCCCCAGGAGCTGCACAACCTATGGGTCTAGCTGAATCCCATGTTCAGTTAATGAGAGACCCTGTATCAAAAATATGACAGAGAATAAAAAATAAGGCTGTTCAACATCAAATGCTGGCTTTCCTATACACAGGCAGTCACAACCACATGGAGGCTAACCAATTGATCAATCTACCTCCCTTCCATTAAGATATTAGGACAGTGGTTCTCACCTATGGGTTGTGACCTCTTAGGGGCTCATATATTGATATTGTAGATATCAAATATTTACATTATGACTCCTAACAGTAGTAAATTGGCAGTTATGAGTAGCAACTTAATAAGTTTATGGTTGGGGCAGCACTACAACATGAGGAACTGTATTAAAAGGTAGCAGCATTAGGAAGGTTGAGAACCACAAGTAGAGTGATAATAGCTGTTTCCATTGCATAACGTTATTCAGATAAAAGACTGACAAAAGCAGCTTGGAGAGGAAATGGCTTATTTGACTTGTACTTACAGGTCACAATACATCCTTAAGGAAAGTTGAGGTAGGAACTGAGGGTGGAAAAAAAAACACCAAAGAATGATGCTTCCTGGTTCAGTCTCTGGCTTGTTTCCTGGCTCATGCTCAGCTTGCTTTCCTATATTGCTAGGTTCACCCACCTGCTAAAGATTGTGTCCTATACAGTCATACAGACTTTCTGTATTAATCATCACTCAAGGCAATCTTTTGCCGACATCGTCAGGGTCCAAGCTAATCAAAGCAATTCCTCAGTTGAGGCTCCCTCTTTCTAGATAATTCTAAGTCATGTCTAGCTGACAATAAGACTAACCAGTTTAGTAGGTAGTCACTGATGACTAAAGAAGATTTTGGCCAAGAATGGTTTTTGATGTTTGTGTGTATATGTTTTACAGGTTGAACACTTTGTACTCAATAACGAACTTGAGGAGTCTGTTCTGAGAAAGGCTAATTCTCTCTGTTCATCGGTTGCCTATACATCTTTGTCTAGAGAACACCAGGAGCTTTTCACCTCCCATGTTAGCATGTCTTTAGATATTACTATTGCTCCTATCTTGTTTATGTACATGAACAACAAAAACACACTTGAGAGTATTGTATAAATATTTATTCATATGTAAATACATTCATGTAACAATAATAAAGAAAAAGTCAATCAACTTGAGAGTGAAGAGGGACATGGAAGGGGTTGATGGCAAGATACTTGGGAGGAGACAGAGGGAGAAAAGAGAAATATATATATTTTTTCATAACAAAATTTAAAAAGAATAAAATTTTAAATACCAAAAAAATGGAGATGAAGTTTCAAAGTGTTAATCATCGTTTTCATTTTCATTTTATTTTATTATTTATTCAGTTTACATCTAAATCATAGCCGTTTTCCTCCTTTCCTCCTGCTCCCACCCTCCCTCTTTCTTCTTCCTATTCCCCCCTCACCTACTACTCAGAAAGGGGTAACCCCCTCAACCCATCCTACCACAGCAAGTTGCATCAGGACTGACTGCATCATCTTCCATTAAAGCCCCACAAGAGAGAGGTGATCAAAATGCAGGCAAGAGAGTCCATGTCCGAGACAGTCTCTGTTCCCCTTACTAGGGAGCTCTCATGAGGACTAAGCTGTCTGTTGACTACATATGGGTAGAGGGCCCAGTTCCAATCCATGGGTGCTTGGTTTGTTCTCCAGTCTCCATATGCCACTGTAGGCCCATGTTAGTTGACACTGTTGGCCTTCTTGTGGAGTTTTGTCCCCTCCGGGCCCTTCAATCTTTCTTCCCACTTTTTCACAAGTTGCCATGTGCTCTGTCCAATGTTTGATTGTATCAGCATCTGTTTCAAGCCACTACTGGGCAGAGCTTCTCAGAGGACAACTCTGCTAGGCTCTCACCTGCAAGCACAGCAGAGTACCATTAATAGTGTCAGGGATTCAACTCTCGCATGGGGTGGTTCTCAGTAGGGCCAGGCACTGGTTGGACATTCTCTCATTCTCAAAATCTCTGCTCTATCTGCTCCATCTTTATCCCTGCACATCTTGTAGGCAAGGCAAATTTGGGGTCGAATTTTTGTGGGTGGGTTGGTGCTCCCCTCCCCCCAAAAGAAGTCCTGTCTGGCTAGAAGGTGGCCTCTTCGATCTCTATGACCCCTGCTGCTAGAAATCTTTGCTAGAGTCACCCCTATGTGCCTACCCTTTTGTAGGTCTACAGCCTGCCTCAGCAATTCCCCGTCCCTCAGTTACACTTCACTCTCCAAGCTCTCTGAACTCCTGCCCATGCCATCCCTATACCTGATCCCCACTTTGCTTTTCTCCACTATCCAACTCCTCCCCTGATTTAAAGTCATTACTATACTTAAAATATGTCATATTATTAATACAACTACAGTAGAAATCACTTAGAAGTTGGGTGTCCTGGTTAAGGGTTTTTTGTTTGGTTTGGTCTGGTTTGCTTTTTTTCATTTTCTGCCAATGACATACGAGTTTTCTGGGAAAAGGAACCTCAATTCAGGAAATATCTTCATCTGTTTGACATGTATAAGTCAGTCTGGGGACACTTTCTTGTTTACTGGTTGATGTAAGGTGGCCGTTTAACTGTGGGCAGTTCCGCCCCTGGGCAGGTGGTACTGTACGTGCTACATGTAAAAGAAAGCAGGCTGAGCAAGCAGTAAACAGTGTCTTTCTGTTGCTTCTGCTTCAGTTTCTGCCTTGAGATTCCTCCCTTGAGTTCTGGGCTTGGCTTCCCTTGATGATAGATTGGCGTCTGTAAGACAAAGATACCCTTTTCTCTCCCCCAAGGTGATTTTGATCATGTTGTTTATCACAGGATGGAATCCTAACTAGGGCAGTAAACTTACCATGCTAAAATAATCTAAAATTTTTATGCTGGTCTTTAAACATGCCTGAGACTTTGAGTAACATGCAAAGGTGTGCAGCTCCATTTCTGTAACGCCTTTACTTATATGAATAGATTAGCTAAGCTTGACACATGAGGAGAGTTGTCTTGCTTTTGCTATTTTGCATGGCAGCATTATATATAAGATTATTTTTTATTTTTTCTTTAAAATTATATACATTCAGGTGAGAGCTTAACAATATATCATGATTCTCTTAGCATTCTCTGGCATTACTATTATTGGAGTAATCTTTATTTATTTTTAGTTAAAAATTTAAATTGATTTTAAAGAATTAATACCTATATTTTTGTGGTTTCTACATCAAAACCAAGGCTTCACACATGATATGCACTGCCCCTCCCACTTCTTTTTTTAAATATTTTTTTAATTTATTCATATTACATCTCAATGGTTATCCCATCCCTTGTATCCTCCTATTCCTCCTTCCCTCCCATTTTCCCCTTACTCAGTTCCCCTATGGCTGTGACTGAGGGGACCTCCTCCCCCTGTATATGCTCATAGGGTATCAAGTCTCTTCTTGGTAGCCTGCTATCCTTCCTCTGAGTGCCACCAGGCCTCCCCATCCAGGGGACATGGTCAAATATGGGGCACCAGAGTTCATGCGAAAGTCAGACCCCACTCTCCACTCTACTGTGGAGAATGTCCTGTCCATTGGCTAGATCTGGGTAGGGGTTTGAAGTTTACTGCACATATTGTCCTTGGCTGGTGTCATAGTTTGAGCAGGACCCCTGTGCCCAAATCTGCCTATCATAATGTTCTTCTTGTAGGTTTCTAGTACCCTCTGGATCTTTCTACTTTGCCATTCTCCCATGCTTCTCTCATCTAGAGTCCCAATAGGATGTCCTCCCTTCTGTCCCAGTTTCCTCGTAAGTGAAGACTTTCATGGGACATGCCTCTTGGGCTAGTGTGCAGATATGAGTATATACCATTTGACTCTTTCTGCTTCTAGGTTAACTCACTCATTATGATCATTTCTAGTTCAATCCATTTGTCCATGAATTTCAGGAATTCCTTGTTTTTAATAGCTGAGTATTAGTCCATATGTAAATGTGCCACAGTTTCATTATCCATTCTTCTACTGAGGGATGAATAGGCTGTTTCAGTGATCTGGCTATTATGAATAAGGCTGCTATGAACATAGTCATCAGGGAAATGAAAATAAAAACAACTCTGAGATTCCATCTTACACTCATCAGAATGGCTAAGATCAAAAATTCAAGTGACACTACATGCTGGCAAGGATGTGAAGAGAGAGGAACACTCCTTCATTGCTGGTGTGAATGCAAACTAGTACAGCCACTTTGGAAATCTATCTGGCACTATCTCAGAAAACTGGAAACAGGGCTTCCTCAAGACCCAGCTATTCTACTCCTTGGAATATACCCAGAAAGATGCTCCAGCAGACAACAAGAACATTTGTTCAACCATGTTCGTAATCTTCATTTTTGAAATTATATTTATTCATTTACTCAATGCATGTGTGTGCATTCTTACCACAGCCTTCAATGGAAGGTCAGGGGGCAGTTTTTCAGAGCAGCTCTTGCCTTCTGCTTGTCACAAGATCCCTCTTGTTTTTGACAGGCTGTGTGGTCTAGCCTAGGTAGCATGCCACTTCCCAGGACAGCTCCCAGGACACCTTTGAAGAAAGTTTCTGAGCCCAATTGTTCCTGCATTTCAGAATTACACAGATATTTGTTGTTTTGATTTGGTCTTTTAATTACCACTTTACTATTTATTATTATAGTTTGTATACAGTAGATTATAATTATACTGTTATGGCTAAGACCATGTTTGAAAATATGATAATTTATCATAAAATAGTTTCTATCTCCCCAGGACCTGTATTAAGTTATAAGATTTTCCAAATTTTTATAAGGAACAGCTCTTATTTCTTCATACATTTACAACTTAAAAACACATATAACATAAATTGACGTTAATAGACTGTACTGAGAGTGATGTGAGTGATTTGACCAAAATTATACTTATGTAGGTTATAAAACCCACAAACTGTTGTAGCAAAGTTAAGAAAACCAGTTCAATGTACTGTTTCCATGTAATCCTTTCCAATAGCCTGAATCACAGTCCTGGTTACAAAACAAAGTGAGGGAAAAAAAACCCTTTATTTTATTCACCAGATGCTTGGTTTTAACAATGTTAAAAGGGCTGTCAGGTAGCTTAGTGGGTAATGTTTTTCTTACTCAAGTGCAAAGATCTGAGTTTGGATCACCAGTACCCATGTAAAAAGTCAGGTATGATTACAGAAGCCATTAATCACTGCACTGAGAGGGAGAGACAGGAGAATCTTGGAGGCTCACCAGCCAGTCAACACGAGCTCCATATTCACTGTTACCATGTCTCAAGGCATAAAGTGGGAGCAATAAGAGAAGATAAGTAATGACAATTTCTGATCTCCAAATGTTTATTCCGAAGTGCACATTCTATGCAATTGCACACACAAATATGTACAAAATAAATATTTTAAAATTAAAAAAAAAAAAAGAAGAAAAAAACCAAGAAAATTTGAAAAATACAGGCTAATAGATAATGTGCCAATGTCCACGGTCTACTTTTGGTATTTATGCTGTGGCCTGGGCATGTCAATAAAATAGGGAAAAGTTTAGGGAAAGACAAAAAATAAAGAATAACTATGTTTTCTCAAGATGCATATCTCATTTAATAGAGAAGTACATAATTGTAATCCCACTGCAAAGGTTACATGAAGGACACATAGTGACCCCAGAACAGAAATCATGCAAAAATTGTGTTATTTACTGTACTTAAGAACTTGGAAAACAGTTAGCTTTTGGAGGCGCTATGGTTTGGATATATTTAGAGCACATTTCCCAACCCACAGTTCATGTTCTTGAATTTTGGTCTTGGGAATATGGTGGTTAAAAAAATTTAAAGGTGGAGGCTAAGTGGAAGATAATTAGGTCATGGGGACTTGCCATCAGAAGGAGTTAATGCTTCTCTCAGTTATGGTGCCATTGCTAACAAAAATAAAAACAAAAAACCAACAACAAAAAACCTAGAAGCAAGTCTCAGATTTCCACACCTATGTAAAGAGGGGCTGAGACAGATCTAACCCAGAAGATTTGTTTCTGCAGTCCATGTGGTTTAAAATGACACCATATTGAATATTAGGACCACACACACTTGCGTTAAAGTGATAATTTATTCTAGAATATAACCAGAATAATGAAAGGCAAGATAGCTAGAAAAAATATTATTTCCCTAAGTAGTGTTTCTATAATTAGTACATACAATGTGCCAGACATATAGTAAATATACTGCCTTAATGTATTTGTATGAAAATTATGTGCATTTAACATAAAGTTTCATTTTAAAAATGAGAGAGAGAGGGGGGTGGTAGGGAGAATCACATAACAGGTACTTGGCAATTTTTGCCAAAATAAATGTGACTGAGCTGCAGGGGACATTGTTAATTAACAGTGCCCAGTTCTATCACAGCTTTTCCATTATAAGTGAAATTTATTATTATATTTATATGCACATTAATAATGTTTAATCATAAAATATATGTATAAAAATAGATTATATAATCTGTATATAAAGTGATCTGATATTGGTTTATATAAAACACAAAGTTAAAATATTCTTATAGTTCTTTATTTATGAAAACATATTTCATTTGAAAGTGTGAAACAAAAACTGACATTTTAATGTGATCAAGGTTAAACTTTACTGTTCATCAGTGAGAAAAATGTATTTTACAATTAAACTTGTGGATTCAGTTTCATACCAGTTGGCCACCACAGGTATTTTCTTCGTCTTCACAATATACATACTCGTAACTCTTGAGTAAGATCCTGCCTATCTTTATAGATGCTTTTTATATGTGCTATATCAAGAAATGCATGTGTTCTTTAAAAAATACATAGTCAGTGATAAACATAGTCTGAGTATTACCAGGAAACTGAGACAGAAGGGAGGACATTCTAGTGGGACTCTAGATGAGAGAAGCATGGGAGAATGGCAAAGTAGAAGGATCCAGAGGGTCCTAGAAGCCTACAAGT
Organism: Acomys minous; assembly: GCF_964271855.1. Taxonomy (NCBI): domain Eukaryota; kingdom Metazoa; phylum Chordata; class Mammalia; order Rodentia; family Muridae; genus Acomys; species Acomys minous. The sequence continues at coordinate 32,736,140 of NC_140501.1, read as the reverse complement.
AGAACATTATGATAGGCAGATTTGGGTCCAGAGGTCCTGCTCAAACTAAGGCACCAGCCAAGGACAATACAGGCGGTAAACCTTAAGCCCCTACCCAGATCTAGCCAATGGACAGAACACTCTCCACAGTAGAGTGGAGAGTGGGATATTACTTTCTCACATACTCTGGTGCCTCACCTTTGACCATGTCTCCTGGAGGGGGAGACCTGGTGGCACTCAGAGGAAGGACAGAGGGTTACCAAGAAGAGACTTGATACCCTATGAGCCTATACAGAGGAGGTAATCCCCCTCAGGAACAGTCATAGGGGAGGGGAATAAGGGGAAAATGGGAGGGAGGGAAGAATGGGAGGATACAAGGGATGGGATAACCATTGAGATGTAACAAGAATAAATTAATAAAGGAGAAAAAAATTCTGTATATGAAACCAACTTATAAGGTTTAGAAAACGAGATTGAGGCCTGTAGCAACGTGAGCCAATATAATATCACCACACAAACTTCAAGCCATCAGTTGAAAGTAGATATATAAAGAAAAAAGATGCATGGTCTAACTCTCTATGCAAGTCATTGATCGTCTAGGGCATGACACATTCCTGATAACATGTCTGGTTATACCAGTTCACATGAATTTACCCTGTCATATTATACTTGAGAAATTTCTCTAATAAAACAGTTTAGAAAAGATGTCTCCAATAGGAGAAATACCAAGTCAAAGTCATCTTGTCATTTGTTTTTCTTACTCTGAGATCTGTCCTCCTCTTTCTTACAGAGAATCTGACAAGGCTGTCAAACAGATATTACAAAGATTACAAGGAGTGGTCTCTTGGGGTGGGGGAATTTAACCACAAACTACTCTTGTAGTGCAAGTGAAGCTAGCGTGATTGCTACTTTTGATCCAATTCCATAAGGGAAGGTAATTGCAAGTTACCTGTGTTGGGCTGCTGTAGAACTGCCAGTACAGTCTTGAAGTTTTATACAACCCAGGGGCTATACACTTAAATCGGATCCTGCAAGAATAGGAAAGATTTAAAGCCAACCAGGAAACAGTCATTTAGTGTGGTAATCAAGCAGAATTTTTCTAAAACCAGCAGTATGAAAAACACCTCTGTCATTTCCACTTTAGTGACTAACCAATAACTCACAAAAGGAACCTACTAAAATTAGATAGTTTACACACTTTATGGAATTTTTCCAGAATAACCTGATGGATGGTGAATTTTACAGGCTCAAGACAGTGCATTTGAGATTTTTATGAGACTAAGGTAGAAATTGCAAGTGCTCCATGATTGACCTAAACATATATTAACTGTTTCTGTCCTTTCTAATGAGCACACTAAGACTACAAATACAAAAACTGTGTCAAGAAGAAGAAATTTTGAGTTGTAGTCTACCTTTTAACAGATGAGCCATCTCTTCAAGCAGAAACCTCCACCACACACTGGCACAACACCTATTCATGTTAAAGTCTTGGAGAGATCAGGTATATAAGGCCCATTCCTAAACATAATAAAGGCTATATACATCAAGCCAATAGACAACATCAATTTAAATGGAGAGAAACTCAAAGAAATTTCAATAAAATAAGGGGCTAGATAAGGCTGTCTACTCTATCCATAGATCTTCAATATAGCACTTGCAATACATAGATCAATAAGACAACTAAAGGAGATCAAGGAAGTAAAACTTCCCCCCAAAATTCCACCAGAGAACTGCTACAACTGATAAACATATTCGGCTAAATGGCTGGATACAAGATAAGTTTTTAAAAAATAAGAAGATCTCCTGTATACAAATGACATTGAACTGCGAAAGAAATTAGGGAAACTACACCCTTCACAGTAGCCACAAAGATTGTGAATTATCTCAGTGTAACTCTAACCAAGCAAATGAAAGACTTATATGAAAAACTTGAAGTCTCTGAAGAAAGAAATTGAAGAAGATATCAGAAGATGGAAAGATCTTCCGTGCTCATTGATTGAGAGGATCAATATAGGAAAAATGGCCATCTTACCAAAATCAGTCTGCACATCCAATGCAAATTCCTATCAAAATACCCACACAGTTCTTGAAAGATCAATTCTGAACTTCTTATGAAAAAAAACTAAAAACCCAGAATAATTAAAACAATCCTTGTAAAATATGACCATCTCCCCTTGGTGGGGATGTCTGGTAACACTCAAAGAAAGAATAGTCAGGCTACCAAGATGAGATTTGATAGCCTATGACCATATAGTGGGGAAGAAGTTCCCCCTTGGTCATAGACCTCAGGGAGTGTGAAAGCAGGAGGGATGGAAGAGCGGGAGGATACAAGTGATGGGATAAAAATTGAGTTGTAAACTGAATAAATTAATTAAATGAAATAAAAATTTAAAAAGAAAAAAAGAAAAAGACATGGACAAAGTTAAAAGAAAAGATCACTTGGAAAAAATATTCATCCCTGATCTCAGGAATGCTGTACTATAGAGCATTAGAAATAAAAACAGCATGGGACTAGCATATAAATAGGCTGATGATTAATATAATCCTATGGAAGACCCAAAAATAAACCCACACACATATGGACACTTGGTTTTTGACAAAGAAGCCAAATTCATACAGTGGAAAAAAGATAGCATCTTCAACAAATTATGCTTGTCTAACTGGATGTCTACATGTAGAAAAATGCAAACAGATCCATTATTTATCACGCTACACAAAACTCAACAACAAGTGGATTAAAGACCTCAACACAAAACCAGGCACACTAAGTCTGATAGAAGAAAGAGTGAAGAAGAGCTTTGAATTCATTGGCACAGGAGACAACTTCCTGAACAGAACACCAATAGCTCAAGCTCTAAAATCAACAATTAATGAATGGGATCTCATAAAACTGAAAATCTTCTGTAAGGCATAGGACTCTATCAACTGATTAAAAGCACAGTACACAGACTCAGAGAAGATCTTTACCAACCCTACATCTAACAAAGGGCTAATATCCAAAATATATAAAGAGCTTAGGAAATTAATAATCACCAAACCAAATAACCCAATTAAAAGTGGGGTACAGAGCTAAACAGAGAATTTTCAACAGAGGAACACTGAATGGCTGAGAAACACCTAAAGAAATGCTCAACATTCTTACTTATCAGGGAAGTGCAAAGAAGGACTCAGATTTCATTTTACTCCTACCAGAATGGATAAGATCAAAAACTCAAGTGACACCACATGCTAACAAGGATGTGGAGAAAGGGAAAAAATCCTCCATTGCTGGTGGGAGTTCAAAATTGTACAACCACTTTGGAAATTAATCTGATGTTTTCTCAGAAAATTTGTAATGGTGCTACCTCAAGATCCAGCCATACCATTTATGGGCATATGTCCAAAAGAGCTCCACTGTACAACAAGGACATTTGCTCACCTACATTCATAACAGCTTTATTTGTTATAGCCAGAATCTGGAAACAACCTAGATGTCCCGCAAGGGACATTTACACTATGGAATACCACTCAGCTATTAAAAACAAGGAAATCTTGAAAATTGCATGCAAATGGATGGAACTAGAAATGATCATGCTGAGTGAATTAACCCAGCCCCAGAAAGATTTGCATGACATATACTCACTTGTAAGTGGTTATTAGCCCAACAGAGATGTCCTCTGAGAGACTTCATTCAGCGTGGGATCGGGACAGATGCTGGAACTTGCTGCTGGGCTCCAGGTGGAGATCTGAACCTAGACTCGTGTTCATATCTATCCAATGGAGAGTTCAGTTTACAAGGTGGTTGGGAGAGCAGGACTGCCTCTGACATGAAATCTGGTGCCCCTGATTTGATTACTTTCCCTTGAAGGGGAGGCCTGAACAACACACAAGGAAAGGGGAGTAAGCTATGTGGATGAAACTTGATAGGCTGTAGTCATATGGTGGGGGAGGAAGTCTCCTGTCAGAGGTCCAGGAAAGAGGAATAGGGGAGAAGGGGGGAGTGTGGGAACAGGAAGATACAAGTGAGGGGATAACAAATGGGATGTAATTTGAATAAATTATAATACATTAAAATTTAAAAATAAGTAAATAAGTATTTTAAAAGAAGAAATTATTTAAGTAACTATTGGCAGTTACAGCGCAGTACTTGGGTTAGTGGGGTAGCTCAGTGGAGTACTGTATAGCAATCCCAAGAACTACAAAAGTAAAACCAAAAAAAATATTTTTTTAAATGCTTTTAACTAACACACTATTGCTGTGTGTATGCAGCATGCTGTAGTTTAAGGAGATAGGCTTATTGCACTATAGTTTATAATTTATATTACAGATTTTCTTTTTTGTTTTTGTTTTTAGTTTATTTATTTATTAATTTATTCTTGTTATATCTCAATGGTTATCCCATCACTTGTATCCTCCCATTCCTCCCTCCCTCCCATTTTCCCCTTATTCCCCTCCCCTATGACTGTGACTGAGGGAGACTTCCTCCCCCTTTATATGCTCATAGGGTATCAAGTCTCTTCTTAATCATGGTTCATAGATTTGAGGTGACATAATTATGTGGGCCTCCAAAACCCTAAGCAATTCACTAAGTGTTGCTTTTTGGTGCTTAAAGACACACTATCTCCCGCATGGGCAGATGATACTTTTTTTTGTTTTGTTTTGTTTTTGTTGTTTTTTAAACATATACATTTGTTTTATTACACATGAATAAAACAAACTACATACAGCAGGGAGAACCATGAGGCAATCATGCATTATATAAATGTTAAATTCATAGTGATTTGGCTCTTTGTATTTGTCAAACTTGAAGTAAACATCTCTCCTATTTTGTTGGGTCTAAATTTCTGAGTGAAACTCAGTATCTGTTATATCTTATTTCTATTACCTTAAATCCCGTATCTTGATCTAAAAAGATCTTATCCTCTAACCAACTTAACTTGATTGTAAAATTAAACTATCTGGTCTTAAACCCCCTTCAAAGACTTGAGAAGAATAAAACTTAAAAGCCTGAGTAAACCGGTAGTGCAGGATAGCAGCTTCCAAAATGACTGAGACAATTTACTGCCTCAGCAGCCACCCAACAATCTCTATGATGTTGGATCCTCATCTTCATCCTTTTAGCCCAATATTTCTGCCAGACTTATTCACAAGGCAGGAACTATTGAGGACTCGCTTGCCCTGTGTTGGCAGGGTTTGGCAGTTGACTCTGCCTGATGAGGGAAGGGATGGATGGGATCAGGAGGTGTTGAGGGAGGGGGTGGCAATTGGGATGTAAATAATTCAAACTGCAGAATACTCTGAGACTGGCATAGATATGAATGTAAATGCATAGAGAGGCTACATGTTGGCCACAGATTCTCTGTGACTTGTTACTAGAGGCCATTCTTAGTGTGGCATGAAGGAGGATTTGCAGATGCCTTACTCCTGCTCACACAAGGAACAGAGAATCAGTCTTATTTGTGCTGTACATCCCGCACACCTCATACAATTATGTTAGAACTGTATAATGCTTGTGAGAAATTATATTAGTAGATGATACTCTATGGGGGAATGTTATCCATGAATCCCTGTATAGCAGATCCCAAAGGAAGGGGTGTGAAAAAGTATCATGTTCTAGGGTCATTTATTTTCAACTTGGAAATATGACACTTTCTATGCCAACTAGAACACTAACTGTATATTATTGCAATGTGGCAAACTGAAAGTAAAAATGAACAGTATTATGGTTGAGCCTTCTGTTCTATCCAACATACAGATCTCATTTGTAGAAAAGGGTCGTTCGTTTGAATGTACTAAAACATAATGACTATAGTGATAAAAATAATTTGTAATAACATTATGTATATTTCAGTAAAAACCATGAGAGTTGGCAAACTGAAAAGATCACTGCACAGTTTATAGCCAACTATAGTAATTATGGGAACTTTGAAAACACTACAGCGCTCAAGTCCCTGAATCAAAAGCCCAAGGGGAGGCTTGAGCATTGGTTTTTTTCAAATTCTCAGCTGACTATTTCATAGTGTTGGGAATCACTATGGAACTATTTACATGAACAATACTTAATTACATCATTCAAGCAGTGTCTGCATTCAAGTGCAATTTTACTTAATTTATTCTGACAAACTCACAATTCACTCATTCATTATTCATTAAATACACATTTATAGAACACTTGCTGACAGGTGAGTGCTTTGTACAATGTTGGCAATTTTGTGAATGTTTGGGTTTTATCCTCTAAGACCTTATAGACATGAAAGTAAAATGATTATTCTATTTAAGCTTCAATTATTGTTCATAGAGTATTGCATAAGTAGTTATCAGAGAAAAAAATCTTTGTGGGTCTGGTATATTTGGTTTTTTCTCTCTCTCAATAACTCTGAAATTTTTTTCTTACAATTTTCTTTGTTCATTTCATTCAACTGTCAAATGTTTAGCACACTTTTGTAATGCCCTCTAGGCAAAGAAATTCAAATGGAGTGAAATCTTTACTTTGATCATTCAAGTCTCTTCAATTGCCGGACCCTAAAATCCATTTAAGTACTAGGTAGACCTCAGAAATCCTGCTATAGCTATCTGGTAAACAGCTTCCAATTATATCCCAGATCCAAAATTGTGAAAGAGCTTGACTATGTTCTAAAGATCATTATAAAAAATCAGTTGGATTTCTGTTTGTGGACAATGACTATTATAACAGAGAAATTAATAAAGCTAGTTGTGGTAGTGTACAGCCAATCAAAGATAGTCAAAATGACACTATCAAAGGTTACAAGCGACTTGTTCAAAGAAATACAGCAATTATCAGTAGCATTTAAATCATCATTGCAAATAGAGACTTTTAGATTTATTTAGAAGACAGGTGTCTTTATTTGATTACTAAAGGTATCCACATACTTTGCTCAATCTCATGTATACAGCTCCATTTTAATATCTGTTCGCTGTATCAGAAACTATGAATTGTCGGGATTCTAACCTTTCTTCCTATTTTCTTGTCAACCATTTTCACAGCAAAAGTAAACATCTTTTACCTATTGTACTTTTAACATTGTTTTTAGGAACATAATCTAATGTGGGTTTTTTTTTTTTTTTTTTTGGTTTTTTGTTTTTGTTTTTTTAGCAAGGTAGAGGAAATGGGGGAGAAAAGCAAAACCTGCCAGAGGCATGTTTTCAATGCTTGGGTTAGCTAGATAACCATATATATCTCCATTCCCACCTTTTTGTTTTATTATTAGGACACTGGATGTTGGGTTAGTAGGTATCCTTCTCTCTGGGACCCAGCTTGTGCAAGGTCAGAAAAAAGTAGGCTGTGTCAGTTGATGTTCAGGTTGGGTAGGACCATCTGAGGCTTGGGAAGTGTAATCTGTGAGGCTGGACCAGGATGCAAAATCTGAGGAGAAAGCTGTGGCTGGCACTGGAACTGCTGGGGCAATCTACAGTTGATTTGAAAACTGTTGGGACAGGTAGCCTAGGGGCAGAAGTAAAGTTAAGGAGTTTATAAAAAAATATCTTGGATGGATATTTGAAACTTTTAGGTTCATGGCTATGGCAGTTGGTAAGAAGAGTCTCAAGAAAGTGAAAGGAGGAGAGATCACATCCTTAGGAATAGGCAATAGAAAGAAAACCTAGGCTGTTGGGTACTTAAGTGGAGTCTGTTGGAGAATGCCTAAAAGGAGCCAGGAAAATTTAGATTGGAAGTATGAAGTTAATTGTGTAACAACTGTTATCTGAAAGCAGGGTCTGGTTGTATAGGGGGAGTACATCAGAATAGTGTTTAGGTGGGTTCTGAAATTGAAATATTTTTGGAACATGGGTGATTAGGGATGTTCATGGAAAATAGTGTGAGGGACTGTCTGTGACAGGATTTGAGGGTGGGGCAGTGAAAACTAGGGTATCGGCAGTAAGAGGGTCTGCTACTAACAAAAGCATTGAAAAAAAGTACATAGAAGATGGTGGAAGGTGTTAATGGAGGTATCAGTGAGGTTTCTGGTAGTTTGTTGGATGATCTTTATTCAAGTGAAGACTTTGGTGTGTGTGTGTGTGTGTGTGTGTGTGTGTGTGTGTGTGTGTGTGTGTGTGTGTGTCTGTGTGTCTGTGTGTGTGTCTGTGTGTGTCTGTGTGTATGTCAGAAAGGAGGGTTTAGTTATGTTCCACCCTCCCATCCTCTTCAAAATTTCCCCACTCCCCTTCTCCTCAGAAAAGGGGAACCATCTCCAGCCTGCCCCCCAGCACATCAAGTTGCATCAGTACTAAGCACATCCTCCTCCCCTGAGGCCCAACAAGATATCTGAGTTAGGGAAACGTATTCTAAAAATGGGCAACAGATTATATGTCATAGACAGACCCTAATCTAATTGCTAGGGGACCCTCATGCAGACCAATCTTCCTATCTGCTACATATGTGTAGGGCCTACATATGTAAGCCCAGTCCATGCATGCTCTTTGGATGGTGGTTCAGTCTCTGGGATTCCCCATGAGCCTCAGTTAGTTCACTCTGTTAGTCTTCTTGTGGAGTTCCTATCCCCTCTGGGTCCCTGTTTTCTTCCCCCCAATTCTTCCACAAGACTTCCCGATCTCTCCTTTATGTTTGGCTGTGGGTCTCTTCCATCTGTTTCAGTCCACTGCTGAGTAGAGCTTCTCAGAGAGAAGTTATGATAGACTCCTGTCTGCAAGAATAGTAGAATAGTGCTAATAGTGTCAGGGGTTGGCTCTCTCCCATGGAATAGGTCTGAAGTTGGGTTATTCCTTGTTTGGACCTTCTCTCAGTCTCTGCATCATTTTTATCACTGTACACCTTGTAGGCAGGGCAAATTTTGAGTCAAAAGTTTTGCAGGTGGGTTCATGTCCCCCTCCCTTCATTGGAAGTTCTGCCTGGATGTATAAGGTTGCCACTTAAGTGTCCATACCTCCTGCTGTTAGGAGTCTCAGCTAGAGCCACTTCCATATCTTTCCAAGAGCATACCCCAGCCTGGGTCTCCAATTTGTTCCAGAGATGGCCCCCCAACCAGTTTCCTGTCTCTCATCTAGCCCTGTCACCTTCCAGCCTCAGTTCTCCTACACCTGATCCCCACCCTCTTTCAACTTCCTATCCCCTCTCCCAATCAGTCATATCTTTTCATTTCCAATGTTTCCAATGTTTATTTTATTTTCCCTTCTGAGAGAAATTCAAACATGCTCCCTTGGAGTCTCCTTGTTACTTAGCTTCTTTGGGCCTGTGACTTGTATAATGGTTATTTGTACAACCACTGTGGAAATCAATCTGGAAGTTTCTCAGATCATTGGGAATTGATCTACCTCAATACCCAGCTATACCACTTCTAGGCATATACCCAAAAAATGCTCCACCATACAACAAGGGCATTAGCTCAACTATGCTCATAGCAGCTTTATTTGTAATAGACAGAAACTGGAAACAACCTAGAGGACCCTCAACTAAAGAACAGATAAAGAAAATGTGGTACATTTACACAATGAAATACTAATCAGCTATTTTTAAGGAAATCATGACATTTTCAGGAAAATGGATGCAATTTGAATCTATTATCCTGAGTAAGGTAACCCAGACTGAGAAAGACATATGGAGCAATGAGTTTGCAGTAAGAGAAGTTTGTGTGGATAGAATAGGAGATTGTGTAAGCAACACAGGAGTTCTTTGCAAGTTAGGAATTGAGGGAGAGAGTATTGGGGATAGATTGTGAGAGGGGAATCCCAGAGTTTATTATGTTTAGTGATGAGCAGAAGGGATATGCCAAGAGTGCATATACAAGGAGGTCAGCCACGGGTGGTATTATATAGAGATTTAGAGATGTAAGTGACAAGGGTGAAGGACAGTCTTAGGAAGTGTAAGGATAGAAAGATTTGTATAGGTCTGAGATGTTGAGAGATAAAATAGAACGAAGAAGGTTTTAAGATTAAAGAATTTGTTGTTTGGAGGAGACAGGAGGTCCAAAAGGGGCTTGGTATATGGAATGTATCAGGAGTATTTAGTGACCCATGAGCAGAGGAAGTTAGCTGTGAGAGAAGAGATAAAGAGTGGATGGGCAAAGTAACTTCAAGTGACTTCAAGTTGATGGGTTAGTGTGGAAAGAGGGGTTATAATAGGTGACTTCAGGAAAAGAGAGTTGAGCTTTAGAAGGTAAAAGCTAGTAGCTTCTGGAGCTGAGGAAACTCAAGCATAAGGCTATTAGTGAGGGAAGGATGGAAAAGGAAGTAATATTGACATTGAAACAGAAAGTAGGGAAAAAGGAGGAAGACAGGCCAAGTCCATAGGAATGCCTGGCAAGAGAGGTGGGGACTGTCCCTGAATTCCTGAGGAAGAACAATTCAGGTCTGTCTCGGGGATTGTTGAGTATCAGAATCCATCAATGTGAAGGCCAAAAGGTCTTAGAAGTAGATATCCAAGAGCATTAAGAAGGAAGTATCTTTAAGATTTAGGACTGAAAAGTGGTATCAGGGATGAAGGTTAGAGATTTAAGGGTTACCCGCTAATGGAGCAAAGCTCCTGCACTAGGTAGAAGGCTCCATTGGTTCTTTAGGCTGTTAATAAGGGAGTACTGTAAGGTGAAGAGGTGGGGTGTAGAAATCTTGGGTTTGGGGTCTAAGACAGAAACTGGTTAATGGGAGAAGAAATGGGTTTGTAAATGTAAGCCAAAGAACCCTTGGGTATGATAGAGAGATGTTTGCTATGTTCAGAAAGGGACGGAGTTGTGGTATCTCATAGAATGGGGTTTACTAAAGAAGTGGGCAGAAAGCAAGAGAGGCTTAGGGACTTGGAGTGTGAGAGTGTTCCAAATGGAGGCTAAAGAAAGGAAGAGGAGGGATGTTTGCAGGAGTATCCTGGGAGCTGTTGTCATGGGAGAAAGGCAATGTTTATATCAGTTTTGGAGAGGAAATTCTTCTCTAGTGAGGGACTAGCGTTGAGTGCTGTGACCTTTTCTGTCTTTCATATTCCATTTCTACTAGTGTTGTCCCTGTTCAGTTTATGTGTCAGCAGTCTGTTGTGCTTTCATGGTTGTAGCTTCTGAAATTTCTATGAGATACATTCTCACACAGTTCTGAATCATGCCTTAAACTCAGAACCTGGACATACACTTTCATTTTCCAAAGTTGTGTTTGTTTATCAAAATAACATTGAGCCCTGTTCTCTCAGCTTCAGGAAGTGTTGGAGAGATCAGAAATTTAGTACAGAACTGTAACATTCGTGTTCCCTACTTTGCCTACACATTTATACATATATAGATTAATAGATTATATATGAGCTGTTAGAGAATAATAATGACCCACAATAAATAAAACATACATAATGACATTATATTTCTATAAAATTTGCAACTTGATATCTGTCCTAATTTTGTTTCTTGTTTCTTGTTATACAACACACAGACAAAAGCAACCTAGACGGGAAATCGGATTACTTAGTTTACAATTCAATTCCCAGGTTACAGTCTGTTATCGTGGGAGAGGGAGAGCTTGTCACACTTAAAGTCAATATTAGAGCTAATACATGTGTGTTCGTGCTTATCTCACTTTCTCCATTTGTATAAACCTCAGAGTCCTCCTCCTAGGAAGTGATGCCACTCATAGTGTGTGGCTCTTGCCACATCAGCTAATGTAATCAACATTCTGCTACAGACACAACTACAAGTGAACCCAACATAGACAATTCCTCTTTGAGGTATTCCCAGTGGACTAAAGATTATGTCAGAGTGACAATTCAGCCATTATTAAGATAATGGTGATTTGTAAATAAGTACTGTGATATCAGGACCTGGAACTTAATAGATTGATGTTTATATGATGTGTATACACAAGAAAAAGGAAAGTTTTTTCCCCTAATAGAATCTCATGCAATTTCAAATACTTTTTTTTTCTGGAATTTTCCACTCCATATCTTCAGGTTGTGCTTGCCTATAAATGACTCAGCACTGACAACAAAACTACAACGAAGAGTAAAAATATACATAAAATGTGCATCTTCATTCTTATTTTTCTCATGTTTCTTTTCCCAGTGGATATAAGTGCAGCTCATCCCCAAAACTTACATACTAAATATCTCATATTGCTTCTAACCTGCATATGATAAAGACTAAAATCTTACCATGACTTGTATTATGCTTCATCCAACTACTGTGAGCCTTGAAATGTATCATGCTATTGGATTTTCTTTTGTCGTCACAGCCACCATTTCTTCAGAACACTGGGTTTAAAAACAATAATAGTATGGCCTTTCTAGCTTTCAATGTATTTATTATGTATTTTATCATTAAAGAATTTGATTCATGTGGCCAGTGAAATATGGTCATATTTCACCCCTTTCCCATCCAACTCCTACTGAAAGTCTCCAACACCTCTTCCTCCCAACTTCATGTCTTCATCTTTTCCACATTTTCTTTGACTTTAAAAAATATAACCTATCAATTAATTCTGATAGTTCACCCATGGGTATGCAGTGATCTAGAGCAGGGAAAAATCTATCACTGGGCGCAAAATCAAATAAAAATGATCCTCTCTTTCCCAGAAGTTACCAACTGCCTATAGCTCACAGTAAGGAGTGGGTCCTGGAGAGCAGTGCCCCATCTATGTTGCATATTTTTGAGGTTGAATGGCTTTGTCTTATGCAACTAAGTACAGATGGTGTGAGCTCATGCGTTTAATAGCCATAACATGTTCAAAAGACAACATTTCACAGTGCTTCTCTCTGTCTGCCAACTTTCACATTCTGCACATGTTCTCTTCCACAATGTTCCCCGAGCCTTGGTGGGATTTGGGGAAGAAGAGTGGCTAATTAAGCTATTTCATTTATGAATAAGCACATTTCTCAGTACTTTGCCCAGTTATGTGTATTTGCATTGACTGTTGGGCAATCGAAAAAGAAACTTCTCTGATAAAAGTTAAGAGCAGCCCTAGTCTATGGGACAAACATTCATATTTAGAATGCAATTTGACAGTGTGACCATTTAGCAACACAATAATAACAGATTTTATCGCAAATCCTAAAGACTTGACCTTTTGCCAAGATTTATGTTACCAAGCATGATATTCCTTTTTGCAGAACAGGCCTTAAATTTTAAAAATAATACAGTTAGTTACACCACAATAATTATGTTACTATTATACCAGTTGGAATACCTTACCAGGCAGTGTAGCAGCAAACAAGATCAACTTGTTTAAGTGTCAGTAATTTCAATTTTAGGAGATCCATTCCCCTCTTACGACCTCACAAGCTCTAGGCATGGAATATACTCAAGCCAAGTATATCAAAGGTCACTTGACAAAAGCTCACTTTCTTTATCATGTTGAGTAAATTATGTCATTTTCTTTTAGGACACATATGTACATGTAAGATTCTTAAATGTTAGCAATTTAAATATTTCTATCATATTTCTTTAACAAACACATTTAATATCCACAACATTGAGAGTTTAATAATCCACATGTTTAGTGTCTAGTTTAAAATTCTGTTGAGATATTTTCACAACTAGTTTTAGAATAGATGAGAGGGGCCTGGCGTGGTGGCGCACGCCTTTAATCCCAGCACTCCGGAGGCAGAGGCAGGCAGATCGCTGTGAGTTCGAGGCCAGCCTGGTCTACAAAGTGAGTCCAGGACAGCCAAGACTACACAGAGAAACCCTGTCTCAAAAAACCAAAAAGAAAAAGAAAAAAAGAAAAAAAAAAAAGAATAGATGAGAGCAAACTGTTAATGCTGTGATTTGATACTTAACAAACAAAATCAGAAAGTAGTCCACCTGACAGCATAAGGTCTTCACAGGATGCCTTACTTGTAAAGCAATAGCCAGTATTGGCTTGATGATTGATTTACGTGAAACATTTGCATAAATTCCTGAATGTAATTTGCTTTTATTGTCAACTGGGTTATATATCCTCTTATGAGATATTTTTTTTGTGTGTGGCATATGTTGTTTTTTATGTTCATCCTCAGAATACTTGGATAAGCCTCAAACTTAATTGTATTTACCAAATACCAGATGCCCAGTAAATGAAATTTCTCTGTTACTTAAATATTTTAATTAATTTCTATTTTAATCTTCACAATTCATTTACTCTGTATGTTACTTTGTAGTCTAGAAAAATTAGCTAGGCATAAAATTTTAATGTATATATTTATTTCTCAAAAATATTACTATACTTTAAGGGGAAACAGAATTAATAATTCATTTTATCTTGGATATTAGTCTCAATGAGTAGGAGCAGATTGCCTCAATATTGACATATTAAACACCATGTGTTCTGAGCTTCACCTGAATATTTCTTCGGCAGTTGCAAAATGAGAAGGCCTCTCAATTCTACTAAGGAACAGTATTAAAGACAGGAATATAGCTAAAATACGAATTTCAGAAATCATGAAGAATCAAGAGTGGTTCAAATAATGAAACATACAGAGAAGGTTTTTAAGTGTAGTGTAAGTAACGTAGATTACTGCATGCATTTTATTACATACAGCCATCACACTCAGTTCCTTATTGTGAGGCTGTGTTACAAATACTGTGAAGCACAGCATCAGAATGTGTCCTATGCCACTTACTGAACCTCTGTACTGATCCCAAGAATTAAAAAAAAAACCAACATATTTTCAAAACCAAACACTCTCAACCATGAAGACAATCTTTGCCACTGAGATACTCTATTGCTTTTCCTATTGGGGACACGATGTACTAAAGAAACTCAGGGGAACATAATGATTTTTACCTTGAAACACAGCTGCTAGTTCTTTGAAAATGTTCAGTTTTGCCTTTTCCAGGAAAATATCTCCACAGTTTAAAACTAAAATGAAAATTCCTGAAATCTTATGTATTATCTAAAGCTTTTACCATATGCGTCTTTTCATAACACGAGTAACCAGTCCTCTTATTGAGCAGTAAAGTAACTGACAAGTGATCTTGAAGATGGAGAAGATGCTTAACCATTAACAATAATTATAATAAGAGTTTAATAAAAATCAGAAGTTCTAATTGTTGTGAAATTTAAACAATGTTTTTCTGTTATAATCCAGACTCTCTGCCATTTCATTTTGACAAATTATATAATTACTAGAAAATGTTCCCTGCAATATTTTGTAGAGAAAATGTAACTCAAAGGATCTCCCAGTATATGAAGCCTATGATATTCAGAGTCAGGTAAAGAAATACACAGTAACCTCAGTGTGATCCAAATTGAACCACAGAAAGTGTGGAATGTTTTGTCCAGACTTCGCTGGAGGTGAGGAGATACTCTGAATATCCTTGTCAACCTAAGTCTGGGACATATTTATGTCAAAGAGGCATCAGGACCCCAAATAAGTAAGAGCAAAATGTTTCTGTGTTCACAGCCGAGATGGACATGTATCCTAAGGGCTCATCTGCCTGCGTTACAAGCATATCTTCTGTGTGAAGAGTGTGTGGAGGAGAATCCTATGTGTAAAAGCCTGTGACAATTCAGAAGCGAGGTCTCCTGAGAAATTCGTTGTAGACTCATATCAGTCTTTCACAGACCATAACCCACCTGCAACATTGTAATACTGAACAAGCATGAACAGAAAACCTGAACAGCAGTAAGCACATCTCTATAAAAACTCATAGCTGTTAGAGTGTGTGTGGCAATGGATTCTCTGGAGAGTCAGCAGCATTCTTCAAAGTAAAGCCAGAGCAACGAATAGGAAAGAGTGAGTTCTGATCACCATGTAAAGGAAGAAAATATTGCCCTTTCTAAGTAATTCACCATGGCAGTTTCCCTGGAACAGTTGGCACAGTTTTACTTTATTTCAATCTGAAATTTTTGCTACTTGGTGCCAGTTGCTTTTGGGAAGCAAGAAATGCTTAGTTAGCTCTGAGAAAAAGCCTTGGAAGAAGAAGTGACTTTTTTTTTTTAAACTCCATCTTAGAGTTAAGGAAAATGAGGCATGTTGATCAATTTTTACATTAATGGTTGGCGAGACTCAGATTGGTCATTACCTTTTCAGGAATTGAGAATTTGGGCATATCTCTGAGAGACTGTGTAGATTAGTCTCATTACCAGATGACAGTGTGCCTAACCTGCTAACTCACCATGGTGCAGGCTGCAGGTGTAGACTGAATGAAAAACAGAAAGCGAACTGAGCGCTAGATTCAGTTCCCTCTGTTTCCCTACTGCAGATGTAATGTGACCAGCTGCTTCCAGCACCTCCACCATCACTCCTCAGCAATGATGCCTGTCCACTAGCCACAGGGCACAGGTAAGTGTCTTTACATTGCTTGTACCAGGGAGTTTTGTGAAATCAGCAATACAAATTACAAACACAGGACTTTGGTACTGGAAAGTGGGCTGCTGATTATGATAAATCAAACTATATAGTTCTTTGGTCTTTGAGAGCATTTTCTGAAAGAACGTGTGAAAGTTTAGAATTTTAGTTTAGAAAATTTGTTGAGTAGTGTAAACAGAACTTAGTGAGCCATTATGTGGAAACTTGGAAGACAGAAGCACTAAAAATACAGTGTGTTCCCAGCTCATAAAGTTTTAGAGGATTCAAAAAAATTCACTGGAAGTTGGCTTCCAGCCATTCATATAATATTCTGGAAAACAACAAGAAAAACCACCACTTCTCCTTCTGCCTGTATACTGTATACTGTGAAATGAGTAAGCTTGGTTATAATGGAAATAGACTAATTTGGACAGGATATCCGTCCAGCAGTTTCAACCTAGAGGTGGCAACTCCTCTGCATTATGATTCATAACAGTAGCAAAACTAGAGCTATGAAGTATCAATGAAATTGTTTTATGGTGGAGGGGTCACCACAACATCAGGAACTGTGTCAAAGGGTGGGAAAGTTGAGAATGACTGCTCTAGACTATGTTGTAGGTATTGCTTATGTTCTCCTTAAGACATTAAAGGTTAACACAGACATGTATAGAAAATGTACATGTTTGTGGAGGATAAAGAACTTAACTACACTTAATGATGCACGCTGGCAAGGAGGCTGCAATAGTAAAAAAGAAGTTTCCTATTTTTTATTAGGACAATAGGAAAAGTGCTCTTATTGCAAGACTGTATCTATCAAGAGCTCCAATTTGTGATATGAAAATTTATTTAAAATAAGTGCCACTAAACTGAGAATGGTGCTGAAGAGGATTTCCTGGCCCTCAAAAGAAATAGCCTAGGGCTCAGAATAGAGAAGCTGCTGCAAGGGGACCAAGGAGGTCACAGTCCATGTCAAACTGTTAGTTTACAAGGTGCTGTTTTTGTAGCCACAATAAATATAATATTGAAGGAGTCATGGAATATTGAGCCAGAGAGCCACGAAGGTCAGCCAATGTGTTGAAATCCCTTCAAAGAAGATTAATTTTCATGTTGTTTAAAATTCTATGTGATTTTAACTAATATTATAATGCTTATGTTAAGACTTCAGATTGAGGTATACACTGCTTTACTTACTATAAGCAAGATTTTTTCACAATGAAAGTCGTGTATATAAGTCAAATTACAGGAGTTTGCATCTGCCTCTTAAGGCTATCTATTTACATACAGTCGTTTGCAAGCATATTCTCGTCACTTGTGACTTCTGTAGGAGAGATTACAGATGACATGAGTAAAAAAAAAAAAAAGATTGTCCATTTTTTACATCTAAAAATAAAGGAAACTTGCTATAGGATTGTGATTTAATCAATGAAAATCTCCATACTTCATATTGCATTTTGTTGAAATATGAGTATCATAGATCATATACCTTCTATGAAGATGGTGAAATCAATTCCAATTATAGAAATAAAATCCATGTTTTATAAATAATACATATAGAAAGGCTTACATCAAAGATTTGACAAAATATCATGGCCCTTCATGAATATTTAAAATTCAGAGCTTTGCTATTGAGGTTTTATTTTCCTTTTAATCTCTTGATTACCAGCAAGCATAAGTTAGTGCATGGCAGAGAGACTGCAGTAATAACAATATTCACACACTTTAATTCCTCAAGGAATTTAACTCACAAATCAACTGACTGTAAGTGACCTGTGCTTCTCCACTGCAGTTCCTGCCTTTTCTTCATGATTTGCTATTTTCTTTTAATTCCTACAATTTTTATTGTTTTGAGACAGAGCTGTGCTGTGTATTCATGGCTATCATAGAATTTGCTTGTTGACAGGGTTGGCCTCAAATTTAGAAATCCACCTGCCTCTTTCTGCAAGTGCAGGGACTTAAAGCCTATGCCACAACTACAACCCGGGTAAATTTACTCCATATTTTCCTGGTCTGCACTTCATGCATATATATCTCTTGAGTTGTTTCTCTCTTATTGGTCTTTTTCTTGAGGAAGATTTTTCTCTATTTACTTCTCTCTTGGCATTAACTAGCATAACACATCATCTGTTCAATTTTAGATATTGATCACATGCTTCTGTGTGCAAAAATACTACTTTAACCAAAAAAATATTCAATTTAAATTTAAGTCTCGTTTTATCCTGTAATGAATTTTAAAATATGGTTTATTAAAATTAATTTAGTCAAATTTTTGTTTATGTTTAATATGGTCTTACCATTTTATAATGTTGTGACTAAAACATACTTTAGATGCAAAGTTTGTTAATTGAGAAGATGGGATTCTCTTTTATCTTAAGAATATATAATGTGAGGAGACAAGATAGCAGCACACAGTATGGACCATGTCTAGAGGGAAGAAGAGCAGAGGCTGGGAAACTGACTGAAGGGAAAAAACCAGGAGTGCCAAGCTCCCTCCTCATTGCAGCTGGACAACTCCCAGTTTGGAAGGCACTAACATCGAACTTGGTGGGCTGGCAGCAGGGTGGCACAGCAAAACAGGTGAGCGAACAGGCTACTATCCAAACTGCAATCTTGGGGACTTCTACTAACCAGGTGGGAAGGATTTAAAAAAAAAACCCAAGCTCCACCTCCACGCACATCCCCACCATGGCTGGACTTCCCCAGGCCTTGGGAACCACAAGCTCCAAGTACACTGCACTCCTGAGTACTAGAGCAGGGTAGGTCCCTGCGGAACAAAGGATCAATACAGTGGACACAACAGGGCGTTCTGGCATCCAAGCCACTGTTCTACCCTGTGGCTGATTCCTCTGAGGAGAACAAGTAACCACAGGAACCCTAGCAGATGCCTAAAGGAAACTGTAAAAAGACAAATGAAAACCAGGACAGCATGGCTCCACCAGAAACCCCAGACATCTACAGATACTCTAATGCAGCTGAATCTCAGGAAAATGACCTTAAAACAATGCTTATACAGTTATTTGAGAATTACAAAGAGAAAATGAATAGACCTTTCCAAGAATTTCAGGAAAATTCAAACAAGAAAATAGAGGACATTGAGGAAAAACAGAAAAACCACAATCAAACAGGCGAAGGAAATGAATAAAGCTGTTCAAGGCACGAACATGGAATTAGATACTATTAAAAAACTATCGAAATAGAATTATTAGAGAAGAACGCAGGAATTGAACAGACAAGTATAACCAACATAATCCAACATATGGAAGAGTGAACTTCAAGGGCTGAAGATACAATAGAAGAAATTGATACATCTCTCAAAGAAAATATTTAAAAAAAAGTTGTGACACAAAGCATCCAAGTAACCAAGGACACCATGAGAAAGTGTAACCTCAGGATTATAGGAGTAGATGAAAAGGAGGATGAAAAGTCCCAAGGACAAGAAAGTGTTTTCAAGAAATTCATAGAAGAAAATTTCCCCAACCTAAAGAAAGAGATACCCTTGAAGAATATATAATGTATCTGAAGTCCTTGACATAAGCATAAAAATAGCATTGTAGGTGGTATAAAATATATATAATTCTTATGGAATCCAGTGTATGACTTTTATTCCCATAAGATCCAGAAGGAATGCTCCACACTGCCTCAGACAAATGGTGTTCTGTCAGTCCTGGTGGGTATTGCCAATTAATTCTGAATAGTATCATTCGGAAGTAAGGACTTTCACATACCATTGCCTTCTAAAAAGCCTAGATAATGTCCATACTTGTAGGCACTACCAGACTTGAAATGTTATTCATCTTTGTTATGATGTTCCTAATCTCAGTAACAGGTTTCTTTTTCTGGCTCACGTGAACTCAGTAACAGAAATACAGACAGGCTCTACTCCCTGAGTCTAAATTTGAAGGAGCACCCCATAATTGGTGCTCCTGAGGCCCACTGTGTGAAATTCAGTTTTCAGGGGAGAGCAGAAAAACGTTCTAACATTAATGTGTCCCAATATAAACAGTTACCATCTTCATGTTCTTCTGTCCTTGTATGTTACCTCCTGATCTGAAAGAACTGAGGTTTTTTTTTTTTGTTGAGAGCCTGCTGCTCAACAGCCCACTTGTTTCCACGTCTTCTCACATTACCTGTGGTTCCATGTCTAGAATGCAGAATGCATCATTACTATTGTGATGCTAGAGCCTGCTGCTCAACATTATTACTATTGTGATGCTAGAGCCACCAATTATTCTTTTAACATCCTTTGCTACGTTAACATGCAGGGGGCTCATGCCGTAGAATGTTAGAGTAAACAGTGACTTTAATGAAACGTGATTATTAACATTTTTTTCAAATCTTATTCCAAATGTGAAAGCTTTCGATGTTAGTAAAGCTAGTTTTGTAAGGTTGAATGTCCACTCAGTTTAAGGATATGGAAGATTCAAGTATAAAAGCCATAACAGAAAAAATATTATTTTAAAATAATGTCTTTATATTGAGAGGTAACAGACTAGGGCTGGATTAAAATAAAATTTTAATAAAATTAATATAAAATCATTATTTGTGAAGCCAGTGTGATTTTTTTTCAATTTGACATTCTATGAGAAATCCTACAGTAAATTATTAAAGAATCATAAAAACCACAAAGGTTCATGCTTTTAAGTTACAAGTAGGTTTTTAGGATGAAACATTTGCCATCTCTTATAGATTTTCTTACTATCAATCTTAAAGTTCCTTGTCATTCCAATTCATTTTCTCAAGACATAGTCCTCAATCGTCTCCTATATGGATCCTGTACTGACTTAGGTTACTCATCTCCCACTAGAAAATTTAGTCAGTTTTCTAGCATTTCATTTCGCTCTCAGGCGATCCTGCGCCATTGAAATTCTCCTTTCCTATAAAATGAGCCAAGATTGATCCTATTTCCAAAAATAGCTGTTTTTGTTCTTACCATAAAATTCCAATTGAACTTAATTTAATAAAGTGACTCATTTTAGAATGTGTACACTTACCACATATGATTGATTAATTTCTTTATAGAGCTTTCTTGTCACACAGTCAACTTACTTTCTAGCTTTTTTTTTAAATAGAACACCCTTTATTATACAACTACATCGTCTTTTTTCTGCACTTCATCATCTTATCTGGCAAACTACCAGCCTTGATTGGTACTCACATGCCCACATTATCAAATATGTGCAGAATTATTTAAGCCCAAGCTTAGGCAAGTGCATAGTAAAAATCTCTTTTGCTGCTTTTTTTTCTGTATATGATTTCTTTTCAAAATATTGTATTATATTTTCTTATAATGAGCTTTGATTATATTCATCCTCTAATGTTATATCCTCCAAGATCCACCTCACCTTTCTATCACTTCTTATCCTGTACTTGGAAGCTGTTATTTTAAACATCCTCAAAGCAAAAATCTTCTACAACCCTATCTTCCACTTAATTTCCAACAGATGATATTATATACCTACTTCAAAAAAATCAGTAAATTGTGTGTTCAAGCAAAGAACAGAACTGCCATCTTAAGGAGAATACAGAATAGTTTATTCCTAAGCCAAATGTGAGTGACCTCGATCCAAGAACCTTGTTCCAATCTGATGACAGTTTCATGAAGGTTCTGTAGCACAGGACAAAGAAACATTTAACATTACTTATTTGACAATTCCATACAATGTATTTTTCATCATATTTGTGTCACCCAACAAATCAAAGACCCATCTCAGTTCCCCATCCATCCAGCTTTGTGTCATTTCTATGTGTGCTCACCATATAGCCTTTGTGGATCTGCTGGAGCTTGGCCATCCTGCCAGAGGCCACACTATTAAAGAGAAATGATTTTCTCTCTCAGAAGATATCAATGGCCAGTTGTTCATCAACTGAGGATTGGCCTTTGTGTCCACCTCTCTGTCTATGCTGGAATTTTATCTGGCTTGAACTTGTTCAAATCTTATACATGTTATCACAACTACTGTGAGTTCATATGTGCAACTGTCCTGCTGTGTTCAGAAGAGGCAATTTACTTGAACTCATCCACTGCTTTTCCCTCTTACAATCATTATGCCTGTTCCCTCTACAATCATCCCAAAGTTCTGTGAGTAGGCTGTGTGATATAGATCTTCTGCTAAGGAGTGGTCATTCTGCAGTTATTTGTTCTCTACAACTTGGCTAGTTGTTGTTCTGTGTTACTTACCATATACTGCAAAAATAACCTTCTCAGATTTGGGTTTTGGAGGCATCTTAATATATGGGTATAACCATAAGTTGACAAGGGTCAGGTTGATAATATGTTTATTTAGCAAAACAATACTAAGTTCTCAGAGTCCATGACCACCAATCTAGCCACAGGTTCCTGGATGTGACAAAAGATAGTTAAAAATGGCCAAAAATATTTAAAAATAATAGTCATTTGTTTCTAACATGAATACTTTCACCTGGACATTAAATTACTAAACACATGGATCCCAGTAAGGCAGATAAGGGCCCATGTTGCATCTGTGGGCACTCTTGGATGTGGAATCTTGGGAGCATTTGAACCCTTCTTCCCAGTTGTTTGGATGTTTTCTAGAATAGGCAGTCCTGGAAACAGGAAGACCAGGCTGCCTGTGTTGTCACTGCTCATTCTGTTGGCCCTCTGTGATGGAGGCTGACACGGAACCCTGGCCCTTGTTGACGTCACTGATGCACAGCCACTGTCCGTCCACCGACTCTTTCCACAGGGTCACCTTGTTGTCTCCACCCGACACGGCCAGGATGTTTGCTGTGATAGACCAGCTCACGTGCCACACAACATCATTGAACTTATGTAGGAGTTTGGGTGACCACATATTGCCTGAGGCATCATCGCAGGTCCAAATAAACACTTGGCCATCCTGAGAGCAGCTGGCAATGGTGCTGGTGGGCAGGCCAATGGAGGAGGCCCAGGCAACATCTCGAACCCAGTCACTGTGTGACTCTAGCTTCTGCTCCTCCTTCCATTGGCCATCTTCCTCCTCTTTCCACAGCTTGATAAGGGTATCGCAGCCACCTGATGCAAACTTCTTGATGTAATTGGGTTTCTGCCCTGATGCTTCCAGGAACGACAGCAGGGGCCCAACTGACAGCATTACAGCCGATCGTGTGAGCATTGTTGATTTTCTTCACTTCCTACTGGCTTTCCCCCTGTATAGGTCAGCAGGGAGATGGCCCCATCTAAGCTCCTACAGGCCAGGATCAGGCCGTATTCATGAGGGGCCCAGCACACAGAATTCACTGAGGAGTCATGTCCTGAATGCTCACGGATCTTCTCCCAAGTGCCATTTTCTTCTTTCCAGATAATGACTTTCCGGTCACAGTAACAGGAAGCCAGGATATTGCCATACATAGGGTGGGACCACGCCACTTGCCATACTGGCCCCTCATGTCCTCTGAGGTCTGCGATGAGGATCTGCCCTCCATTTCCTACATCAAATATTTTGACGGACCTGTCAGAGGAGCAGGTTGCTAGGCTGGTGCAATAATAGTCCATCTGTGCATCATGAATCATGTCCTCATGAGAGGTGTCCACGGTGTTAATTACTGACACCATCGCGGCGGCAGCGGCGACTCACGGCCTAGGACGTGGCAGCTCAGAACGCTTCCAGCACTTTTTAATATATGTATGTGTTTATACTATAGGAAGCTTCTACAGTAGTAGTTTCCTATATGTTTTTTTTTAATGTCTGTAGTGTTGGCTTTTCCACCTCTCTTCTCCTCTTCTTTCCAAATCCACAACCAATTTAATGCTTTCTATTTCATATTCATATTTAACACTCTGTGTCACTGCATTCTGTCTCCCCTTTCCCAAAATCCATTATGGCCCTTGACTAATTCATTTACCTCTATAGCTATTTCAAACAAAACATCTCAAACAAAACACCTAAAGATTCTAAGAGATCATCTACACATTAGAGAAACATGCCACATATGTTTTTAAAATACGTACGTGTTTTCTTCTCCAGTAGGTCTTTAACTCAGGCTTTTGTAAATCAAAGAATAGCCTAGGCAATATGACTATTTGAGGTTTTGCATGGGGCTTCCTTGTCCAACAACCCAATTAGATTTAAACCATTTCTGGCATTGAAGTTTCATTTGGTAGGAAGAGATGTCATATTTGGTCATTCCTTTTACATTTCTCCCATATGTACATACATTTTAAGGAGCTTCTACTATAGTGGTGGTCTCCTATATGGTACTTAGCATTAGCTGCCCCTCCACTTTACCCAAATTTCTTTTTATTAATAGCTAAATAGTATTCTACTTATTAAACATAGTACATTTTCATTATCCATCCATCAGTTAATGGGCATCTAAGCTGTTTCCACATCTTGAGCATTATAATTAAAGAAGAATCATGATACCAGAAGATAAACTCATGAATTTATATTGTGAAATTCCCTACTCTGCCAAAAGCAATCTATAGAAGACAACACAATACCCACCAAAATCTAATTCATTTTTTATAGTAAAAAAAATCTTAAATTTCAAAGGAAATTGATTCTAAAGCATGAAAATGTGGTTGGAATTATAGTCACCCCAGTTTTCAAGTTACATTACAGAGATATAGTAATATAAACATAGTAATTACATAAAATCAAATATTTGTATCAAAGAAATAGAACTAGTGAACAACATATACCCCCTCATATACATTTTTAACAAAGATGTCAAAAATTCATACTAGAGAGAGCATCTTCAACAAACAGTGGTAGTCAAACTGGATTCCTACAAGTAGATCATTTTTCACCCTGTATAAAACTAATTCCAAATAAATCTACCTGAGACCTGATATGCTTAATCTGGTAGAGGAGAAAGTATGGGGTATGTTTGATCTTACTGGCCTGGGAAATAATTCTCTGAGAATGACCTCAAGAGTGAACACATTAAATAATGATTCATAAGGTCACTTGAAATTGAAATACAGCAAAGGACAACACCATTTGAGAGAAGAGCCAGTGTACAGAATTGGGAAAACATCTTAACAAGCTACACAAGGAATGATGGGTTATTATCTAGAATGTATGTAGAACTAAAAAAAAAAAAAAAACCCTAAACATTATAAAAACAAGCAATCCCATGAAAAAATCAGGGCAAAAAATTAACAGAAAGTTCTCAGAAGAGGAAATGCAAGTGGATGAGAATTGGTTTTCTTTTGTTTTAACGTTCAGCATCTTTAGACTCTAAAGAAATGCAAATCAAAGATATTTTAAATTTTATCTTACTTCGGTCAGAATGACTAAGGTTAAAAAAAATTAATGCTGACAAATGCTGGAATAGATGTGTGAAAAGAAAAAGGGGTACATTTATTCACTGCTGGTAGGAGTGTAAACAAGTAGAGCCAGTTTAGAAATCATTGTGGAGGTTCCTCAAAAAGCTAGAAACACATCTACTACATGACCCAGCTATACCACTGCTGGGTGTAAACCCCAAATACTAAATAAATCCAACTTAAGACACTTAAAGTACATTTACAGACGTGTTACAGAAAACAGCTTTCTAGGCCATGGCTCCTCTCTGTTGACATTGTTAATTTCTGTATTGTTGGAGGCTAATGGCTTCCTCCCAAGATTTCATTTTCAAAGTTTTGTTAGGAGCAAGAAAGTTAGGTCCGAAGAAGTGGAACAATAAATGACTCTCAGAGGTACCCTTAACTTGTTCAGTGTAATTTATCTTTGTCTGCTCCATTTAAATAATACATAGTCATAAATTTCAGTAATTTGGCCTTATACAATCCTTTACAAAAGTGTAGCTCTCTTTTTTTGCTTCCTCTGGGAATTTCACTTCTCTTATACCCTAATTTCCTCATTGAATTCTACAATTTCCCATGAATTATACTTCTTCTTCTTTATGAAGGATTTTTCACCCTATCCATAACCTCAGTCTCTGCCTATTCTCTGAATATCAAGCAATCCTGAACATAAAGGAGACAAAGTCATTCTTCCCTCTGTCTCCTTACTGCTTTCGCAATATTCTATCCCTGTCTTTCTCTCTGTCCTCTTCCCTCTCTTTCCCCCTTCTCTCCCTCCCCACCCCCTTTGGAGGACATTCAGGAAGAAAGCAAACCTTTGTCCATCCCTCTATTTCTTTTTTTTTTTCTTTATCCCCATCTCCAAAATGTACTTGAATTATTTGTCTGCCTTTTTAATTTTCTGTTAACTTCAAATTCTGTGTTTGCTGCACTTCTACCACTCCACTAGAACTTCTTTTGTCCAGTTCACAGTAGCCAGTAGGCTACTAGATCAGACAGGCAGCTGGAACATATGAATGATCTTACTGTATTTCAATTCACTTTAGTATTATTTTATCCTTTTGTGTTAGTAATATTTTTGAAACAAGCATTTGATTCTGAAATATAATAGGGTGAAAATTACAAAATTATAACTTTAAGAAGAAAATATTGATCTTGGGTGAATGTCTTCTGATTCAGGATCTTACACTAAGCTCTAATATTCTTTTTGTTTCACATTTCTGCAAGTCGGGAGGGGTTCTTGATGACAGCAGGAATAACAGTTACACTAGAACCTAGAGAAGCAGTAACAAGTGGCCGTGAGCCATTTGAATCGGAGCTTGGAGCTGAGGTTCAGAGTTAACAAGAGCAGCATAGCATATGCTCCTTATAGCTGAGCCACCTCTGTAGCCCCTGAATATATTATATAATATGTAATATATATATAATATATATACTATATGTATCAACATAAAATCAATTCATAATCTTAAGTTCATTATTCCATGCCTACTTGAAACATAGCTTTTATTTGAGATCAAGTATTTCTATAAGCTGAATTGAGAATAAAGCCCAATTGCCTAAAATTATTAATAATCTTAACTCATAAATAGATGGTGAGAAGTTTGTCTTGTGAATGTCCAAGTAAAGACAAAGAATAAATAAATCAGTAAAAAAAAAATTGTGTTGGCATAGAAATCAGCTTGGGTAAAGTATAGGGAGAAGCACTGCAAAGATGAAATTTCATCTGTTCTTAAATAGTGCTTTTATACTTTAAAAAGAATCAAATACTGATCTCTGATTATCTCTGGACTCACTTGAAAACATACAATATCTCTATTCTCCTTCATAGTTTATTTTCCATTGATAAGTCCATTTTTTGATAAGAAAATTATACCTAAGAAAAATGGAATGTAATAAGTTTCCATTAATTGCTTCAGTGATGGAATATATCATAATACCGAAGAAGAAGAAGAAGAAGAGGAGGAGGAGGAGGAGGAGGAGGAGGAGGAGGAGGAGGAGGAGGAGGAGGAGGTGTTCTCAGGGTCAAGCTTCTCAGAAAGCTTCTCAGATCAGACTTCAATAATGCAGATACTTTTCCAATAAGCAAAAGAGAAAACAATGATAATAGGAGTGGTAAGCAAGCACAACCTGCAGACCCTGGGTTTTCAAGGGAGTTTGGCAATCCAGAACCAGTGTTAATGAAAGCCTAGTTAAGATTTCTCAGATTATAGTTAACAGGGAAACTATTTTATATTTTGGGGGAAATAAAATATTTTGAAGGAATAAGACAGCAGGTTGCTTCCATTATTCCCATGGTGGAACACGCCTGGGGAGGCAGCTCCAGGCACAGATGGAGCTGATGATTTCAAAGATGTCACAAGTTCTATTTGATTCTCCTCTCCTTTTTTTCCCCTCTCCCCTTCCTTATTCCCCTTTATTTCTTAGTTTGTCTGTTTTTCCTCATGGTTAGTGTGATACACAGACGTGCTTACTGCAAAGGTACAAAGATAGACCTTATTAGCCCTAGGATAAGTGAACCTCTCATGACTGGATTCTAATGTCTGCAAGTATTTTTGATAAATCTTTCATAATATCCAAATTTTTTTTACTATATGCGCTTTCCTTTCTGATGCTATGCCTGCTTTCTATACATATTCCTGTTGCATATACATCAGATTAAAGACTCTTTGATATGGATTGGATATGTTGTTTACAATACCAGAGGAAATTATTCTATATTCTACTTTGGGTGCACATGCTCATTTACTCAACCAATTGTATATTCATGGGACCCTAATATGCTGCTTTCATTACTCATCATTCTGCAGTAAGTAAGCTAATACAGAGAAGCCAGTTTTTGTTATATTTTAATTAGTGTTTGTGTTGTTATTTTAAAAGTGGAAGGTCAAAAGTAGAAGATTATATCCACTTTCAAATGCAAGTACACTGACCATTAACTTTACAAGAAAATAATTTCACTTTTTATTTACCTGTTTTTATGTCAGTTTTGTATTATCTTATACTCTCTTATATGGTGAAGCTGTATAATGTCCAAGGTAGTTATATCAGAAGAAAATATCTTTACTTATATTTTTTACAAACTAGGATCTATGCATTCTTGATTTTTCTGTCTGTGTACATTCTTGTCACTATCTTAATCTTAATTTTTTTCATAATGAACATCTGTGTCTAGTTGAAGTAGTACGAAAGGTGTGAGAGATACATGACAGATCCTATAGTTTTACAAATCTCAATAGGTTAGCAGTGCAGATAAGAAGGGAAAAGCCAGAACGAGGATGGCATGCCTTGCTGGCAGCAAGCCTCAGATGGCATGGCCAAGAAAACAAATGAGGGGAACATTTGGATGTAATTAGAGAGCAGGAGGCAGAGAAAAGAAAAGTCTGGGAAATAAGGCACAGATGATGCTTCTGTCCTCTCATGTCCCCAAACCTTTCAGTCTGCATTTCCTGTCTGTTCTGCTGTGACAATACATGTGGACACCCACTGAAATGTACCCAGCCTTGAGATTATTAATAATCTTGAAATTGAAACCAGCTGCACACAAAATATTGTAAACCAAATGCTCAAATCAATTCTTTTGGCTGTATTCATAGCCTATTAAAACATTTATCTCATTAGGTTACACTTTTGTTGCAGTGTCCTTAACTAAACTCCATCTTCAAGGAATAGTTTCACCGGTATTATTGTAAAAGTAGCTTTCTGTGGGGGTAGCTGAAGATTTCTTAAATTACTAATTGATTACACATCTTGATACAGTTGTTTTGCATGTTCACTAAAAACAATTGACAATGGAAGTAGTACTCATTACCTCTAGATGTTTACTCAATAAACATTTAGTGCTAACATCTGAAAGCACAAAAATTACGGCCCTAGGATTTCTATGATCCTAAGGAACCTGCCTTGCCTACCTCCATAAGTATAGAGTGAAATGGGCAAAGAGAAGTTAGAAGGGACCAGATATTTGAACAGTATGAACGTAGCTTTTTGCTACCCTTTTTTTTTTTTTAACAGCATTTTCTCTGGTGATAGCTACTTTCCCAGGATATTCTATGTGGAAATTTCAGAAGAAATGTGGTTAATAAAGAATTGTGAACTGTGGGAAGGACTGTAAGCTTTGTCACAGGTGAAAGCAGTCTTGGCAGGCTTTACCCTTGGACACACCATGGATACTCCCTGAAATTAACCTTGAGATAGACTGGGTGGAGCCACCCTGGGCCTGGAATTCAGGAAGCAGATCTGGGGACTCCACTTGGACTATTGTTTTTCTAACCGACCCTCAATGGGAGAAGGAGACTGCCCTTTGCAGTCTTTTCTTTTTAATTTTAGTTATGATGATGATGATGATGATGATAATGATGATGTGTGTATGTGTGTGTGTGTGTGTACTTGTGTGTGTAGAGGCATGTACCATGGCATGTATATGGAAGTCATAGATCAACTCTGTGGGGTCAATTCTCTCCTTTCTTCACTTTATGTGGGTACCAGGAATTGAAAACAAGTCACCTGGTTGGGTAGCAGACAACCTTAGTCTACTGAACCATCTCCTTGGCCCAGTGTTTTTAGACTTTATCAGGTTGAGCAATACTTTCTTTTTCATTTATGGGAAATAAATCATGTAAGTAGTAAGATTCTTGGCAGTTGTGAGTTTCTTTGATAGTAATTGTACTTTACTGCAGGTTTATGCCTAGAATTCACTTTTACATTGTTTTAAAATTATACATACTTCTTCATTATATGTATATATTTTTGCCAGAAACTTCTATTGGTAACTGAAATAGCTTACAGTCATGGAAATAAAAGCCTCCTTTGCTTCTGGAGCTACAAGTGAGTCTTCTATTTCTGTCCCTCACTTACACCCCACCCTCTGGACTAAGTCTTGCTCTGTACTCAAATAATAAACATGCATATGATGAAAGCACAGGTTAACCCTATTCTCATTGCAAATCTTCCTCATTACAACACCTGTAGATTCAACTCCCAGCCACTATGGCACTGCCTTTGAAGCTCAAGAAACAGAGTTATAAAGTACACACCCACTCTAATTTATGTATTAAAACTATCTGCTACTTATCTCTTTACTTATTTCTTTCACAAATATTTCTCTTGTGTTTACTTTGGGCATTAGACATTATACTAGGCTGTGAGGTTGTTGCAATAAGGAGAAGGAGGAAGCTTACCAGGCTTACATTTCGGCAAGTATTCTGATTTGGAAGAAAATAATCCTGATTGAAGGAACATTCTAGTTACTATGTATATTTTGATGAGGGTTATAATCTATATGGTGGTTGTAGTGGTGGTGAGGTAAAAGAAAATTGTTCTTAAGGCTACCTAGTGGTTTAAGCCTCTACATAGTCTTTTTGTGTTCTGTTTTATAATTGGTTTTATTTACATGTCAGATTAGCTACACATTACTGCATTGAGGGGAAAATGCCCAAATATGAGAGCAAGACTATAAACTATTGAGTCTCAAAGATCTCTGTATATTGAATAACATTGGGAGCTTTTCAAAACCTCTGAGGCATGGACTGGAGCTACTTCTCAGGGGTTAAGAGCAGTTGTTGCTTTTGCAGCGTATCTAGGTTTGATTTTAGAACGCATATCCAGTGGCTGGCTGTTGTTGCTCTTGGTGCCCTTATTGTCCTTCAACAGCATTGCGTGAACTTGATGCACCTGCATTCATTCAGGTGCATACACACATAAAATAAATAAACAAACACATATTTTAAAAACAATAAAATAAAGGCACAAAGATAAGAAAGATTTTTTTTCAAGGTTTCCAAATACAAATAGCCAAAACTTTTTGAATTCAACTTTTATGTAATTACTGATTATTTCATGATTCTTCTTGCTGTAGGTAGTTTGTTGTGTAATAACTTAAATGTATATGTAAAAACTAAAACATTTAAAACAAAACAGAACAAAAAAACCCCCTGATTCTCATCTTTCATATGATACTGATGAAACTGGAACTCTGAGAACCCAGGCATTCTTTTGTTGTTGCTGTTGCTGTTTCTTTCCTTTTAAAATGCCCTGTTTTATTTCAATATGCTCAATTGAGATCCAGTGTTACAAGCATGCTTATTTTTAAATGTGAGTTCTTGGGTGCTATATCTGCTAATCAGTATGTCACATATCTTGTAGCAAGGTGATAACTACTACTGATCTCCATGTCAAGATGCTAAAAGCTCTAGTTTTTTCTGAGTAGTGGTTCATGGTCGCACCAATTCAGAATTGTGAAAACTCATCAGAGCTTCAAGCCCAGGGCAGCTTGAAAACATTCATAGAAAAGACTACAAGCAAATACACTATTCAGTGGTATAAAGATCTCTTTTTACCAAATCCACAGGCTGCATTCTTTTAGGTGCTGAGGGATTGGGGAAAGCGATTCCCTTCAGGAAAGCCTAACTTTCATGAATGAGGCTAGTATTCATTTGGAAATGTGAGGCCACAGCTGTATGGATCATGTAAGGGAAAGCAGATGCCCAGCATTCTGAAGCCATGAACATGTGCTCTTCCACTTCTAGCTTTCAGATCTGTGAGAATCAGTTTTGCTCATTCCTTAACCACTTAATGTGTGATATATCTCACTCCTGTCTCAATACAGAGAATCCAGAGAATACACTCTGAGGGAAACTGTTCTTCTTATTCCTTATGAGACACTTTCAACACATTCCTCACTCATGCTCAGTCAACAATTAAATAGCAGGAGAAAGAAAATGCTAGCATTAGTATTGGTTTATAAAATGTAGCATCTTCATAGCCTAAATTCTTTTTACTTTTATTTTATTTTTTCTCCATTTATTTATTTAATCAAATTACATTACCACCCGAGCTCCCTCCCTCCTCTTCTCCCAGTTTCATTCCCATGCACCAATCCTTCTTCCCAGAGAAGGAAAGACCCCCAAGTGGTACTCATCCATTCTGGCATCACAAATTACAGCAGTACTAAACACATCCTCTCTGGTCAGGGAGTGACAAGGCAGCCCAGCTGGAGGAAAGTTAACCAGCTGCAGGTAATACAGTCAGAGATAGCCCCTACTCTTATTGTTAGGGGCTATCCCACATGACAACAAAGCTGCATATCTGCTACATATGTGTAAGAGGGTCTATGTTCAGTCAGTCCATGCATGCTCTTTGTTTGGTGTCT
Organism: Acomys minous; assembly: GCF_964271855.1. Classification (NCBI taxonomy): domain Eukaryota; kingdom Metazoa; phylum Chordata; class Mammalia; order Rodentia; family Muridae; genus Acomys; species Acomys minous. Next base: position 32,703,578 of record NC_140501.1, on the reverse strand, counting down.
CATTCTCTGTGAGCCCTCATAGGCCCAGGTTAGATTACTCCATAGGTTCTTCTTGTGGTGTCACTGACTCCTCCAGCTCCTTCTGTCCTTCCTCCTAGTCTTCTACAGCACTCCCTGTGCTCCATCCATTGCAGCTATCTCCATCAGTCTCTCAAAAGACAATTATGCTAAACTCCTGTCTGCAAGCATAGCAGAATATCATTATCAAGACAGTGGTCAACCTTCTTCCCTGGGATGAGTCTTAACCTGGGCCAGTACACATTTGCCATTCCTTCAAACTCTGTTCCATCTTTACCTCTACACTTCTTATATACAAGACACATTTTGGGTCTAAGGTATTCTGTGTGTGTTGGTGTCCCTCCCCTCTCCACTGGGAGTCTTACCTGGATACAGGAGGTGCTGACTTCATACTCCTTAAAATTTGTTGCTTGGAGTCTTAGCTAGGGTCATCCCATAGACTCCCAGGAACCTCTCCTGTTCCAAAGATGTCCTCCACTAATTTCTAGTCTCTCTCCCTGTTCTTCCCCTCACTGTTCCCTAATCTCTCCACCCACCTGATCCCCACATGTTATCCTTCCCACCTCCTCTCCCACCCTGTTCCCTCCATCCATCTACTTCAGGTGTTTATTGTATTTTCTGTTCTGAGTGAGGTTCAAGCATCTCCCCTTGGGCTCTCTTGGCCTTCTTTTGGGATCTTTACCAACACTACATCTAATAGATGGCTAGTATCCAAGGTATATAAAGAGCTCAAGAAATTAAAATAACAACAAACTAAATAACCCAATTTAAAAACTGGGTACAGAGCCAAAAAGAGGAATCTTGAATGACCAAGAAGCACTTTTAAGAAAATGCTCAACTTCCTTAGTCATCAGGGAAATGCAAATCACAGTGGCTCTGAGATTCCATCTTACAACCTTCAGAATGACTAAGATCAAGACCTCAAGTGACAGCACACGCTGGCAAAGATGTAGAACAAGGGAATTCTTGTTGGAGTGCAGATTTGTCCAACCACTGTGGAAATATATCTCGGAAAATTGGGAATAAATCTATCTCAAAACCCAGCTACACCACGCCACTTCACAGCAAAGACACTCAGATATGTTCATTGCACCCTTATTTGTAACAGCCAGGAACTGAAAACAACCTAGATGTCCCTCAAATGAAGAATGGATAAAAAAAAAAAAGGTGGTACATTCACACAATGGAATACTACTCAACTATTAAAAACAAGGCAATCGTGGAGTATGCAGCCAAATGGATAGAAGTAGAAAAATATCATCTTGTGAGAGGTAACCCAGACCCAGAAATACACTTAGTATGTACTCACTTATAAGTATATATTAGTGGACATAGTAAAAGTACAGGATAAATTCTTTTTATAAATAAGTATTCTCACCAAAAGTTGTTTGTTCCTCCTAGTGATAACAAACTATGAGACTCTTTCTCTTCTCTCTTCTCTCTCTCTCTCTCTCTCTCTCTCTCTCTCTCTCTCTCTCTCTCTCTTTCTCTCATCCTTCCATACATACCCCTCACTCTATGTGAATGAAAGGGACACTGTTTAGCATTCAAACACTTATCTGCACAGGTAATCATCCAATTTCTTTCCAAAATATGTCATGGACTATCTTAAGGTCTCCCTGCCTCCCTGTCCCAGTTCTTTTTGTATTAAATCTGTAGAGATTTAAATAATGAAGCATACATTTTCTATTGTATTTTATATTTATCTGAAGCAGTATCTCCATTTTTACACTGCATCAGAATTTATGAAAAAAACTTTCAGTTATCAAAAATTACAATGTAAACAAAAAAATATACAATTTTAAGAAAGATTTCTGTTTCTCTAAAATGAATGAAAACTCTTTTTAGTTTTAGCAATTTGGAATGCAGAGTTCGGATATAAATTCAAATGCAATTGACTACATTTGCAGTGTGATGTCATTTAACAGTGTGTACTGTGTTCTGTAATGGATGTGTGAGGTATTGGAAGTGTCATGGAAATGGTTTGCATAAGTCAGTGCAATTTAAAACAATGATTTGAATGACCTTCATTTTCTACTTTACATGTATTATACACAGTGTGAAACACTTAAATTGGAAATAGAAACGTTAAAATGTTTGAATAAAAAGGCTTCTGCGTGAGGCCAAGATGATTGCATTGTTGCTGTTGTTGTTTGGTTAGTTGCTTGGTTTTTTTTTTTTTTTTTGAACATTAGAGATTATAAATCATTTAAAAGGATCCACCAATTAAAAAAGGCCATCTGCTAGAGATATAGGTATTATTTTGCAATAGTGCAAAAAGACACATTTTAACATACTGCTTTCTTTTAATTTCAGCAACCTTTTATACATGCAATCTCTTCATGTCCACCCCTTTTGTCTCAATTACTAATATCAGCCATTGGGTTCATCGCATCATAAATTGTGTCTGAGCAGGACTCTCACATCCAGTGTTATTCATGTCAGTGCCAATCAACTGGCAAATGCATTCACAGAAATGAAATACCTGCAGCTTTCTGTGTGATACTGTAACCTCATTAATTAATGTGAATATGTTTTTCCATCAGTAAGTCTCTCACTTTATTTTCTATTTCTATTTGTGTTACTTATTCTAAGATTTGTTTAATTTCCTTCACTTTGCAAATACATTGGCATGTTTTAATACTCTTATTTTCAAGGGAACACTTAAACACCTTCTGTAATGTTTATTCAAATGGTATATATGTATATATATAACTATATATATTATATATAATGGTATACACACACACACACACACACACACATATATATATATATATATATATATATACATACATATATATATACAGTGACAACTAAACCTGCCCATTTCAGATCCAGTATTTTATTATAAGAACAGAAAAAAAATGACTAGAACAGTTATCTCTGCTATGAAATTTTCTGGGCTCCATGCAGCAGGAAAATCTTTCTCTGTCAATTGTCATGTGATGTAAATTACTTTTGCTTTTTTCATATAATATACCTTACTCACAGGAACCATGACACAGTAGGCACAGACAACTTTTGGTGAATTGTCTGCCTATTGGTTAGGACAATAAATAGGTTCTGAAATATTTTGCTTACTGTGTGGATTAACAGAATGACAACTGAGTATTCTCAAGGGAGGTCAAAGGTGAAAAATACAATAGATCCCTCCTGGTTCTAAAAAAAGAAGTTTTCACATTTTCTGAGACATTACCATTTTCCATTATGTAAATTCATTAGTAAGGTCTTTTAGAGATAGTCTTCAACTGAGCTGATTAATTTCCATATTCCCTAGTATTTTCAGTGGAAATGTTGATGTGCCATGGAACCTTAAAGAACAATTCCCAAGTCAAATGAAGGAAAATGAAGTTCATATCATCCTAGTTCGATTAGACTAATATTCAAAGGTATCATATAAGCCAACTTTAGTCAGCTATTCTTGACACAAATTTGTGTGCTTGGATGCTAAATACATTGAAAAAGGAGATGGGTATGCACTGCAGTGCATTTTGTGGGGAAATGGTCTTTTAAAGGATTAGTTTGAGAAATGAAGCAAATGCAGAATACTTGCCTTTGCTCAATTTGAGCTCATCACTCAATGTAAGTGTTTTAGAAAGAGGCCAAATACAGGTTACAGAAGTTCTTGCACTGAATATTTCAAATGATACTTGTAGAAAAAAATCTATAAAGAAAATAAAAGTGCTTTATTTAAAAGTGGTTTTACATAGTATGTTTAGATGATGTTTTCCCTCCCTAATCTCCCCCCTACTGATTCAGCTCCTCCGTCTCTTAAAAAAAAAAAAAAAAAAAAAAAAACTCTGACAAAAAAAATAACAAAAGAATAATCAAAAGTACCCAAGCAAGTAAGCAAACAAACAAACAAAATAAAAAGTGCAGAAGAATAGGTTAGGTTTTATTTTTAAAATTATGTTTAAATGTGACTTTTATTCTTTATCTAAGTTCAAGTTTACTCACAATAAATGTATTTCTTCTTTATTTTCTGCTTTCTTGTTTGCTCTTTTATTCCTTTGACCATATGTCAACATTTTCATTTTGAAATTAATTACATCCATTATAATTAGCCTGTAACTCCAGTTTTATGAATCTGATATGCAAAAATATTTTAAGTACTATATTTACCCCTATAACTAGTCAATGTTATTATTTATAATTTTCTTCAGGGCTTAGAAAGCTTTGCTTGATTATTTTCACTTGTACTTTAGTCTTTTTCTTCATTTGTGACAGTAAGTTTGCAAAATGCTTAACTTCATATTTTCCTGTGTATTTATTTATAAAGCATCAAAATTTTATTTTTAAAATTTTGAAATCTCCCTTATAAAATAGAGAAATGTATAATTATTAAGTTCATATTAAGTAATTAGATAACATTTTATCTCTGAGAATCTCTGAGAATCTGAATATATTGACTTTGTAGGTATCATAATGATTATCATGCCAATGAAGCTAAAATTGGAGGAGTCGTCTTACAAGAGCACTGAAGGAGGAGCATCTGTTTTAACATTTCTTTGTAATCTTTTTAAATGTTTCTACGGTTTTATTCACTGATACAGTAGCTTTCACTCATCCTCTTCCCTCTCCTATGAAATGTTCTTCTCACCCAGTTCCCGTTCTACTTCCATGACTTCTTTTTCTAATTTTGAATTTGAGTTTCATGATCAAGCGTCAGCGGAACAAGGGCAGCCTATCAAAGGTTAGTAAATGACATCCCCTACCAGGACAACCATTAACGCCCAATAGTCCATTAGATAGGATTGGAATATCATGGGCCTCTCCCACACTTGTGAGGAAATGTCCACAGGTCCCATCTTTTAGAGAACCTGTACAAATAATCACAGCCACTATGAGTTCATTAGTTTGTCTTAATGTCATATCATGAAGGAATATTTTTCCTATACATCCCCCTACTCACTTTCACATTTTATTCCCTCTCCGGTTTCTTAAATGTTTCCTGGTCTTTATATGGGGCAATACATCCATTCCATTCAGAGTAGAGCACTCTACCGTCACTCATTCTTGCTACTTTGACCAGTTATGAGTTTCTGCATTAACTATTCACTACTCACTGCATTAGTTAGCCCCTCTGATGACAGTTACATGTAACACTAATCTATGAATATAGATATGAGTATTTAGATGACAGCTTTACAACTTGATTGCTTAGCAAAACAACAGTGTGTTCGTTTCTAGGATCCATGAGACCTATCTAGTTATGGGTTCTTGGCCAGGTATTTTTTTTTTTTAACAAACCATAGCCTCTATCCTATAGTACTTGCCTAAAACCCAATATAAATGTTTTTAGCTACTCCTGAGGTTTGGATGGAAATGCTCCAGGGTTCATATATTTGACCCTGGGTTCCTGGCTGATGGAATTGTTTGGGAAAAAATGAAAGAATGGACTTGTTGGAAGACGTATGCCACTAGGGACAGGATTTGATGTTTCAAACGCCTGTCTTCTTCTGAGTTTGCTCTCTCTGTTTGTCTACATCATGTCGGTGGATCAGAACGCCTGTTTTCAACTACCGTTCTAGTGCCATGCCTCTCACACTCTTCATTAAGATGATTACAGACTCTAAATCACTTGACCATAAAGCCCAAATAAACTTTTACAAGCTACCTTGGTCATGTTATCTCTTTACATCATTAGAAAAGTAACTAAGGCAGCTACACATAACATTCATACTACTATCACACTAAAAGGCACAATTTGACTGGCAGATTTATTATTGTAGCTCACAGGACTCCAAACTGGATAAGAATGTTCATGATTTCACCCCAGAAACTTTTATCACTATAAATGCTATCCAATATGGAGGACACCTCCGGATCATGTCGAGCTGGATTTCTCCTGTGAAGAAGAAGACTTATCCTGTAAAGAAACAGAGTGTTACCATCAAGTTCTGCTGAACATCCAAATGGCAATAGCCGCTGTTGTTTTAGTATACAAACAAAACAAAACAACAACAACAAATACAAACAAAACAAAACAACAACAACAAAATACTTAAGGAGATAACCCACATTCAGCACTCAGATTTCTTGTTAAAAAGTTGTGGCTTCTTGCAGGAGCATTTTCCAGCCACATGGAGAACCAATTTGTAAACATTTTTTTAAAATATATTTTTAAATTTATATATTAAGTAGTAGATTTCATGGTTTTGAGATACTATCAGTTAAGAGCACGTGCTGTTATTACAGGGGACACTTCCTAGTTTGGATCTCAGAACACATTTCAGACTCTTCAAAACCAGTTATAAGTCTGAATCCATGGTATTCATGGTATTATGACATCTCTGTTGAGAATTTATAGACACATACACACATATAGGCAAACATGCAAATGTATGTACATATCTATGTATGTACATATAAAAATATTAAAAATAAATATTACAAAACTATAATATATATACAATATATAATATATATACAAAAATAATATATATATTTTATATATATATATATTCCTAGATTTGGTTACCTCTTCCAATCTCTTCTTCTCTGCTTTTGATTCTATCTCTGCTTAGACTCTTCTTCAACCATTATTCCTTGCATTCAATTTCTAGACTACAGTATTCTATTACACCTTTTTATCTATCTGGCCTTTACCAGTTCTCAAAATTGAGCATCCTTTTTTAAAAAATGCATAGTTAGGATCTTCAAATAACAGAGGACATGGATAGTTTGTGTTTCTGAACCTGAGTTACTGCACTAAACATATTCTTCAAAAAATATTCCAGATCCACCCATTTCTCCCAAATTTCCTAATTTCATTTTCTTTTGTAACCTTGAAAAAACTTGATCGTGTATATGTACACATTTAAATACTGCGTTCATCAGCTGAAAGACATCCTAACTGGTTCTGTTTCCCCAGGATTGTGAATAGAGACACAATGCATATGGGAAGGCAGGAATATTTTTTATAGTGTATGGAGTCCTTTCTGTATATGCTGAGTTTTCATTAATCTTTTAAGTATTTTTAAATTCAAGATTGCTGTTCTCTCACCTAACATTCTTAACTATTACCTTGGTTACTTTTCTATTATGCCAATAAAACACCATGACCAAGGAAACTTAAACAATATGAGGAGATTAACTTGGGTCTCAGAGCTCCAATGGGTTCCATGAACAGCATGGTGTGAAAAGTCACAGGATACTGAAGGAGTAGCTGAGAGCTTCTCCTGATTCACAACAGGAAGCAGAGAGAGACACAGAGAATGGTGTGGACTTTTAACACCTCAAAGCCCACTTTCGGTGACGTATATAATTCAACAAGACGGCACCTCCAAATCGTCTTGAAAAATTCCAGTAACCTGGAACGAAGTACCCAAACATATGTGCTATTCGGTGCCATGCTCATTCAAACCATCTCATAGTACTTCCTATTCCACATAGGCTCCTGTCCTTATCATAATGCAACATTAATTGAGTCTAACTTCAGAAGCCCTCATAATCTTTCTGTCTTAATGCAGTTTAAAAGACAAAGCTTCTTATGAGAATCAAGGTTATCCCTTAGTTGTAACCCATGTAAAATAAAAAGCAAAATTATGTCATTCTAATATACAATAGCACATAATATATATTGTCATTTCAAAATAGAAGAAAGAGGCAATAGTGAGGAAATATGGGACTAAAGCAAAACTGAAAAGAAGCAGGAAGATTATAGCTCTGTGTCTGGATGTCAAAGGGCTCAAACGGCTCTGTCCTTCTAGATTTGCTGATGACAACACACTTTTCTCTCATGGGCTGGTTCCGCTCCCTATATATAGTTCTCCTTGGAAGATAGTCCAATGACTATTACCTCTAAAATTGTGGGAACTGTAACACAATCCAGGCTTTGCTTTCAGGGCTTTACTTAGTGGCATTTCAGATCTTCTACGAAGGAGTCTTCACTTAAAAGCTTAGGCCTAGTAATTCTCCTTAGCAGGAGAGGAAGTATTCATAACACCTTTAGTCCTGTATCCTTCATTACTCTAAAACCAGAACCAAATTGCTGATGCTACCACATTTGGCCGCCTGCTTAATGTAATGGATTCAAACTTTTTTTATCCCAAGTGTGGTATGTGAAGGTATTTGGCCCAGTCCTTTAGTGAAATTTTTACAATCTTTTATTTTTTGCTGCTCTTTAGGAACAGATGATTTTTTTAGGCCTCTTTTTTTTTCCCAATGTGCAAGATTAACTGGGTAGGTTCTTGCTCTAAGGGCACAGTTCTCTTTATTCCATCTCATTTCAGGCCTATATTTTCTCTTTAAGCAAAAGCCTTGGCTTAAATTTCCTGGTGCTCTTTTTTTTTTCTTGTCAAACTGTACATTTTGTATTTCTTTTTGCCTAGCTTTCTCTTTTTCTTTGAGACCTGCAGAAAAGTGATTGCTCATAACCATGTGACAGCCTCAACATCAGGCTCTCTGGAAATCCACTCTACCAGTGACATTATTCCACACCTCTTTGATTAGCCTCAGGCAGGTGCTTAGGACTAGTGCAAAAAGAAGCCACATTCTTTGCCAAAATATCACAAGAATGCTCTCTAGCCCAGTTGTTAATATTGTTAACCTCTAAAATCTCTTGATCTGGATCAGCATGACCGTCTTCCAACTTCTTACTTAAATGACCCATTAAGCCCTACTTATATCATTTAACTGCTTTCCTACTCCAAAGTCACAAAATGATCCACATGCCTCCAAATCACCTTTTGGTCAGGCCTGTCACAGCAATAGCCCAGTTCTGTCTTAATTGCTCTGCTATCACTTTGACGAAACATGATAGTTAAGGCAAGTTATAAAAGAAAGAGTTTAGTTTAGAGTTCATGTTCAGAGGTTTAGCGTACAGGGAATATAGCTGCTGGCAATCAGGCATGGCACAGTAGCAGTAGCTGAGAGTGTACATCCAGGTCCGTAAGCAGAAAACAAAGACAGAGATACTGGGTATGGCTACTTTGAAGCCTCAAAGCCCAGCTCCACTGACAGGAGTCCTTTAATAAGAGCATCTTACTCCAACACGCATAGATGTACATAGGAATCCTCAAACAGCTCCAACAACTAGGGACCAAGGACTCAAATATATGTGCCTATGCAGGCTATTCTCATTGAAACTTCCACAGATATATAGTTTTTTCACTTCATTTCTCTCTCTCTCTCTCTCTCTCTCTCTCTCTCTCTCTCTCTCTCTCTCTCTCTCTCCCTCTCTCTCTGTGGGTGAATCCTGGGCTTTACACATGCTAGACTACTGTCCTGTCAATGAGGTACATTCCTACTCTGCGAAACTTTTTCTAATATTAAATGTCCCAGTTGCTTCATGTGTAAAATCAGTGGTTTACTATTACTGTTTAAAAATTTAAAGCATATTCCGGGCCATCGTAATAGTTCTAAAAGAAAAAGAGTGTGTGAACTTATTAGAGAGAAAGAAAAATGAAACTTACTGTATGTAAAAGGAGGATAGCTATATTGAAGCATGAAATAAGGTCTTTAATCTAAACTATTGTTAAACTCATGGGCTTTTTATGTAATAAAGAATACTGTTTGTTTAAATTTGAGAGAAGAGTTGGAGAATAACCTGTTATGACCCCTTCATGGCACACGTTTAATTTTAATAATGACAGTAACTAATAGTGTGGAACACTTCATTTGTGCAAAATATTAGTAATGAGTTATATCATTAAATTTCTAAAGTTCTACTTAATATAAAACACATTTATAATTTTCACATAGGAGAATCTCAGGAAGGGAAAGTATATGGAAGGGAAGCCAAGACTGCCTATTATACTATTTGTATCAACTCTGTTTTTGTGAAGCTATGAATAGAAAAATTCCTAATGACGTTAGGTACAGTTAATTTTTCAAGACAAAAACAAGGTAGAGAATAGGATGTGCTACATGACTTACCTTAATGAAAATTAGTGTTGAAGCTCAGGGCCTGTGCTCTTCGCCTATCATTTCCTTGTTCTTGAAGTCATGGTGTCTAGACATTATCCCAAATTACTAAACATGTTATCGTCCTTTTTTATTATTCAGGCAATACTGGGATTTATATTTATCCTGAATATCATCCATTGACAGCCTACTATATTTTTTCAATAAATTTTGGCATGAAGCTTTTGTGTATGTGCATTTTTATCATGGCTGCATGCCAAATACAGTAGCAACTGCCTATAATAAGACATATTTGGTGATGTTACCCTCATAATGAAATATCTACCACATGGACATACAATAATGTGTGCAAAATTAAATAGAATTGACAGACATAAAGATGAAACAAACTGGGCAAATTAGGGCCTTTGTAATTCTGCTGTCATAAAACCCAACATTAGAGATGGACGTCATTGCCCCAAATCTCTCATTGCTGATTTAATGTGAACGTGATCACTTATGCTGTTCCAATCCGTAAAAGAAAACTGCTCAAAAAAATTGCAGAAACAATTTACTTGCTGGTTAACATGTGCAAATTCTTATAGTATCACTAATTTTATCAGTTATATTGTATTTATACCTTACATAAAATCTTATGATATAGCAGGGCAGTGGTGGCACATGCCTTTAATGCCAGCACTTGGGAGGCAGAGGCAGATGAATCGCCATGAGTTCAAGGCCAGCCTGGTCTACAAAGCGAGTCCAGGACAGCCAAGGCTACACAGAGAAAACTTTTCTTGAAAAAAAAACAAAAAACAAAACAAAACAAAAAAACAAAAATCCTATGATGCATGTTTTGTCTACTGTAATATAAGGCTCACTTTTTTAGTTAAATTGTCACTAAAGCTTTTACCCAGTATGTATTTACTTTCCAACAAAGTGTACACATATGATCAAAGTGCTCTTTTAAATATCAAGATTTCTTTGGTTGAAAAATTAAGACCACGCTATCTCACCTCTCCAAATCACTTTCTGATTTCTTTAATTCCATTCACCTCTAAAGCCTGGAGATTTTATAGCTCTACACAAACACATGCTGACTCCGCCTCACATACGGCGTTCTCATTCTCAGATCCCATTTTCTCCTCTGTATCCCTTTGCCTAAGGATTTCTTTTAGATACAGTTAGACATCATCTTTGAGTGTGGCACACAAAACAGAAATCACTTCTATTCTGAGGTGTTCTGGAAGTATCTAGGCTTAAGGAAGGTCCTGTTTCCATGACATCCATGAAATAGGCATTTTTATTAGGCAAAGCAGTTTTAAATTTCATTTTCTTATTGGCCTTCCACAAGATAATACAAGTTAACTCCTTGTTGATTATGCGTAGAAAATATATGTAAAATGAGAAAGTGAATGTTCTTAATTAGCATAATGTTCTTACTTTGTACTCTATTAGGTATCAATGACGTCCATTTACTTTGTGTGATGCCCTTTAAAGGAAGGCAATCCAGGAGCTAGTGAGATGGCTCAGTGTGTAAAAGAGCTTGCTGCCAAGTCTCACACCTGAATTTGGTCCCTAGAACTGACTGTTACAATTTGTCCTCTGACCTTCACACATGGGTACACCATGACCCCATTAAAAATAAAATAAAATAAATATAAAAATATGTATTAAGTTTAAGAGTTTGTTCTAGAAATAATAGTAGTATTTTAAGAACTATTATATATAGTAACATTTGAACATTATTAAAGATTATATTTAAGCACATCCAATTTGAAAATTTACAAAATATTTTCTTTTCCAAAACTAAAATAACTAAGGGAAAAGATGATAGGTAGATCGCTACTGCACAATAATTAGCAATAAATTTAATTATTTTTTGTGCTTTCTTGCACTACTCTCAGCTTTCTTGTCAATATTTATTCACTACATGTATGTGAACACATCATGATAGGCAGAGTAAGTAACTCAGTAATATAGATATTTTGTAACAATAGACTGCTTCACCTTGTGAGTGCAAATACAGCCTAGACTGAAAACAATCACAGACACTTATGTTTCATGTCTCCATGAATTGAGACTGCTCCATGGCGCTGAAGAATATTCCCTTTTTACTGCCACACTTTGATTACATTTTCTCTTGTCTACCAAAGGTCAATATTTTGAAGCTTGTCTTCAAGGAGAATTGCTTGCTTTGTCCATTTATAGTTGTCAATTTATGTATTTTCCAGAAGTGCAAAATTAGAATCTTTGTGAGACTTCTCACAGCAATCATGTCAACTTTATACACTATCCTTAATGCTTCTTTTACTGATGTTATTTCATAGTACAATCAAACCTGCTGTTTTCTAAAACACTGGTCCAGCATCCAGTTCTTCAGGATGTTTTTAAAAAGCTCTCTCTCTCTCTCTCTCTCTCTCTCTCTCTCTCTCTCTCTCTCTCTCTCTCTCTCTCTCTCTGTGTGTGTGTGTGTGTCTGTGTGTCTGTGTTTGTGTGTGTGTGTTAGTTTTGAACTCTTATTGATAAAAGTGTATTTGCCAAAAAATCAATAGCTTTAAAAATTTTATAATCAAGAACCAAATAATGCAAAAAATAATTTAAGTTATTCCAGACCCTAGCTGAAATCATTATATTGGTTTTATATTTCCCAGTTCAAATTAATGAATGCTTTCCTCCATAGTGTAGGATGTATTTGGCAGGACAGACACCAGAGCCCTTCCTTCATCATCAAATTGGAGTAAGAGAGCTCACTGGTTCTCAAACTGTTAAATGGATATTAGGGCTTTTAATGAATGGAACAGTTATCTTTGTGCCAGCTTAACTAACAACATTGACATGATTAGCATACATTTTGGCAACTCTTCTAGCACAAGGTCTTTGGAAAAAGAAGCTTTTATGTTTAAGCTTAATTTACTTTAGCTCTTCTGTTTTACCTTATTTCTGTTTTTAATATGAGCAAAATGAAGTGTAAAGGAAATCCTACAACAGAATTGTTTATAAATATATAATTTTATTAAGGTAATTGATATTTCTCATGCAGGGAATGAAGTTCAATAGCCAGCCCCCAACACATGAACCATGTTCAATTTTTGAAATGAATAGAATGTTTATTTTTGGCTTTATAGTGATGGTAGAAGTCATGGAACTTGTGGAGACTTACTTCTTAATAATGTTGCTACATGTATTTTACATACTTTCTCTTTTCACAAAAGAAACTAAGTAAAACACGACTGGAACAGGATGTGCTCCTCCTTTGTTATTTAAGAGTTGTGAATGAATAGTTTATGGGCTTAAATTGCCTTTAAGTCTTTTAGTCCAAGTGTCTATCATACAAAAGAAACTTTCATAAAAATATATTGTTTTTTTCTCAAACTCTCCTGCCTTATATATTTATTTATCCAGATCACCAAATTGAAGAACACAAGAATAAATAATTAATATAAATCTAATAAGTCCTGTGTTTGTGTTTATGAATTTGCATGTGTATGTGTGTGTGTGTGTGTGTGTGTGTGTGTGTGTGTGTGTGTGTGTGTGTGTGATTTTACCTTAGAAAAACATTGCAAATTAGTGAAACCCAGCAAGCAAGGGGTTTCCTAGAATGTACGGTAAAAGCTATGCTGATGTTAAATCTATAATTAATTAATATGAGTATAACATGCATGGTTGCAAATTTCCATAAAAACTTATACAAGCAGATTCTCTTCTATATATGTCTAGAGTTATACACACCCTTAATAATTTACCCAATATTTAATTAGATCATAGATTAGTTTAATATAAACTTAAGCATAGCAGAATACCACAATTTCTCACATTTATTCCTAAAAACAAACAGACACCAATAGCAGGCACTTCTGTGAAAGAAACAAGCCCATGTTCAAATATAAAATGGTAAAAATAATCAAGAAATTATGAAAATATATACTTTTAATTTGCAGACATATAAACAATTTTGGTATGGAACAGAAACACGATGACCATAAGTAAAGTGACCCATTTTAAAGATAATACATTTCTTGTTTACACAGATTGCTTTGCTATAGCTCTTACATAAAATAAAATTCCTGTATCATGCAAAAAAGAAAAGCTATAAGTCACTGACAAATCAGTTTTCTTCATTGTGAAAGAGCCAGTAAAAACTAAAATATCAAAGGATTATGCTGATGGGCTTACAAATGAAATTTTTTTTATGTATTCCAGAATCAAAGAAAGAAACCCGAGCAGTAGCCAATGGTCCTAAGCAACTGCAAGAAGCCTAACTGTCACATAGAATGTCCAACCAAAACAACCAATCATGTACACTAGCTTTCAGAGGAATGCAACAACTTTTATTTTTCTCATGTGGTACATGAACATAAACATATGCAACCTAATATATAACCTAACGACAAACTGCTGCTGACATGTTGAGAATGCACTAAGACATTGTAAACACCAAGCAAGCATGTTAAGATTGAGACATGTTGTGTGTCTTGCTCTTTTACTGAGTGCAATGTTTAGTTACATTTAATGTAAGGAATACACAAACAATGCTCACCCTCTGTAATTCCAATAAATGCAGTGGTAAAACAAACAGAGAGCAGGTGGAGTTACACAAAGTATTGCACTCTTCAGAAGGTCAAATTTTTTACACTTGGCAATGATTTGCTGCTTGCCCCAAATGAATTGCACTTCTTTTTAAATGCCTTCTCTTTTAAACTATAATTGATGTCCCTATGAGGTAATACATTTTCTGTTTACAAGTGGATTTCTTTTCTTTCTTGCCATATATTTAAGTAGGGAAATTCAATTTACTCTAATTTTACATTTAATGTTAAAAACAATATATTTAAAATATACTCTCTCATTAATTTCATGTACAACAACTATCATGTACAATACCACAGTTCCCTGCAAGGGGAAGCTAGTGCCCTCTTGTGGTGAAAAGACATTTTAGAACAACAAAAATGTACTTTTCTTACCTTAGTCTCAATTTTTGTCAGTCATATGCTTGGTGTATGAGAGCTGCCAATTGTCTCCAGTGATATATATATATACATATATATATATATATGTATATATATATATATATACACACATATGTATACATATATATGTATATATATGCTGTTAGTGCTAATTTTCATTTAAAAATTCTGTACACATTTTATAACCTCTGAATTTGAATTAAAAACCTGTAAACAGCTATTTACAACATATTACAAGTTATAAATTAGTTGCCCTTCAGTGGAACTGCATCAGCACACCATTGTTTGTGTGACAAAGACTACTCGGTTAAAATGTCACTTCATGTTATTCCACAAGGAAGCATCAAATATTAGAAATATCCACTGGCTTTCTCTCTCTCATACACAAGTCAATTTTTCCTTTCAGTGGAATTTGTACTTCCAAATTCTCATCTTCCCGGTGATGTTTTTTACCTTTTCGTAAGCACATGTATATCCCCATTCCGGTTACTAGTGTGATAGAACCCAAGCTTATGACAGACAGAGCCACCAAGGTGGGCATACAGGACATAGACTCTACCTTCCTATGAGTTGGCTCTATTGAGATCTGTGGTTCCTTCTCTTCTATGTTAATTTCTGGTTCTTTTCTTAAAAGGCTCTCAATGTAGCTCTCGTTACTTACAGTGTCATTAACAAATAAGTTCACCATGACAGTGGAGTGGAGAGGCTCAGGGTAGCCATGATCACTCACTTTCACAAGCAGGCGATGCAAACCGTAATCCGTTTGTAGCAAGGCTTCTTCCAGAGTTATGTTGCCAGTTTTCGGGTCGATCTTGAAGGACTCGGGCCTGGGACCTCTTCTCCCTATGATACTATAAGCTATGACAGCATTCATGCCTGTGTCTTTGTCAACGGCATAGACCTCTGTTACTGGTGAGCCAGGGAGAGTGGAAGGCAGGACCAACAAATAAGACATATTAGATTGAGGAAATAAAACAAGAGGGGGGTTGTCGTTAATATCTAGAAGGAGAACTGTGATCTTTGTGGTAGAAGAAAGGGCGGGCTCACCCCCGTCAACGGCTTCCACCCACAGTGTGTAAGAGCTTTGCTGTTCTCTGTCTAAAGAGACTTTAGCTCTCAACATGCCCTTGCCTGTGTCTATGACAAAAATGTCACTCTGGTTCATTACCGAGAGGGCTACCCATCCATTCCTTCCAGCATCGGCGTCTGTCACACTAATGACTCCGATTTCACCATATCCTGGAAAGTTTTCTGGCACAAAAAAGCTGAAATCCTTGTTGATGAACCTAGGACTGTTGTCATTTTTATCCAACACAGTGAGAGCCACTGTAGCCACTGATTCTCTAGGCGGCTGCCCACAGTCCACGGCTCGGACAGTGTACCTATACTTTTCTTTCTCTTCTCTGTCCAGCTGAGTAGAAACTGTCAGAATCCCCGTGTCACTGTCCAAGGAAAAATATGATGGGGCGTCTGGTCCCAAGAAGTAGGAAACTTGGCCCCTCTCTCCACTGTCAGCGTCTGTAGCATAGAGCTTCGTCAGAAAGGCATTAGGTGCGTTGTTTTCCTCAATGGTCAGCTCTATCAAGGGGTGAAGGAAAACGGGAGCATTGTCATTGTCATCTAAAAGTTGTACTTTAATGATTCTCTTGACGTGAAAACCCTCTGTGTTCCAGGCCACCACAGCTATTTCATAGAACTGCTGCAGCTCGTAGTCCAAAGGTTTTGTGGTCTCCAACAAATATTCATTGTTGTACGGCTTGTAGGGTGCTAGCCTGAATGGACCTTCACCATCCAAGTAGCAGTTAACCTTGTATTTACCTTCTGGATCTCTTATGGTGAAAAATGCAATTGGAGTGTTAGCAGGCTCCAATTCTTTCAGATACACAACACCATCCATCTCATTTGCGATATAACGTGGGACAATTTCGGGGGGTCTGAAAACAAGTTTGATAATGGACACAAGAGCAGTGATCACTGCAGGGATACAGCCGGGTCCATTAGCAAGGATGGTGAGCTTATGTGTCTGTAGAACATTCCCACCAATCGTACTTGAAAGTTTAATGACTCCGGTAGTTTCATCCAAGTGGAATAAATCCTTGGATTCTTGTGGAACTTTCTGGCTGTAACTGTAAGTGATCTGTGCATTTGTCCCCAAGTCTCTGTCCACAGCCTGAACAGCTGCAATGGGGGTACCCACTGTAGCATTTCCATAAACAGTGACATTAATTTGTGAGTCTATAAAGAGAGGACAATTGTCATTAATGTCACTTATGCCAATAGTGAGAGTGGCACTGCCCAGCAGTGGTGGAGACCCACCATCCTCAGCTATGATGATGCTCACATACTGGTCCTGCGTTTCTCTGTCCAAAGCACCCATGACAATCAAGTAGGGTGTGCGCTCCCCGTTCTCATTCTCCTCCACATCCAAGGTGAACATGCCATGGTAGTCCAGTAAGCGATAGGTTTGTACCCCATTAATGCCTACATCTGGGTCCACGGCAGGGTGCTCTATCGCCAATCGGGTGTTTACAGGTGAATTTTCTGGGACCCAAACAGAGATTTCAGACATTGGGAACTGCGGAGCATTGTCATTGATATCCCTGATGGCGATTTTCACCTTCACAAACCGAAAGTACTCCTGAGGCAGGACCAGCACATCCAGAAGCAAAAGGCAAGAGTCAGAGGAAGGCGAAGAGGCAATGGAACTGCTGCCACTCCAGGCAGACCCTCCGCCCCCATCGAGGCACAATGCTTCTCTGTCAATCTCCTGTGCAGAAGTGTGCAGCTCCCCGGAACGGTTGTCTAGGGTCACATACTGGCCACTCAGTCCTCCAGAGGCCAAGCTGAAAGAGAGAGGGGGGCTCCCCTCAGGGGCAGTGTGCTCTGGGTGCAGGAACTGCTGACTCTGCCTCCCAGAGGCCCGGGGCAGCAACCTTAGGTCCTCAGCCAGGCTGCCTATAAGCACCCCCGCGGGCAGTCCCTCGTTTAGGCTGTACAGAAGCTCCGTAGCACGGCTGTAACTCGCAAGGCAGTTGAAGGGTCCAACGAAGAGGAAAAGCAGAAAAACGTGCTGGAGTGAAAGGGAGGGGGAAATGGTGATTACACACTCCAGGGAGCAGAGGTGGCAGTTAGAAGTAGTGACCCCCTGCCAGGGACAAAGCTAACTCTCACTCTTACATTCACAAACAAAACCCCTCATCTGAAAGGAAGGAAGCTGAAACTTGCTGCCACCGCCAGAGAGGAAGGTCTGTGGAGCAAATCTGTCTCTGAAACTTATTCCTTTCTCTTCATCTTCTATTCTCCCCACTCCCCACCTCTTCTAGTCATCACCAGCCTCCTCTAGTTAACATGTAGAGTCCCAGACCTTAAGGGATTGGATCCCTGGAAACACAGAACAGAGTTAGACTTAAACTCAAAGGGCTGTGCAACGCGACAGGAAACCTTAGGTTATGGGGAAGAAAGGGAGGGGGGATCGTGGCGGAAAGCATAGAGCTGTGCATGATTTACTTCTCATTGAAATGATTCTGCCATTAACGTCCCAGAACAGCTAAGGTATTACCTCCGTTTTCTATGTTGCCAATATAAGCAACACCATCAACAGTAATAACAATAACAATAATTTGGAAAATTGAGCCATACTCTCTACCTGGTACCCCCCTTAAATTGGGGAGGAAATTTTTCATTTTATTGCTACAGAAAAATTAAATGATCTCGGTCTCTACCTCTTATCACACGCTCTACCTCCCTCCAAGTCTACAAGCGAGCAAAGTAAACGCGGAAAATCATTATGCAAAAGCATTTGTCAGTTGCAGTAGACAATTTCAAGCAGACATTGGCCACAGGAATCAATTTTTACGGCCTCGCATATAAAGCCATGGAGCACACCCGTGGCCCTCCACCCCATGAAACATTTCCAATTCAGAAACTTCCTCTCTCGACCTCAGGGACCAAGCTATTTGCTAAAATATCGTAGGCGCTGTATCCCAAACTCCTTTCCCTCCCCCTATCCTCTCGTGAAGTTTGCATTATGGGAAAACGTTTGAAAACATCTTTAAGGGGTAGGAACAGCTGGAGAGTAATGCAACTTCTGGGGGACTTAAGGTTCCCGCATCCTTACCGGCAAATTCCCGTGGCTTGTGCTGCTCATGGGACGATGTAGATGCCCCATATCCAGGCACGGGTGCCAGGTCGCCAGGCGCAAGCTCACTGCCTGGACCAGCGAGCTGCGCGCGATCCCTTGGCCGCGCATTCCCTAGGAGGCTGCAGTCTGAGCGCTCCAGAAGGGAGGGTGGCAGAGGACACTCCCTCTCCGTTCATGCAAATCACTAGGGAACTTCAGCCAATAGTCACTGGTCTGTCAATTAAGGACAGAAACTCGGAAGGACTAAAAAGCCCAGGGCCAGAAGGGGACATTTCCAGCGTCCACTCCCGGGACGTGATACGTCCCTAGCCCACCAAAGTAGTCGGAATGAGGACTGGCGCTTCAAGGCTGCAAGGAGATGCCACCAAGTCGGCAACCAGAGCTCGCGACAACCAGCCTTTCTCCTTATTGCACCAGTTAAATCCCAAGCCTACAGGTTGTCAGCAAAAGAGGGAGAATTAAAATAAATAAACAAATCCACTGTGGTATCTGAAGACACAGACCTTATTCCCACAAAACCCTCCTTTGCCAACCGATTTCCTCCCAGTCATGTGGATCCAGCAGTTCTTTGTACAGAGCAAGAAAATCCACTCTTCTCAAACAAGGGCAGTCTCAACTTTGTGCCCAGATGAGAGCCAGAGAAGCAAAGCTGTGAAATCCGGGAAGGTTCCTTCTGTCTTCATTTTAATCTTTGCTGTTGGTGATGGCAAAGCTGATAGTCTCCAGGGCGCAAGTGTCTCTGGCTGTTTGCCTGGAGGTTTGATTTTAAAGGTACTGGCAGTTTTGAGCTGGAAAAACTAGAGGAAGGTTTGGGACGAGTGTGTATGCTTGTGTGTGTGCTTGTGCGTTAGTGTGTGTTTCCTCTCTCTCTCTCTCTCTCTCTCTCTCTCTCTCTCTCTCTCTCTCTCTCTCTCTCTCTCTCTCTGTGTGTGTGTGTGTGTGTGTGTGTGTGTGTGTGTTGCAAGCAGTAACAACTATTTTTCTGGAAAGGGAATATTTAAAGGAGAGAGGTTAGCCAGGGAAGCTTAAACAAAATAGTTGTTACTCTCAAAGGATTGTTTTCTCTCCTCACTCTGCTCTCCTAAATTCCTACTGGGAAGTGTCCCTTTAGAAGCAGATTCTGGAGCAGGATGCGAAATGCTTTGCTATCTTTTCTGACTCTGATCCTCAACCCTTGGTTACATGTAATCTGTCATGTTATCAGCTGGTGGGAAAGTCCAGAGCATTCAGTCTGTGAAACTGCCTGACAAGCAGGCTGCTACATAAGTGATGGCCAAGGTCATGCACCCGCTCTTCAAGCCTGTATGCTCTTCACTAGGCTTCCAAATTTCCTCCTTACTGCCCTAAACCTAGTCTTGTCAGTTGATTGACCAGTGACTGAGCCTAGACTAGAAAAATCTCTTGTTCTGGCATGAGAAATAGGAATTCTCAGTGCTTTCCAAAGGAAAGCTAATTCAATTTCCTTCTATTTTGTACTAACCAAAATAGAAATTGTTAGGCTAAGCTAATTGTTCAGCTTATGGCTGTATTTTTCCCCCTCAATTTGATTAATTCTAGATCAAGAGTCCTGAACATTGACAAAGTATTACATCAGAACACCTGGTAGGTAACAGCTTGTTATTGTACAAGTTGTGCTGTACATGGAATCAGACAAAACACTCTATACTAAAAATCTGACACATAGTATGAACATAGCTCTTTACAGCACAAGGGAATGTAGATGAAGTAACAAGCCCGTATGTACAAATCCAGGCATGGTCTTCTAGGTGGAAGACTTCTGGTAAACAAACCACATCTAAGGAGACACGCTTGCCACCTCTTCCTTACTCCTCTATCTGCCAGTTCTGCTCTACAGCTGAACTTTTACCCTCACTAGCAAATATTTACCTTGGAGTCTGTAGGTAAGACATTACTGGATTCTAAAATCAGTAACACATTCCACCTACATAGTGTTTATGTCTTAAGGCACTACCCTTATCCTCTAGAAGTCAGGAGCACATTCCTAGAGTTAGACTATCTTTCAATGGTCATAAAACCCACAATATGCAACAATTCTGTCACTACACAGATAGTAAACGCACTAGACTTTACACCCACATGCTCACAAACCTCATAACCTTAACTGCTTAAGGTCTCTGACTCTGTCTCTCTGTGTGCCTCTGTCTATGTCTCTCTCTCTCTCTCTCTCTCTCTCTCTCTCTCTCTCTCTCTCTCAGGTGTGTGTGGGGGGGTGTATTTCTAATATTTTCTTTTTCTTCATAACATTGCAATGGAACTGCCTTTTTAAAGAAAAACTAACTGGAGAACATCTTCTCTCCATGATTATTTTCACAAACGTATTTCCTTCTCTTTGGTGTTCTTTATTACAAAGCTACATTTTAAAGGTGTCCCTACTGTCCCATCAGAGCAGACTCTTTTCTTTTCACCATATTATCCAGCTGTCTCTATAGAAAACTACATGACTACTGTTCCACATCTTTGTTAAATTGAATAGAAATTAAATCTCCTTATTAGACTGTAATTTGTCTAGAGTGTTTCTAAAAAGAATGGTTATAAGAACTATAGCAGAAGCAATTCAACTGAGCTGAAAGACAGGAATTGAACAGGTTCAGAATGTACTATTTGAAGGGACATTATGAAGCATTTTGTTTTGTTTTGTTTTAAGTTATACTGGTTGTTGAGTCACTGAATGGTTATTTTCACAAAAACTTGGAAGCTTGGCACATCACTAGGTCACATCTTACATGGCACAAGCACACTGTTAAATGAACTACTTGTTATCATCTTTCCTCTTTGAGGATCTAAACAGAAGTTTCATACAGCGTTTTTTTTTTTTAATTGGGATGAAAAAACCAGAGACAAAAACCAAATGAGCTTCTTTGGTTATTTGCACAATTTTCCTGAGCATTCAAAAGCATCCCCAGACCCTGGTTTCTTCTGGAGATAGCCTTCTGACCTACCATCTGCTGCAACAGATTTCTTGTTAAAGATGATTTAGAGAGCTTCCATGCTAATAGTCCCTTGAAAATAATACTCATGAGCGTCTCAGATGTCTCAGTTGCTCTGGGCCTGCTTCCCAGGTGCTTTGTAAAAATTGATCTAGAAGAATAGCTAGATTATATGCCTTCCAAGCCTATTTCTGCTGTAGACAAAGAATACAGCATGAATAATAGCTGGTGTTTTCCAAAGAGCTGGGGATTTGGATTCTACTCTCTGGTTTGTTGCTTATTTCCTGTATGACTTTAGGCAAATGTCATACTTCTGCCTCAGTTTCCTGCTGAACATGCCCGCATACCACAAGCAGATAGATGCATAAACTTGTTTCCCTGATTATTGTTATTAACACATGCTGCATGATAATACACAGATTAGTTTGACTATTATTTACTATGTTATATAACTAAACGGTAGTGATGCTTTTAGTTGCTGGAAGCATTCTTTCTCTAATGATTTTCCTTGTTATAATGCAGTAAACATGTTTCTATGTGTCTTTCAAGAGATCAGTTTCAAGCATTGTACTTTAATAAACAGACTCTAAAATATTTAAATTCTTAAGATACTATATAGGTTATTATTTCATATATCTATAATTAATTTTCATCATACCTTTTAAAGCATTTTAATAAAAGCATGCTATTCTCGAATATTCTAATATATTAATATATTGCTATTTATATATCTAATGTTTTTTGAAGCACTAATGTTCAATCTAGTTCAAAGTTGTAAAATAATGTATTACTTTACTTTAAGACTGTTTATAGCATTAATAGCTCATTAAAACTGTATGATTATTTGAAAAGTAGGTTATGTATGAATGTATATAGCATTAGTATATAGTATAATACATATGATAAGCAATAAAAATCATATTTGATTGATTAATCAATGTTAATGATGACTGCTTTTAAAAGAACTAACAATATTGGAGAAATGTTGAAATGATCATTTATTAGCATTTATGCTCTGAACAAGCAATCAAGTAACTTAATGGCTGTTTCCTCATCGTAGTTTTCATATACAATTATTATTAAAACTTTACAAAATTATATGTTATCAATGTGATTATTGGACTTTGATCTGGGACCTAGAATATACATCGTTTATTTTCTTTCTTCTTTCATACCCTTCTCTCATGAATGGATTAATTAACTAGTCAACCAATCCATCAATCAATCAATTAATTAATAAAGCAATTTACCCACTTATCATATAAATGTTCTTAATTAAACCAACAAGCTGATAACCACAGAAACATTGTTAAGACATAAATTCGTGATATTTCTTATTTTAATAAACTTCTTTAACTTATTACTACTGTCCATATACATACACTCATTTTACCTATGATTGAATAGCTTAGCATTCTCAATTTGTAGACTTAAAATATATTGTATTTATAATTGTATATATACTTGAAAACATAAATAATCTTCTTTTAATATGTGAGTGTGATGCTTATGTGGAGGGGACACATGTGTCATGGATCAAATATGAAAGCTAGAGTTCAACTTTGTGGAGTCATTTTGGGCAAGAAAGTAATTTGCTTGTAATGTGAGGCAATTGAATTATAGGCTAAGCCATATCAACAGCCCTTTAAGTAACCTTACATACCACAGGATCAGATAGCTCATTTTTTTAACATATTAACTGAAAACAAGAGAGACAAATTCATGGTTTCAAAATAGTCTCATTTCTTTACAAAAGAAACATAATATTTTGATATCAAAGATTTTTTGATATTAGAAGATAATTTAAGTAAATAACACTCTTTCTTACACTCCAATATTATCAAATCCTGATTTCCAGCATTTCAGCAAGCATTGATTCCTTTTTTTGCAGATTGCTAATTTTCAAATTTGCAATATTTGAAAGAAGCTATTCATTTTAGTAAAGGATAAGTATGTTAGGAAAACTGAAATATGCTGTTTTATTTTTTACATGCAATTTAGAAATTAAATTATGAGGTCAGTAGGGAATCAGTTTACTGGTTGTTTGTTAAAAAGCTAGACCTTTAACATAATAAGTAAATGACATTTACATGTTTTTAAATTATGATTTATTCACATTATGGCCTGATTGTAATCTCTTCGATTTTATCTTACTGTTCCCACTTACTCTTTCTTTCTCTTCTGCCTTATCCCCTTCACCTAGACCTCTGAGAGGCTGTGTCCTCCTTCCCTTCCTCTGTGTTCTTACAGGGCCTCACCTCAAAGGGGCAGCAGTGATCAAATCTCAGGCACCAGACTTCCTGTCAGAGGCAGTGGCCCACTCTCCTGACCCCTTTCCTACTTGGAGAATGAGCTGTCCATTGGCTACACCTGAACAGGGAATCTAGATTCTCTGCTTGCAATGTCCTTGGCTGGTGCACCAGTTTCTGCAGCTCCCCTGGGTCCAGATCTGTCAGCCTTGATGGTCTCCTTGTGGAACTCCTGATCCCCCGACCTTCCATCCTTCAACTCTTCCATACAACTTGAGTGCTTCACCAGAGTCCAGCTGCATGTCTTATATCAAAAACCTTGCAGATAATCTAAAATATTACAATGACTAATTTTATTCTAAAGCACGTACTGATATTGTGCATAATGTTTACATGGGACTTTTGTGAATATTATTCTTAGCTGATTAGTAACCTTAATATCTAGAAAATTTTGTGTAAATAGATTTCACATATCTTTGGCTCTATATCAAAGAAGGAAGGGAATAGGGCCAAATAGCCCTTTTCTTTTTAGAACGTGATATCATTTAACAAAGATAAGTATAGCCAGGTGAAGTCACTAGAAAAGCCCAGGCTTAATTATAGCTAACATTTTCAACTTTCTCTCCTTACACTCAAAATAAATTTTAAAAGCCATTTTCAACTCATTTGAATTTCACATTCTTCTTTCTCACTTCTGGCAGAGGTGATAATGAGCAGAAAAAGCATCAGAAGAAAGGTGGTCCAGATGAGGAAGAGAAAAAATGAAGGGCATGGAAAATCCATAAAGTGGATCAGCAACTGTTGACTGATGAGCTGTTTGCTAAATTCAGTTTCTTGGTGATGCATGTGCCTTACTCTTTAGAGTCAGTACCTTGGAGGCTTGAAAGGAGAAAAAAGGCATAAAGCAATCATAAACCCTATAAGTTAGCATAGAAATTAGGTCACAACCATTACAAATCTCTTGGAGGACAGAAAGAATCCACTTTAGCATATAGATCCTATATTCTCTGATATTAATTCTTCATTCTCACAAAAGGAAATGTCTCATGTATGAAAGACTAAGGAAAATTTATGTTAAAGTAAGATTTTTACAGAACTTTTCATCTGGCTTTATAAAATATCTTTTATATTTCTATGTGTAAATCTGAGGTGGGTTGCTAAACACTGCAAAGCCTTTCTGACCTGTGTGGATGGTACATAAAAGCACCAAGAGAGTATTGTAGGGTCAATGGCAAGTGTTTCCCATGAACTTATATGGCTTTTT
This sequence comes from Acomys minous, assembly GCF_964271855.1. NCBI lineage: Eukaryota > Metazoa > Chordata > Mammalia > Rodentia > Muridae > Acomys > Acomys minous. Next base: position 32,678,139 of record NC_140501.1, on the reverse strand, counting down.
TGTTTGGTTGTTTGTTTGATTGGTTGGTGTTTTTGTTTTTAAATGCAGGAATGGCTATCTTTATAAGGCAGCACTTTTGAGTTATTATTTCTGTAGAGTTACAGACTTTTGTCTAATTCTATTTACCACTAAGTTGTATGTGTTGTATACCTTAGCTTTTTTCATGAATATTGGGCATCATCTCTGATCATCATTAGGTGTTAAAAAAATGACTTTATTGAAGGTGTTCAGATGTTAAGTAGGCTGCTTGAGTTCAAACAACAAGGCTATGCTGGGATGGAGTAAAGAATACTTGAGAGCAGTTGCTATAGTGAACATAAGGAATTATTTATTCACTTTACAGGCATTCCTTTTTGTAGCAAAATTTTCCTCTGTTTACATATATATATATATATATATATATATATATATATATATATATATATATTGGTTATGGTGCTGGCACTACTTAGAAAAAGTAATTAGAATCGTATAGGAACAAAGTCATTTAAAAAATATAAAACTTTATCTTTTTTATGTTTCTTTTTTAACATATACATTTATATTAGTACATATGAATAACATGAACTACATACAGCAGAAAGAACCATGAGACAATAAGGAATTATATAAAGGTTACATTCATAGTGATTTGGCTATTTGTATATGGTAAACTTGAAGTAAACATCTTTCTTGTTGGGTCTAAATTTCTGAATCAAGACCAATATCTACCATACCTCATCTCTACTAACTTAAAATATCTATGTTGATCTAAAAACATCTTAACCCCTAACCAACTAAGCTTAATTTTAAGACTAAACTATCTGGTCTTCAACCCCATCTGAGACTTGAGAAGGAATAAAACTAAAATACCTGATTGAATCGGAAGAGCAGGTTAGCAGCTTCCAAATTGAAAAAAAATGACTGACTGAAAAAATGTACTGCCTGAACAGTCCCTCAACACTCTCTGTAACATTGGAGCATCATCTTCAGCCTTCTAGCCAATATCTCTGACAGACACATTTGCAAGGCAGGAACTATTGAGGACTTGCTTACCCTGTCTTGGCAGGGTTTGGCCATTGACTCTGCCTGCATCTAAGCTTGCCCATTTTTAGGCAAAATTCTGTCTGTGTCTTGTTTGCCACATTTGACGCCAACTCCATAAGGAGGATCTTTGATGCTCATCATCTTCTTTGAGGCAGGCTGGGTGTTGTTAGGAGTTAACTTGTCTTGTTGTCAAAGAATCTTTATCTTTTAACTAAAAGTTTTCCCACAATATATTTTGATCATTTCCCCCTACTCCTCGCTGATCCTCCCCACCTCCATCTTAACCCAACTATATGTTTACTCTCAAAAAAAAAAAAACAAAGAAACATAAAAAACAAGAAACCACGCCTGGTGAGGTGGGGCAAGCATGCCTGTCCTTCCAGCACTCAGGGAGGCAGAGGCAGGAAGACTGCTCTGAGTTGGAAGGCAGGATGGATTACAAAGCAAGTCCAGAACAGCCAAGGCTACACAGAAACCATCTCTCAAAAAACAAAAAAACAAACACAAACAAACAAACAAAAACAAAAAAAAAACAAACCAACTAATTAATTAATTAATTATTAAACAAAGCCAAACATTCATTAAATACACAATCATACACAAAACCTGAAAAAAAAAACCAGAAAAACAAAAACAGAACAAGCAAAAGACAAATATGACAGACAGTACCATAAGAAAGCAAAACAAAACGAAAAGTTGAAAAAAATAGTCATTTTTTGTTGGCCAACTCTTCTGGGCACAGGGACTGTACTAGAGAGTGTGTGATATAGCCAGTGACAAAGGGTACTAGATTTCTAGAAAAAAGAAGAAAAAAACTATGAATTTTAATAAGGATGTACATACATTATATCCATAAAAGAATATTGTCTTTCCAAATTATTTGGACTATCCAGAACTAACATGATCTTTTGCTAGAATCATATTTTATTAAAATAGTTTGTGAAAAAAGTGTTTATATTGACAATAATCCTGTATCACATAATCCTAAAATTTTTAACTCTAGACAATATTTAAATCAGGGAAATGGTTGTTGTTAACTTTTTTAGGATGCATTAACAATAATTGTATTTTTATGAATTGTTCATAGTAGTTGTTAACTGCATTATGCATTAGATTTAAAGAGAATTGATGGCTAGTGGCAGAAATTTATTAGTAAGTTTATTTTAAATATTTTTTTGCTATTTGTGAACCTAAAATAAATCAAATAAACAAAGATAAATATTTCTAAAATAACATGTATGTATCATTGAGCAGAATTTGGACTTTGTACAATTCAACACAAGGAACCAAACTAGAAAAGAAAGTTAAAAAGTGGTTCCTGTGCTTTCTCTATTTCATTTTATCTTATTTTCCTTCTTACTTTATTCTGTTTTTTGGCTTATTTGTTTGAGTCATTGTTTTTGAGAGGAGAGGTTGCAGTTATATGAATGGAGTCAGAGAGGATCGGGTGACAGAGTTGGAAGGAGTTGGAAAAAGAACCTGACTACAATATATTATATAAAAAACAATTATTTTCCATTTAAAACAGATTTTAGAAAGAAAAAAAAAAAGAAAAACTTTTAAAGGTGACCAAAGTCTTTACGTAGTTAGCACTATTTTACATTAATTCAAGTGGATTAAATTCCTTGAACAATATATTTTCCATAGGGTGGAGGAGGATCTGGGAGGAAGCAGGGGAGGAAAAACCCTTGGGCTACATACAGGCCACGCCTTACCTGTAACCTTAACTACAAGTGGTCTGTACTGCCTGTTCTAGGAAAAGCAACCATGTCTTTGTTTCAACAAATTGTAAGGCCCATCTTAAAACCTTGCCTTTGCTTCAAAAGGCTATTATGACCACCTTGTTATGTTTTACTTCTGTAACTCCCCTGTTTGGAAGCCCCCTATCCCTGGTCTATAAAAGCCGTTATCTCCTGCTCCCCCTGCCCCCATATGTTCAATGGAGACCTCTTGAATCCCTCTTTATGAGGAGACAGCCTCTGTACACAAATTAAAAAAAAATCTTGCCTTAATTAATTTGGCCAAGGTAATTTAGGTTAGGAAGTGCGTCTTTAGGATTACCATTAACTCGAATTGCATTTAGATATTCCTTCCAATTAAATAGCATAGCACATTCCTTAGTAATTTCCA